>NC_079147.1:266582912-266899912 GCF_945859685.1 Eupeodes corollae | reverse complement strand
AAACAAATTTTTTTCCAGAAACTTCACGTTTCACTGGCCCTAAGGTCACCTGACCTGACTGCACTAGTTTAGAGTTATGTCCAGCAGGAGGTCTTCAAAACGAAATCTAGGATTTTGACTGAATGCCATTATGACAATAATTGCGGCGTTCCCAACTTCAACAATTCAGGCCGCAATGCACAAGCGTGAGCGTGGAGGTCATTTAAGCCTTATCATCTTTAAAAACAATAAACTATTTAAAACAAAATTTAGTTTTCTATCCAATAAAATAAATACAAGCGAAACACACTGGTTAACAAAAAATGTGTTGAATTTCTTATTGTAGCACAATTATTGCGCCACCCTGGACATAAAAATCCACAGTTCAAAAGTATAGATATTGTTCATCACAGCCAAATTTTATCCCGGTTAAAAAAAATACACTGGATGAAAATTTGTAATTGTTCCATGATAAAAAGGTGCAAAAACTCAGCACCAAACAATATAGTTTAGGGTAAATTCCGAATTTTGGTGCAATCAACATGGATATCTTATGATTTTAATTGATTTTAAGTCGATTGAGTTCTTGGAAAAGTTTAAAAATTTTCTTGTATGTAAGAAGAGCACAATTTTTGAATATTTATTTTTCAGAAATTCTATTTTATTATCATTCTACTTCAAATATTTTCGAGTATTAAACCTGAACATCATTGTCTTTCTATTTGCTGAAACACAAATATTACAGGTAAAACTTCTTTGTGGTTTCTTTTAAAAAGATATGAAAAAATATATATACAGCTATGTTAAACATTTCAGTCTCTCTCGAAATGAAATTTAAAACGTATGAATTGGAATTCTAAAATCCAATTTTATCGAATTCGATTTGTTTTTTCGAACTTAAAACGAAGTCAATTTCCGTGTTTTACATTACGATTTATGCGATTTTCAAGTGATTTGAAATTAACTCGAAAAATTTAATGTCATTTGAATTTGACAAGAGGAAATTGTCAGTATTTTTACTTAAAGGAAATAAACCTTAACATTCTTGTTTAAAGCACTTTATTCTTGAAACGTTATACATACATATGTATGTAGCTTCTTATTTGTATTTAAGGAAACTGACAAGGCATTTACATTGATTTCAGAGCATGGCTAATGTCTTTTCTATATAGCATTTCTAGTAAAACAATGCCTTCTTAAACATTTTCAAGACACATTCAACCAGAGTCACCAGTCTTTTCCAAACAAAATTTATTACTATATCTGCAGCGAAAAGTACAATTAAAAACATTAGAAATTATAACAATCACAAGATTATTTATTGACTGATGTTAGACTTAGAAGTTAGCTGCTTTTTCAGTTGAAGTGATTTTGAAAAGTATTGAAAGTTATGAAATCGATGGAATGATAAAACCCTGAAAACACTTTAACTTTATTTTCAATTTATTTTTCGATTTTAGTTCATTTGATTATGGGAACCTAGTTGATATTCTTCAACTTTTCTTTCATCTTTTCAAGACTTTTTCTTCACTATCTTAATGACCTTTCAGTTTTTGTTGATGTTGTTCAGAACTTTTTTTGTAGTACTTTTAATAACGTTTAAAAATCATACATCTATTTAAAATGTTTCAAAAGCAAAGAAATGTTGCCATAGTTGGCAGATCCGGGACTTGGCGATACTTTTTGCTTATATGTAAAAAAAAATGTTGACAATATTTATATTCAAGAAATTTATATGGTTTTCAAATAATTGAGACAAAATCTTCCAGCACCAATGGCGGAGGAATGAACGTTTCGTATCCAATATATAAGACCTTTAAATCTGTCGAGAATTAAAAACAGATTGTTTAACGTGTAAATTCAGAGTGCTTCACTAAAATTTCTTCTTGACTTAGTTGTTCACCTTAATTTGTTTTCAAGAATCAAGCATATTTCTCTCTACAACTACTTGACTACTTTAAGACCAAAATATTTTTAAAAGGTATTTATTACAATTTTCCTTTTAGCATCAGCACTAATCTACGAGTAAGCAGACTGATAAAGATAGTAATAACAAACTATTGAAATTTAAATCCAAAAAAGGCCAAGGGTTTTGGGTTCAATCCCTGCCTATGATATCTAAAGTTTTTCTCACGTTTACTGCCTCTTGCGAGGAATTGCAAAATCCTCGGACTTCTTGCCATGCAAAGCGCTTTCTTAAATAAGCCGTTCGATTTGGCCTTAAATTGTATGGGACCACATCCCTGACAACAATACTCGCACACAGGAATGGTTGAGAGTTGTATAAGTCACCAGGTCCTAGTTCTGGACGGACTGTTGCGCAACTTAACGTAGTTTTTAACTTAGAATTTAAAAATTGATTTACAATTTATTTAAGTGAACACAAAATATTTGGGCGATATATTTTAAAATCGATTAATGAGCTATTCGTTAAGATTGATTTCATATGGTTTTCAATGCTTCAAACTACATTTTCTTGTGTTTTTGAACAATTTCGAATATACTTTTACAACCTAATTTTGTTTCGTAGATATAGTTACTGTTATCTTTCTTTTTGTTTTTATACTGAGTATTCCCCGAAAAACCTTGAAACCATAAATTATTTCGGTATAATTAAGAGATAATGTTGCGTTCATTCCACAACACTACACAATTTCCCCAATTTCAGTTTAGTTTGACACAAAAATCCGTTTTAATTAATATCCTTTTGTTGGTTGTTCTTGTGGTTATGCCATCCATACACACCACCACCGAAAAAAGAAGAAGAATTAGGAAAATAAAAATAAAAGAAATCTTTTTTAAGTATCAAACAAAAGATTTCTAAGTGAAGGTAATAACTTATTTCCCTTCTCGTTTATTTATATTATTAGTTACCCTTATTTCTATATTATAATGTTCCATAGCATAGGCTGACTGAGGCTTTATGCTGATGATGCTTCTGAAGTTTGGAAGCGGAAGCTGAAGCACCAGGCGCCATTTAATATTTTTTTTGGTTTTTGCTGTCGAAAAATATGTGTGTACAGCACGAGCTAAAAGTTAGACAAACGGTACGGTACCTATACACACCCCAAGAACATACCGACGGTACACAATATAAACCACAACTTAACCCTTATTTCTGCAACGTTTTTTGTGTATGAAAAATCGAATAAACTACAGAAAGGGTAGATGGTGGGTGGGGTTTATAGAGGTAGTAAAGTGTATAGACACAGGGAGAACGGAAGATATGGATAACATTGAACTTGTGCCCTAAATACTAACTTCACTTATCTTTTATTGTTTTTTTAAGCTCTCAGTGGAAGAAAATATAGAAGGTGCGACGAGGGCGCTGAGGAAGAATAAAAGATGAATAAGGGTTTCGGCTTTTCGAAGCCTTCAAATTTCAGGTAGGAAGGTAGCAGAAATTTATATATATTTTTTCGACAAAAGGGTTTATGTGTGCTTTTGTTTTTTAACTCAACTCAGGAATCTAAGAATTAATGGTTCAACATTATGCGAGTACGTTATGTTTAAAAGGTACACAACTTTTGTTCAGGAAGGTTATTGTATACTTCCCTACGTACAGTATACACCTATTCATAAGAGTGTGAAGTCGGTTGGTTGTTTTTATATTTTTTCAGGGGCACTTGGGATTTTATATGGGCTTAAGGTTTTCGTTTTTGTTTTTCCATAGAAAATGATTGATTTGAGGCTGTAAAAGAGGAAAAGAGACTCAAAAACAACTCCTGAAGTATTTTAACAAGTGCGAGTTTTGAAACAAACACATCAAATAATAAGGCAAGGCATTAGCATGAGAGCAGGTGGCCAGGGATTACTTCGATAACATATTGTAAAATTTAAACACGCACACTCTTTAACTTTGGTTTTATTTAAACTTTTCTGACATTTCATTTGCCGCATAGGAGTGTAAAAGAAGTCTCAGAGGGTTGATAAATTTGCGAAAGGGATCAGAAAAGTAAATAATAGGCAACATTCAAGAATCGGTTTTTTTTTTGTTTTCTGGGTGGCATTTTGTATTGTAACTAGGATAATATGGTTTTGGTTTAGATAAGCGTTAAAAATGAATATTGTTACTTTTTTATAATGCAAAAATAAGAACTTGAAAAACAAAATTTATAAATGTCGGCTTAAATTTATCAGGAAAATCTTATGGAAGTGATTCTTACCTTTAATTTGATGATGCAGAAAATCTGAAAGGAAAGGAAAAAGAAACTATTAGTTGATTTTGTCTTTAGTAAAATGCACACATGTGTTAACAAAAATTAACTATTAATTTTTAAATTTCATCCGAAATAAATTTTGGTGTAAATTCTCTTTCTGAGTAAGAGTCCACTTTTTATCAACTTTCATTTAAAAACTTGAGACAAAAATTAAATTAGATATTTAAGCACAACCAACTTGTATTCTTCATTCTAGAATACTGCTGTGACAAACGAGCACTGAGTGCTTTTAAACGTTCTCTTTCTGTTCTTATCTGAAAAAAAACATAATTTTAAGTTAATACCTCTGCGCGTTGATTGAGATGTGGTGGGAAAAAGACGTTGTCTCTTAAGAAAGTACAAACACTAACCCAGAAATAGTCCTAAAAACGATGAATTTATTTTCTTAAAAACCTTTAAACGTTGAGAAATGTCAACATTTCTTATTCGAAAAATTGGCCGGACAAAATTATTTAACAATGAAATGTTAGTTAAATAAAACTAATTTTAAAATGCAGGTGCAGGATGCAGAAATCGAACTGCTTCATAAAGGTTAGAAAGAATTAATCGAACCTTTCGATATCAAAAAAGGCTTTAGACAAGGTGATGCATTGTCGTTCGATTTCTTTAACATAGTCCTTGAAAGAATAGTGCATAGTCACGCGTCAAAACTAGAGGTGCTATGTTCCAAAAGTCAGTCCAATTACAGGCATATGGTGATGATATTCACATAATCGGTAGAACTCAGATTTTGTGAGTATTGAGGCAGACGTAACTTTAAGGTAGTTAAGGAATTTTTCTACCTAGGCTATGCTATAAACACAGAAAAAAACACCATCGCTGAGATCAAACGCAGAATTACTCTTGATAACCGCTGATTCTTTGGCTTAGAAAGCAAGTAATACACAAACACTTATAAAACAGTTCATGACGTGATCTACGGTCCAGTACGCATAGAAGATCATTGGAGAAGAAGATGGAACGCCGAGCTGCACATTGACGTAAACTTAGCCATAAGAACAGAAGTTCAACGAATGAGATGGCTGGGTTACGTAGAGCGCACGGAAATCAAAGTTCCGAACCGGAAGTCTTCGCATCGACTCCCAGAAGACAGCGCAGTAGAGGAAGACCATCGGATCAGGTGGCGCTCACAAGTGGAAAGTGACCACATCCTACTTGGAGTGCGCAACAGGAGACATCTAGAAAGGGACCGAGCTCGAAGGAGAACAGAGAACTGAAGCTCCACCTTAAGCAAGTAAGTAATTCTCACATTTGACATTTTTTTTAAACGCAGAACCTTGCACGACAGAACTATGTGTTTGATAAAATCTTTTTAATAACAGGTGAAAAAATTTAGCACAAAGTATTTATGAAATATTTAAGAATGGATCAATGTTTTTCATGGTGATTCTCAAAGTGTTAAAAATCATAGTTGGGAAAAAATTATTACTAAAAAATTCAATTACCATTACTTGTTATTACACACTTTTTCTAAGGCATAACATTTTAAATGATTAAGTAAAATGTTAAAGCTATTTTAAGCAATTAACTAAGACTATAAAATGATTGCCTAGTTTTATACTATTTTAACATTTTAATATCTCTTAACAGTTAAAATCCAGGAATTGCAACTTTAACTTTTAGTAATTCGCGAAATGCAAATGAAATCTGTTCAACTATTCTTATAAGAGCAGTGGATGGTATAATGCAGTCTACATTCTACAGTCTACAGTCTACAGTCTACAGTCTACAGTCTACAGTCTACAGTCTACAGTCTACAGTCTACAGTCTACAGTCTACAGTCTACAGTCTACAGTCTACAGTCTACAGTCTACAGTCTACAGTCTACAGTCTACAGTCTACAGTCTACAGCCTACAGTCTACAGTCTACAGTCTACAGTCTACAGTCTACAGTCTACAGTCTACAGTCTACAGTCTACAGTCTACAGTCTACAGTCTACAGTCTACAGTCTACAGTCTACATTCTACAGTCTACAGTCTACAGTCTATAGTCTACAGTCTACAGTCTACAGTCTACAGTCTACAGTCTACAGTCTACAGTCGACACTCTACAGTCTACAGTCTACAGTCTACAGTCTACAGTCTACAGTCTACAGTCTACAGTCTACAGTCTACAGTCTACAGTCTACAGTCTACAGTCTACAGTCTACAGTCTACAGTCTATGGTCTACAGTCTACAGTCTACAGTCTACAGTCTTCATGAAACAATCTGCAATCTACAGTTCACAGTGCACAGTCTATAGTCTAGAATACACCGTTTAAGAGTATTTGTTATGTTTATTTTCACGAACTGTCAATTTTAGACATTTTTGGATTCCCCTTTTTTTAATATAAGACAATATGCAATTAACTATAGTTAGCAAAACGAAAAGAATGGTTTCAAATTTTGTAGTCTCTTAGTAAATTGTTAAATATTAATCAAATTGCTAACTAGAAAATTGTTAAAACCTTAAAAATAGGTTTAACATTTTTCACCATAATATTTTTTCAAATCCGTAAAATGTATATTTTTTGAGTATATTGAATTCTTGGTAGGAATTCATTTTAACTTTCGAAAAAATGTACTCAAATTTTTAATAGACAGTGATAAACACTTCTTAGAAAAATTTCTAAAAGATAAAAAAGAAAATCAAGTGTAGCCTTCTTTGTTTGTTAATGCTATTTTTTTGGAAAGATTTTGTGTGTTTTTTCGGTAAAAAAAAAACAACAAAAAAACTGTGATGTACTGCTAAAAATTTTCTAAGAAAATTTTTTATTGAAAATCGACTAAGACACTGAGAGAATTAACATAAATAATAAAACCTATTACAGTAATTGTTTATTTTTTTATATTTAACAACCTAAATGATTTTGAAAAATTATCACTTCGTTATTAAAAACTCTTAACATAACTTTTAAAATAAAGAGAAGAAAACATGTTTTTATTTTTATTTGACATTTTTTTAAAGTAATAAAAAAAACATAAAAATTCGTTTAATTTCTTTAAAATTTTCTACAAAATACAGAACAAAACAACATAATATAAATAGAATAATACATCTGTACATCTGAACACACATATACCTTAATTTAAAAGGCGTTAACATGTCTATTTTGTCTTCTAATGATCTATTAAATGTTAACATAAACATAAAATCTGCCATCATCAAAATAACTTTACATTTAAGGGCGACATAATAAAATTCCATAGACAGATCATAAAACAAAGGTCACCGCAACACTTTATGTCAGTATAATATAAATACATATACAAATAATAATAAAAACACACAAACAAAAACAGAAGCAGAAACATAATACATAGTATACTCGTCGTATAACGGAAAACAAGAATTAATATCTCCTAATTCTTTGGGCAATTAAAAACCAACCACCAAACCAAACTTTGGACGAACACGAACCATCCCCTAACTCATTTTCTTGTTCTATGAAGTCTCGAATTCGATGGAAGTCGCCATCATCGCTACCACCGATATACCAAACGCCCACCAACCCACCGCTTTATGCCACAACTTTCGTATTAAATGCACAACCGAGAAATGTAAGTACCTCACCTATACCGTTACATTTTGTATAATATTAACGTTAGTCTCGTATATTCGTTACGTACCTAGTTTCCATTACAGTAAACATCTGATGATGGTCGTTTTTTTTCGGAGAGTTGGGTTATTCTGGCGATATACCTTCGTTAAGTCTATTTACCCAACCCCTCCCCCTTTTTCAGTGCTCGAAAATGTATTCCAAATTTAAACCATCACTATACACAGGGTGGGTCAAATGGTTTTTCTTAATTTGAAATCACTCTTCAGGTTTCAGTTTTCAATTTTCTTGTATTTTTTTTAAGGCTTTTGAAGCAAACTCAAAAATTTAGCTAGGATGAACTTCAACTTTTTGGAGAGCACCAAATTAGTTAAATTTTATTTTTAAACAAATCATTCGATTGTTTTAAACCAACGCGACGTCGCTTGATTTCGTCAACAAAGCGCTTTACATGATCTTCCTGAAACTGCAGGTCATCGCTTAGTTCTAATACTTAAGCAAATGCAGAAAGCATTTTTGTTAGTCCAGAAACATCGACGAGAATGCTAATGACCAACTCGGTATGTCCCCCGAAGAGTTCGAAGAACCGAATTTTATATCCTTCCAAACAAAGTTTAATTTGGTCAAAAGTAGAAGCCAAGAAATTATATACAATAGGGCTAAAATAGGGACATTTTCAAAGGTTGAATAACTTTAAAAAATTCAATAGTTAATTGAACTCCACGATATGCGAATTTGATTGTAACCGATTATTGTTTGAGGCGTCAGTTGAAGAGCAAAGTTTAAACACCTTGATGTCAGATATCCTAGAAAATTTTATGAGAAATGTCAGCCCGTCTTTGTGAACATGAAGCAGACTTGCATTATATTCCATAAGCCCAAAAAAATTCTCTTCTTTGTGATTTTAAAATAAACTATAATTAATACAAGCCTAAATCTATAAAAGCTATTATCACTTTAAATGAGTAATTCACTTTTAGACCACCCTGTAGAATGAAGGATATTGGAGAAGGGCTCGGAAGATGGGCAGTAAAGTAACACACAGTCGATTCGCTCGACTACACTCTTTTACACCACCACCGAAAGTGATGTATAGAATAAATACGAAATATCTATCTTTTATCTATACCCAGAGCTCCGCATAAGGGAGCGAATTTTATTAGATACCACTTTCCACATCATGATGGCGAAGCTTTATTACAACCCTTATTCGTCCTTGCTTCGAACATTATATTCGGCTTCCGCAGCGGACTACTGTCAGGACAGGACACTGTGCGGCAGAAGAATTTCGAAAATGGTAACTGATTTTTGGTGATGTATGATGTCTATGTACTCTACTCAGTGAGAGGGTGTTATATATGGTATTAGAATTCCAAAAGCAGAAAAGCACCGAATGGCGCCGGCCGGGTCGGGTTGGTTAGGGTATGAAACATAGAACATATTCACTGTTCACCATTTGAGATAGACATCATTCTCTGAGGTTAGTTTTATTATTATTTTTATTATTATTCGCTTCATCTTTGGTTTTTTCTCTCAATTTCTATCCCGGCCGGGTTCTGGTTCTGGGAAACATCATTTATTTATAAGTCTTTTTTTTTGATTATATAGTGGTTTGGGATTTTTTTCGTTTATTTTCATTGGAAATGAAAAGAGTAAGGAGGCTTCTTTCGGGGAGAGGAAATTACTAAACCTTTTGAGAATAACTTGTCTTTATAGTCCCTATGAGCAACCTCTTACCTGGCATATTTGTGTTGTTTTAAATTTTCTTAAAAATAAAACTATTTATCTATAATTAATTGTTGAAACAAATACTCATTTCAAATTCGCCCCTTAAAAAACGTAAAACAAGAGAAAACCTACAAGAAAAAATCCTTATATGATACTTAAAAACTAAACATTGCACATAAACCCAAAAGCTATATAAATAAAATATCTAGTTTAAGACATTAAGAATTAGCTCATTATCAAAATAAGAACATCTTCTAAAAAATTGTCTTGCAAAAAATAAATCACAAGCTTGAGTTGAGTGATATCTACGGAGTTTAGCTGTAACGAGTTTTGTGGCAAAAAAAAACTGATTTCATGCCGAGAAAAATATATAACTTGCGATTTTTGAGCATTGACCTTGATTTTCCACTTATGAAAATAGTTTTGTAGGGTATTAAGTGAGCATTGTAGACTACTGAGAGCACATTAAGGCAATAGGCTAGACGAAAAAAGTGCTGTGTGTTCAGAAAACTTAGCAAATTAAGCAGGTCGGGCACATAAACGTTGAAAAGTATGGGTTCCAGTACAGATCCCTGTGGAACTGCACTAACTATATCATAAAGAATAGAGTTTACACTGCCTGCGTATACAGCAAATTATCTGTTTTGTAAAAAACTTTTTATTGAATTAATATGATACATCGGAAAACTAAACATCATAAGTTTGTATATTAACCCGTGCGTCGTGCCAAACAGTGTCAGAGGCTTTTTTAATGTCCAAAAGTACCAGACCAGTCGATAATTTTGAATCAAGCTTAATTCTTAAAATTGTATGGCTTATGGAGTGACTAGATGACAAACTGCTAATTATGGTATATGTTTGCAACCTCGATATGGTTTAGTAATCGTCGATTAATTAGCTTTTCAAACAGTTTACCAACCGTACTTAACAAGCTAATAGGCCTTTAACTATTAGGATTATTCTTTGCTTTACTAGGTTTGCAGATAGCTATAACTTTTGCTGTCTTCGAATCATTTGGGAAATACGAAAGAATCATACAACAATTGAAAACCATTGTAGAATACTTGGTGGCTGTTGATGGAAAGGCTTTCAGCAACCTGTTGCTCATACCATCTAGACCAGATGATTTGTTGGGTTTTAATTGTTTAATCAACTCCTTCATTGAACTATTTTTAAAAAAGCTTATCTTGAACAATATTTTCAGTCACAATGTCGCTGAGATGAGATGAGAGTAAATGATTTTGGCAAAAACAGTCAGTCAATGCGGTTTCTTTTTCACATTGAGTAACAAGAACTCAGCCATTGAAGAAGCGGAATGATTGAATTTTTTTTGTGACCTTCCAAAACGGTTTAGACCCCTTATCAAAACTGGATAAGAGGTTATTGATTTTTTTATTTTTGAAAATGTCTATCTCGTTTTTTATTTTTGCGTTCAAAACTTTAACATTGTTCTTAAAAATATGGATTCTAAACCTAATTCATTTTCTTCTTTCCGAGTTACGCATGGTTTTCCGGTAATGACTCTGCCGGTTTGACATTTCCCTTCCCACCTACTCGTGCTACCTTCATTCATTTTTCCACTATATGGACGTTACTGACATTTTTGGATCATCTGCCGACTTTCATGATGACTTTTAATCTCCAGCCAGAAGACCTTAACGGGGAGAATTTATAGCAGTTGAACTTCTGATGCTTCCCAACTCCTCAGGAAGGACATCAATTACCAGACACAGTACTACTGTGCTTCCTAACCCGACTTACCAATGACGCGGCCGGAACAATTCATGAGATGGATTCTATTGACAAAATAAAAAACCAAAAGGTTATTGACGAGTGCAATAAGCTTTTGGCTACTAAAGAAAAGGCCGTTAAGAGTAACATATCTCAGGAGAAACCCTTTCAGCACAGAAAATGATTAAGCTTAATGGTCGAGCAAAAAAGGTATCGAGCCATCTCCCAGAGCAGCGCAATTGCATACTCTAAGAGAGGTTGTGAGGAATGACCTCCAAGTATCGATTGTGGATGACCTATCTACTAAGAGCAAAGGTCTGCTAGCGATAGCAGAGGCATTGTCGGCAAGCTTTCTGCGATGTTCTTTAATAATTCATTGCTCAAAAGTGAGAGCCCTTACCCTGCGCAGACGAGTTTTAGAGGAAATTCCTTACACAAAGCATTGCTTAGTTTAGAAAAAATGGGGGGGCTTAAAGATCCCAAGGCTTGCATTTGGTTGCCCCTCTAGTGCATTAAGCCAAGTGGACAGGAGCTGGTCCGTGGTCTTCAGAGATTAAATAAATATTGGTTCCAATGCATGACTGGGTTGTTATTAAGGAAGAAGAGCAACAGAAGACCAATTCAACTTATCTTGTGAATATTAGCGAGGAAAGGGCTCTTGAAAAACCGGAATATCAACATTAAAAACCTGCAAAGCTAGGAAACAGAGGCCGACAAAGGCGGTGACCAGGTTTTCGACGATAGGGTGGTTGCTAATTGTGCAGACTTCACTGGAAATTAAAAACGCGTTGCACGTTCGGTCACGTAGTCAAGATCAATTTGAAGACCCCTAAGTATGGTTTAGATAATCTAAAATTCTTTGCTAAGAGAAGAAATCATCGACTTCAGCTATATACAAAAACCATGGGATAATATCCTCAAAATTCAAGGCTTCATAGATGTAGCCAATATGACTTTATCTTTAAAATGGAAATCCAAAACCAAGTTAATCTTAAACCTTTTATTTTAGCTTAAAAAAAATACTTACAAACTTTTTTGTGTCCCAACCTTAGCATTCCTACCTGATAGATATCAGATTAGAAGACCAAAATGCGAATCGACTATTGTTGGCGTCTGCCTATTCCTTCAATGAAAGGAACTGAGCATCTTGGTATAAGAAGCAGAGATTCAGATTGGATGTGATGTAAACGCACTTCATTTTTCAAATTCCGAAAATTATACTTAATGTTGATGTATTGTTGGAAAATTGAAGAGTCTCCTCTGTGAATTCTTCTTCAGATTACAAATGGATTCTCTTCAACATAAGTTTTGAGTCAGAAACTCCTTCCCCTTATAAAAAATTATAAAAGACTGGAAAATATTCTATCAAATAAAGTTCAAACTAAACAAAATTCCAAATCTTAGCATAGAATCTATAGAAGATCTGGAACCCCTGGTAAATTGTTTGAATCATCAGTTAAAACTGCTATTAAGATTTTATGCACAGTCAAATATAGCCATAAAACATTCACTCAGCAAGCAGCAATGAAATTCTGCACAGTAATCAAGTCGAAATCATTGTCGCTAAACTGATCATTGGCAACAAGATACCTTAAAAAATCCAATTTAAGATGGGACATCCTCCAAACCTGTGCTACAATTCCTAGTGAGCATACTAACAGGTCAAAACCTATTGTTTACCATACAAAGAAAATGCGGCTTAATACCGATGACATGTGCAAAGGCTTCAATAACGAGGAAGAGCAGGAAGATACAGCCCACTTCTTATCCCACTGCCCAGCACAAGGCCACACTAGAAAACAAACTCTTAGTTAGACACTTCTCCAATTATCTTAAAGAACTGGTAAGTATTTCAGAAAAAACATCTATTGGGATTTATAAAAGCTTCTAAATGGGAAGAACAATAGGAAAGTTGTAAAGTTTGTAAGCAACTTTGACCTGATTCTACAAACTTAATTCTTTTACTCATAGGGTCTTATTCCTGTGCTGCTGAAATGTTCAGCCATTTTTCTGTGTAATGTTCTTCTTACAGACATCAAACAACCAATATTTTAATTAAAGGATCTTGCACCAGATAATTTCTTTGAAAGTATAGAAGGGAAAAATGTGTAGAAAACTATTTAATGAAACCCATTTGCCTAAGGGCTAGAACAAAGAGAAAGTCATAGTGATGTTGAAAAAAAAGAAATAGAACATAGTTTGCTGGGACTTTATTTCCGAATGAATTTTGTCCTAGGATTTCTTTTACAACTGATTTTCCTTAAAAAAAATGGAAAACTTTGAAGTTTATTTTTATTTCCCTTTTTCATAGAAAAAAATACATTACACAGTTTAATGACTCAGTTGCAAGTATATCCTTTATATACGAGTATCTGTTCGTTTCATAAGTACTTTAATTTCCTGTGACATTGTTTTTGAGAAAAAATATCCAAAACAAAGCCAACGATATTCCCATTTTTCGTATAAAAATACTGCAGATGTATTTTTATGCAGATATATAAAAAGGGATATATCCATTTTTCCATTACTTATTCATCATCATCGTGAATAGTTACACCTTTCTGTAATATTTACATACCCCTCCTTACCCACATAGATACTCGACTCGAAGGTATGGTATATTTACTTTTCGTGCTCTCTCTCTTACAAGAACAAGATCCTAATTTACAAAACGTTGCAGATAAATTGTAAAATTAATTTACATGAAGGGTTTTCCTTGATGTTACCAAAGTCGAGTATATGCCTGTCTGTATGTCTTTCAAATTTTAATATGCAGACATAAATCAACGAGAATCCTTCTTGTTTTCCGTCTCACTTGTAGGTATATGTATATGTTTGTACCACCACCACAAATTGGTTGAATTATTTCAACTTCTTTTCCATATCCGCATAAAGTCGTATATTGCATACACATTATCCTACATCCTGAATTTTCTATTTCATTACCTTTTTTTTTCTTGTAAAGAAATGTTTCCGAGAACTTAATAAAAAATTCATACAGAAAGAAAATATGTATGTTTTTCTTTTTTTTATTTCCTTTAGATGAAAACTTACTTTAGACTCGTTTATTGCGAAAGAAACTTTTACTTTGCGTGACTGCACCACTTACCTAAAAGGAAAGAACGGGAGCAGTTTTCCGCCATACCACACCCGCCGCCGTACCGCAGCGCACCATTTTGAAAACTTGTCAGACATTCATTTTGTGTGTATGTTTGTTAGGTCTGATGATATGACATAGTGCTTTTTGTTTATATTAATAGGGTGACCATAGGACCTATTTTTGTTTCAACTTATTAAAATTGTGTGATTACAAAAGGACCACAAAATAATATTTGAATGAGGCCTTATCAGGGAAAAAAACACGATGGGTTGCCAACTTACCTACTTAGCAAAACTACATTCACATTTATATTTTGTCATTCTATGTTTTTTCTTACTTTTTTGCTTTACAAAGAAAACATGGAACTATCAATTCACATTAAACTTTCCACAAATTAAAAAAAATATAATTTGTTCATTATAAAAAGTTTGTACAAGTTTAAGGGGCGATTTTGCAAGTTGACATGAATCAAAGTAAAAGACTAAAAACATAGAAAATGTTTCCCAACAGAATTGAAACTATATCGAAAGCCACAAAAGCATTTAATTGTATTATGGGTCATTTAATCCTGTTTTCCTGAGGTGCACTTCAAATTGATATCAAGTTAGCAAACCAACAAAAAACATAAAAAACATAGAAAACCAAAATCAACATTGTAACATAATAATTAATGGAAAATTATTTCTCTCATTTTCATCGGTGAATTTTTTGTTTGCTACGTTTTGATACTTGTCTGTCAATGTTCGAGGGTTGTTACTTATATTTCTGGCCCAATAATGAAAACCAAATAATAACGATTAAATTTGTTTTTATTGTTTTTCAAAATATTCTCCATGAAAGCAATACACTTTTACATGCGTTTGAACCAATTTTAGTAGCACTTTTTTCAATCAGATTGAGGTACCTCCAAAACATAGTTTTTGAAAGCATGAACGACTTCCTCAGGGGCCGAAAAACGTTTTGCGAGCATTTTTTTTAATGTGTGGGAATAAAAAGAAGTCATTGGATGCCAAATCTGGACTGTACGGTGGATGACCCATTAATTCGATGTTTTGGAAGGTCAAAAATTCCTTTGTTTGATGTGTGAGAGATTGGATTGGCATGATGAAGAATGATTCGTCACTTCTTAATCTTTTTTCGAATTTCTCAAATGACTTCTGGCAAACAAATGTTTGTATACCATTCAGAATTGACCAACTTGCGTTGCTCTAACGCTACGTGGCCGGTAATGCCGAAGAAACAGGCAACCATTTGCTTCAATGTGCTTCTTCCGCAAACAACTTTTGTTCGATTTGGCTTAATTTGGAAGATCAAAACAGTCAATTGGTGTTTTATTTCGGGCCCATACGCATAGCTCCATGACTCATCATTTGCGTAGATATTATACACAGCCTTTGATGAACCTTGACCATTCTTTTTCACCATTTCCTTGCACCAATCGACACGAGTTTTTTTTGAGCGTTTTTCAGATTATGCGGGATCCAACGCGAAATATTGAAGCTAGTCATACTAATACCTCTATCTCACGATATTTAACATGTCTACCTTGTTTTATCAGTTCATGCACTGCATCGATATTTTGTGGCAAAACAACCGATTTTGGACGACCTTCACGGAATTTGACCTGGAACGAACGACGACCATGATTGAATTCGTTATACCAGTTTTTTTGTACAGTGCTATAGGATGGTGCTTTATCGCTGTAGAAAGAATTAAGTTCATCGCTACGCTCTTGTCTTGATAATCAACGTCAAAAGTTATGAAAAATAATCGCACGAAAATGTTCACGAGTTAATTCCATTTTTATATATGTTTTTGGTCTGAAAGTTCTAAACACCAAAATGGGAGGGAAAAACAGAGTTGGCCAAAGCATTCCCCATTCTTGATGTGCGGTTTAAGAAAGAATCTCTGTAGCTGAATGTACACCCGAAATTGAGCTCAAGGGTAAAATGATGAGCTTTCCTGGAAGTGGGAGTATTACTGTTTAAGGAGTTTAATGTTGCAGGCTATTTCTAAATAACATTGTTTTTAAAAATATCTGTAGGACAAAGAAAGGCATGCAATTTTCGGGCGGTGTTCGAGTAATGTAAAAGTTTCGGGTACAGTTCTATCGCCTATCATTTTCAAAGCCCTTTTTTGGACTTTAGACAAGAGATTGAAAATTGTTTCAGGACACCAGCGAGTTATATTCAAGTTTTGGACGAATTAAGGCCTTGTAAGTTAGAATCAGATTAGAAGGGTGAACACTTTCTTACACTGCCAGAGAAATCCTTGCAGCGTTTAAGGCGATATCGAATATTGATAATTCCATAAGTGTACTGAAAGTTTATTAGTTCCATGGATGCAAGTGCCGCTCATGTATAGCGTCATCTGGGGTGTGTTACGCTTTAACGACAGGTGACAGCATTTAGTTTTTGAAACATTAAATTCTACATAGTAAATAATTCTCCATTGGAAAATGTTGTCGAGATCAGAATTTAATGAGTTTAACATACGCTGCCGTTTAAGTTCCACCTCCGAAGGACAAAGATGTGAATCTGAAAACGATTATGAAGATCTGAGGGTACTGTCGATAGGAAGCATTTATTTTATGAACTTCAAACTTGAATCCATGCAAAACACGTATTTTCGATAAAAGAGCGTGATGATAAATTCTGTCAAACGCTTTTGAAATATCAAGTGATTAATTTCTCCATAACGATGTCAAGATATGCTCCATATCCGTTCCTCGAAATATTTCTCAAGCTTATAATTAATCAGCGTTTCCATGGCCTTGGAAAGCAAAGGCGTAATTGATATTGGACGATAGTTGGACGGTGTGGAGGACTCGCATTCTTAGGGACAGGCTGGACACATAAAAACATTTCTGACTCGAAAATCTAGAGAATAAATGAAGGCATTGAATTATTGTTTAATTCTATTCAAGATATTGTTGTTAACATAAGATACTCGATCTAATCGATATTTTGTTTTTACAAGAAATGAAGAATTTTAAAAAATGCTACTAAAATTGTTAAAAAATTGTTCGCGACTAAAAATCTCCGGAACAACAATAGATATTGGTATCAAACTTTTGTTATCACTTGCAAAATATTAGTATTAAATTTATGTTCATGTTTAAGCAAATTTATTCGCCTTGTTTTTTAAACTCGTAAACCTACGAAAATAACTAAAAACTGATAAGAAATGGTGTTCGGCTAAGGTATTATGAGAACAAAGAAAGATATTGGCTTCGAACTTATTTCATTTAGACAATAAATTGTAAAAAATGTGTCGAATAACCTTAAGAAATATCGACACACGAAATTCATCTTAAATTGTGCTAAAGTGTAGTAAGTAAAAAAATATGACGACTCACATTCTGAAAAATATTCTGTATTAAAAAAGTATTTATCTTTCAAAATGTTATTAATAGTCTGATTATGTGAGAAAGTGCGCAATTTTTATTTAAAAATACAGAATTTTGACACAAAATTATAAAAACAATTGTATAGCATATATAATATTATAATCCCGACTTTCTATAAAATATTTATTTGGTAAATAAAAATAAATAATTATAAAGGAGCTCTAACAGTGTTTTATGAATTCTTTGACAGAATTGTCTAATTTTCGTGAAATGATTGCACCAAACATAAAAACTTTAAGTTAATTGGATGGCGCAACAGTCCATAACTTACAACTCTAAACACCTAACGTTTTAAGACCCATACGAACGGCTAATTAGAAAAAGCACTTTTTATGAAAATAATTTCTCTTGGAGGATTTGCCGATTCCTCGCAAGAGGCAGTACCCGGGAAAAAACTTTAGATGGCGCAGGCAGGTATTGAACGCACGATCTATGGCATGACAGACCAACGCACTAAATATCACGACACGGGTACTATTGTTTTTAATTAAATTTGTACGTTTTGGAATTATTAAAATTTTCAGAAAACAAAATACCTTATGTGTTTTTTAGCCTTAATATATATGAAGTTCTTTTTATTCTAGTATTAAGCCAATTTAAGGCATATTTTAGTATAGCTTACAACATTGTAGAAACAAGAACGGTTTAATAGACAGATTTTGATAAAAAAATGACCTACTCTATTTTCACATTAACATACTCGTATATCCTCATTGCAATAAATATATTTTCATGGTGGTATGGTCACCTAAAAACCCTTAACCTTTGTGCAACCACCTACAGTTTAAGTAAACTGGAAGTTACTACAGCATAATATTCGGAGTCCGTCAGAATTAAGTGAATGACTTTTTAATCACATTTATACCTACAAATTATATATTGCAAGCCAAGAGGACGAAGTTATGAGAACTTTAGCCAATTGGATTCCCCGAGGATGACATATGGTTGCGAATATTAAAGTTCGATTTTGCTTGCAATTACCAACCAACCAACCAAACAAGTAACAAGGAAGGTTTAGAATTCCTAATTCACCTTCGGCTTTCGACCAAAAGCACATTGAACTTTATAGGGGTTGGTATATTCGTACTCGTCCTCGGATTCGTAACTTTAGGTGGGTAGATAATTTAATCAAATATTCAGATCAACCGAGGCTACCTTCGTTTTAGTTTTTTATATTTTCGGGAGGGTTTTTGACTTTCTGTTTTTCAGGGAGACATGAATGTATATTGAAGATAGAAAATTTAGTTTTTGATTTCTTAACCAAAAATATACAACAACACATGATGGAAATTTTGTATGCCCCACAGTACACCTAACCCTAACCTTACCTTTTCTACTCTACTATACTCCTTCGCATTAAGGCAGTCATAAATCAATTTTAGAACTTTTCGTTACACAATAGTATATTTTATCAACAACCAAAACCAGAAGAGAAAGAGTCGAAAATTTATTCACAAAATGAATAACGAAGGAAGAAACTATAATAAATATCTCTCTTTGCCCGCTCGACCCGCACCCGGATACGGATATGCGAAGGATGCTAGCGATTTATAAAGGATGTGTGTGAGATGTGTAACTAACAACACAAAAGATTTTTGAGAGTTTTGTGACGCTACTGCTACTGCTGCTGCTAAGGCTGACGCTATAGATTGTATTATTATGCTTTCATGTGAGACTTTTCGTATCTATAAATAAATGCTGGCTGGCAAAAAGCAAAAGTAAAAGCAAAAGTAAAGGAATGAAGAAGGAATAATACGGATTAGTGTGTTTAACAATAAAGTCAACTATAAGAATGTTTTATAGCTGTAAAGTTTTCGGGTGAAAGACCTTTTAGATAAGCTTATTTATGCGTTATATTTCTTATATATGTTATGTGTGAAGTATATATGTACAAAGTGGGTGTGTGATTTGTGTTTTAACAAAAATATCATTTGGCAAGAAGTTTCTATATCTGAGGAGGAAGATAAACAATATATTCAAGGAATTTGTCTAAAGTGTATCTGATGAACATACATTTATATGAGCATGGCGTGAGCTGTAAGAATTATTGTATTCAGAAAAATTGTATCAACGAATTTTTAAGCAATCCTTAATACAAAGAAGAATTCATCCCACAAAAATGAAAGTTAAAGTATTTCGACTTGTTTGCGAAAAAAATGTCAAATAAAGTTTACCATTTGGTAATAATGTCCATTAAAAATCATTCATTATGAGATTTTAAACAGAGTAAACATGTTTTGAATTTAAAAAAAAACGATTTTTAAACTAAGCTATCAAGCTACTTGAGATGGAATATTGGAGTCAGTTTGGCTGGGTTATGAAAAATATAATAAAGTTAGGTAACAACTTGCGTTTTCTATAAGTGAGATTTTTAAAAAAAGAAGGAGAAGGCATTTTAATGGTACACATGGGCTTATGAGTACTTTTTTTATTTTCATTTAATTTTGAGCGATTTATCTGCTTTTTTATGTATAGGCATTCAATTTATGGAATTTTTTTACATAATTAATTTTAAGAACAAAAAATGTTGGTTATTTATTAAACAACAAATTAAAATTACTATGGGTTGGTTGTGACGACAACGTCACAATTCTTTTGTTAAAATTATCGCCCAAGATAACCATGCCATCAAACCGATCGAGCTGAATATCGATTGGTCTTGAGATTTGCGGTTAGTAACGCTGTTCTGTTGAAACCATATATCTTTGGTTTCCATATCATACAATAAAGGTCACAAAAAGATGGTTATCATCGACAGAAGCATTAACGAAGAAGTACCGATCGATGACGTCCCCAGTCTAAAATTCACACCGAACAGTAACTTTATTTGGATACATGCGACTTGTGAATCTCCTGTGGATTAGTGTTGTTTCACATCCGTCAATTTTGGTTATTAATGAACAAATTCATCCAAAAATGGGACTAATGGCTAGAGATTATTATTATACTATTAATAAAGATATTTTGCCACAAAGTAAAGTAAACAATTTGGCTGCCACAAGCTTTCAAAAGGAGTTGCTATTACAGAACCCTTTAAAAGCAAAATGATTTAATTGTTTTAAATGAATTTGGTTTTATGGATTATAACAACAAAAGATGCAAAGATGGACTGAAGCAATTAAAAAAAAGTAAAATATTTGATTAGCCAAAAAAACTGAATCCAATATTTCTCATCTCAAATATTTTTCGACATAAAATTGATAAAAACTGAATTTTTAATCAAATATTTCGAAAATTTAGAAATATCTTGACTTCAAAATTTTTTTTTATTTCAGTCTATGCAATATATTGTAGATGTTACTCGTATAATAGAATAAGCAATACAAAACTTCAACAAATGCTATTAAAAATGTTTATTCGAAATAAAATATCTCAGACCAAAACCGAATATCCAAATCCAACTTAATTTATCATATACAAAACATGGTGAAAAAAACTTTTTACCCGAAACCATAGCGCCCAAAAAAATGCTATTAACATTTCGTTGTTGTACGATTTGGGCAATATTACCGAACCTTCGGGCATTAAAACTACTCTTAAATGTAGTTAAAACATGTGTTTCAACGTGTGGGCATTCTGATAAAATGTGGGTTTATTTTAGCACTACTACATTTTGAGTTTCAAATTTCATCCCCCAACGCAACCGTTAAACAAAATAATGTCAGATCGCTCAAAAACTCGGGAAGTGTAGAAAGCGTAACAAATATATTTGGCTTTACTTTAAGAAAGTGAAATAAGCCCAATTTTTGAAGTAAGACAAAACGCAATGATTTGCTTGCTCGCAGTGTTAGCATAAAGCATTATGGCGTTTAAACATTGAAGTATCTATAGGGGCATAATGCAACCCCTACGACCCACCTGCTTGGGCTCACTATAAAATAGCAGCAGGTGAGAGGTTGTGTGTGTGCAAAGTTTCTTTAAATCCAGATTCTTAGGTTTAGCAGGTGATGAATTTTAAGTAGGCAAAGTTTTTTAAAATCCAGATTCCTTAAATGCAAGGAAACTTGGTCGTTATAACATTCTTAAATTTGGGCGTTATCTAAGTTTTTTGAGTGATATTTTTTACGACGTTTCTCTTTTTGGTGTTTATGTCATTTGATGATTTGGTTTATATGTCGTTGGGTGATAAGAAGTAAAAAACAAATGAAATCATAATCTCCGTAATGCCCAAAATGAATGTCACAAGGCCCAACCACTACGTCATATGACCCAAATTTAAAATTAGAAATTCTTTTGGGAAAAATCACAACCAACAATTTAGACCTGCTTTTATTTAAAATTACATTCTATTTGGGAATTCGGATTTTAATTTTTTAAACTTTTTTGGGTTTTTCAAAAATGTTGCCCTTATGCAATTATGATACGGATTCGTCGATTGTTTGATATTTATAGTATTAAACCTCCATTTAAAGTAAATGAAATTGCCTAGGGAAGCCAACAAAGAAATACAACATGCAACAAATTATGGTTATATTGCTTGAGAAGTTTATTGGTCTAGCCATCTACGTTTTTGAGATATCAAATAGCCACCAAGATCATGGGATTTGAAACGTTTAGATTTGTTTCCATGGTACAAAAAAAGTCCCTCTCTATGAGAATAGTCCCTCCAATCTAGATGCATTAAAAATATAGTAACTCAAGTTATGGCCGAGGTACAAATTGCAAAACTAAGTCTACGACTGGATCGCAACGAACTTTTTAATGTATCCAATGGCTCTGTTTGGAAATAGAATTTATATTTTAATGAAATTAGTGTAGGTATATTAAATTTTTCAATTTTGTGTTTAGAAATATTTTTAGTACCTACCTTTTGCAGTTTTTCAAAACTCATAACTTATTTGGATAAATATAAATAATTTTTGATCCTCCAATATTATTAAGACAGAGATTATTATTAACGAAATTTTTAGTCGTTAACCAGTTTTTACCAATTTTAGTAGCATTTCTTAAAAGTTTTTATTTATAATATAAACAAATACAAATTCGATGAATAAAATTAATTTGAAGTCAATATGTTCCGAATATGAATCTTTACCTAATTTGCGTACTATTTTGTGTAGATCTTTATTATTAAAAAAAAGGCTAGGAGACGACCCATACCGTGTGATAACTTCCCATCCCGTCTGTCGATTTGTTTTGCTCAAAAGTTTGTAGGTTTTTTTGTTGGGTTAAAAAAGTTGTTTTTAAACTACAAACAATATTTTTCATATAAGGAAATAGTTTAGATTGAAATTCTAGTTTTTTTAAATATCAAGACATCAAAAACCGAACATCAATTTTTACCAAATTTGCTTCCTTTTTTACCACTTAATATTAAAAAAAATTGTTTTTGTTAAATAAAAAAGTTTGAAGATAAGAATTTTAATTTTTGAAAAGCTATTGGAGTCGAAAGTAAACTTTTACCAAGTTTAAGTATTGTTTTTGTTTGAAAGTTTTTTTTTTGTAAAAAAAACTGTTAATTCGATTTTTCTAAAAAAATTACTCAATGTTGACAACAATATTGTTTAAAAGATAAAATAGTTTAAAGTCAATATCTCAAAGTTTTAAAAAGATATTTGAGTCGAAAATTAATTTTAACGAACTGCAGATAAAATCATTTTTTATTCGTAAAATTTTCCAGGTGACACATTTTTGTCTTCTGTTTTTTTAATTTATAGACAAAAAAACGTTAATTGGATTTTTTTCTTAAAATATACTTATTTGGTATCACTTTACAATATATAATATAAAACTTATTTCAAAGCTCTAGCGTCATTGGTTCGTTAGATATTTATGTTTAACCAATATATTTAACTTTTTTTTTAACTGCTATGGTAAAAAAATTACCTACGCGATTTTTTTGCAATCCCTTTTCTGCATCTTTTTGCAATATTATTTGTATAATAAAATTTATTTGAAGCTGATATCTCTTCTGGTTCTTGAGCTATGGACAACGAAAACGCCGCGAACGTACGGAGACGTAAGAACATACACACGCACGCACAAAAATCTTTCTAAAAATCTTTTAATTCGAATCTAGATACCTTGAAACGTCGAGAAATGTCAAAATTTTCAATTCGAAAAATCAAACCCATTACAATAACTTTCTGTTGGAAGTTAAAAAACAGTGTATAGCTGTAAGCGTTTTATTTTCAAAATTGATAATAAAGGACCATGTATTTTGGTAAAGGCTTGTATTAAAGGAAACTGTCAATCGGATTTCTTAAAAAGCTCACAAGATGTCAACATTTTGAGTCATTTTTTAAAGTAGACATAGTTGAAAAAAAAACAAACCCATAGAAATTGTTTGAAATTCTTTATAGAACATTTTGATGTTATTATGACTAGATGAAAATGTTGAGCACATATTCCAGCTAGTGATTTATACATGGACCACAAAAATAGATCTCTGGAAGTCAATTATAGACTTACTCTCTTAAAAACCGGATAAATCGGACCGATTTTTCACCTTCTTTCAATGGAAAATTAAAAATGGAATTATTAAATAAGAATTTACAGTTTCAAATGATCTTTAATTGAATGTGTACTAAATAAATACCCATTTTAATTAAAATTAATAAAAAAAAAACAACCTCTTTCCTTGATTGACAATCTTAACGCAAGTAAATTATAAATGTCTTTAAAATGTCTGCTATCACTAAGAATTTAAAACATACACATTTTAATTTTAATTTTTCTGTATTTAAGGCATTGCATTTTATTGTTTTTGGTGAAAACCGATTTTTCCAAGTTTGTTTTAAACATTTAGTAGAGAAATGAACAAATCCTCTGTCATCAATATTTGCCATTGGGTCTAATATCAAAATAGTTTTGTTTCTTATCAATTGAAATCAAAACAATAAAAACCATGACATTCCTTTGCTACACGCATAAACTACATACGAGCAATGAACTTTGGAATCATATTTATAAACCTTTTTGTAACCTGCCTGCCTTCACTAAATAAAAATTCAATGATATCCCTGAAGACCAAAATATTTGCGTTGTGTTGTTCGTAATATGGTAAATCTATACAATCTCTCTTATTAATATTTCAACATCCATTAAGTATATTGTTGCGTATTTTTTAAACCATAAACCACATCAATATCAATTGTTGCAAAGTTGAAACTGATATCAATTAATGAATCAGAAAATTTTCCACAGCGAGTTACATTATTTTCGAGTCCTGGATGGTTCTGGTTCTGGTGGAGGATTGGGAACGAGCGTCAGAAAAAAAAGAAACAAAATCATGTGTTGCAATATTTTCATCATCATCGATGTTCATGATGATGGCTGATTCCTGATGGCTTATGCAAGAGCTTGGTCTGCATTTCCTTTCCTTTGGCAGACTTTGTAGCTATAGACACTTTGCCTGGAGGGCTATGAGGAGGAGGGACAGATTGACTGCTTGTGATGCAATGGTAACAATGTGTTTATTGTACCTACATAAGCGTCTGTTCGTTACAAATACGAGTATATATACTTTGCCGCTGCCGTGAAAACAAAAATAAGAACAAAATTACGTTATTTTTCTTTCATTTCTTTTTTCAATCATGGCAAGCAATATGAAATCATGTGGAGGAGTTTCTACGCTCTCAAAGTTCCATAAAAAAAGTTGAAAAAAAGGACTCAGACACACACATTTTTATTACCATAGCAATTTAAACCTTGATGTTCATCCAGCTAGCTGCATGCCAATAACAACAACAACAAAATCAGCAACAAATAATATATGTACTTTATACTGTTGGAGCTGAAGCTGGAGCTGGTATATCTACTTCATGCAACATATTGCGATTTCTTGATTGCGAACATAATAACGAGCTAGCGACTGAAGCTGAAGCTGACGTTGACTATGGCTCTGCTGAATCTGATGACAGCCGCCCTATGGCCAGACAATCCATCAATATTATGTGCCTATATATGTACGAACGAAGTACGTATGGGGATAATGGATTTCCATGAAATTCCGTCCCTGAAGCCCTGCTGATGCTGATGCTGCCGCTGCTGTTGATGGGGCTGATGCTGCTTCTGATGCAAATATTATTATACGAACTTTGACTCTGTTGCTATATTTATTTTCCTTATGAGTATATGTAAATGACGAAGGGCGACCGACACGACGACGTAGTTGGATGTGTTTTGGGTACAGTGGGACAACTATTTTATGTAAAAGGAAGGAAAATTAAGCGATTTAGGACAATTTTAAAGAATTTTTTCTTAGAAGACTTTTGAAGTACAAAAAGAAAAGGAAATGCAGTTCTAAAGATGGGTTAGATTTTCTGACCAAATTGTACTTACTTACTTTTTCTGTGACAAAATTGACAGTAGGGGTTGTTAGTACCTAAAAAAAGCAAGTTTGAAAGAAACCTTCTACGGACGTGTTATAAAAGGCAATTAAGTGGAAGGTGAGCTTAAGAAATTCTCTATGAGGTTTGGAATTTGTGAAAACAAATAAACTTGAATTCGTATTTCGCTTGAAAAACTTGACGAAATAAGCGAGTTAGAGTGAGAAATCCAAGCTTTCAGAGACCCTTCTACTGACATTATTTCATTGAATGATTTCTTCAGATGTTCTGTAGGAGATTTGGACTTTTGGAGCTTTCCCAAGGTAATTTTAGTTTTATCAAAGTCTTACCTAGAAAACTTTGATGACAGGAGAAAAGGAAACTTTTAAATCCAAGGCTCAAAGAAGCTTTTAATTGGCTCTCCAAGGTTATTACTTGAAAATCGTTCTGTACACAAAGTGCGGAATTTTGTATCCATTGTTAAAATGTTTTCGCTTGACAAACTTGAAAATTAGAGGGAGAAAACAAATCCAAGAATCAACACAAAGTTCTAAGAAACTAACCAATGTGAATATATGAAAAGAGTGCTTAAAGCGTTTTATTTATGAGTATATCCTTCCTTGGTGTGAGAATCTTGATAATAGGAATCCAGATTAAGATGGTATATTGGATTATCCAAAGAAGTCATCAACGAACTTATAAAAATTATAAAGTAAAAGAAGTTCCTCAGGAGTTTTATACGAGGTTTGGATTTTATATTTAAATGCGTTCTTTGCTTTGAAAAACTTTACAATAGGAATGAATAAGGAGTTTAAAATCTATGGTTCAAAAAATGATTTTAAGGACGCACCCAGGTTATTACGAAAAAGAGGCTGGGATGCGACCCACACTGATAACTTCCCATCCCGTATGTCGATTTTTCTTGCTTAAAAGTTTGTCTATATGTACTCGTATCAATTTTTACCAAATTTGCGCAATATTTTTTGTAGATTTTATTTTTTATGAAAAAACGGACTGTTGAATTTTTATATAAAAATTAGTGAATATTGAAAACAATATTTTCTGTGAAATAAAATAAGTTTGAAGCCAATATTTTGAATTTTTGAAAAGCTATTTGAGCCGAAAGTAAATTTTTACCAACTTTTATACATTTTTTTTTAGGTTTTTATTTTTTGTAAAAAAAACTGTCAGTTCGATTTTTCTCAAAATGTGTCCTAATGTTGAAAACAATATGTCTTAGTGAGAAGCTATTATCTCAAAGTTTTGAAAAGATATTTGAGTCGAAAATCAATTTTTACCAACTTTTATACATTTTATTTTAAGTTTTATATTTTTTGTAAAAAAAACTCTAAATTCGATTTTTCTCAAAATTTTTCAAAATGTTGAAAACAATATTTCTTATAAGATAAAATAAGCTTGAAGCCTAAATTTCAAGTTTTTGAAAAGATATTTGAACCGATATTCAATTTTTACGAACTTTGAGTAATGTATTTTTTAAAATTTTTATTTTTTATAAAAAAAACTGTCAATCAGATTTTTCTGAAAATTTTATCAGATGTCAAGAACATTATTTTTCGTTGCACAAAATTGTTGTAGAGATGAAATCATATTTCAGTCCTAAAATTTTGGAGGTGACAAATTTTTTTTTCAGTTTTTTTGATTTATAAACAAACCGTTAAATGGATTTTTTTTCAAAAAATATACCTGTTTGGTATCGCGTTACAATATGTTATATAAAATTTAATTCAAGTCTCAAGCGTTTTTGGTTCGAAAGATATTTAGGGTTTACCAAAATTTTCAAATTTTTTCAAACTGCTATGGTAAAAAAAACTACGCATGCAATTTTCTTGAGAGCCCTTTCTGCATCTTTCTGCCTTATTATCTGTATAACAAAATTTATTTGAAGTTCTTGAGCTATGGAGGACGAAAAAAACGTCGCGAACGTACGGACGTACGAACGTACGTACACACGCACGCACGGACATCTTTCTAAAAATCTTTTATTTCGACTCTAGGGACCTTGAGACGTCGAGAAATGTCAAAATTTTCAATTTCACAAATCGGACCCATTACAATAACTTCTTATGGGAAGTTAAAAAGGGTTTATTATACTATTTAAAAGTCTCTTTAAGTCTCAAAGTGGGGCCATTTGTCCAAATTTGTTTTAGATTTGGCAATATTGTAATAACTGAGAAAGATAGATTGTGCTAAAGCATTTCACATTCACGTAGTACAGCTGAAGAACAAGTATCATTACGGCCGAAGTTGGTGTAGCGGATAAACTGATGAGAATTCAATTTTTTTTCCAATCGAAAAGTAGGGTTGTGAATCCAGAAATGAATTATAAAAGTTGCCGAACTGTAGAAACTTTCAATGAACCAGATAAGTGACTTAAATGTTTAGGAAAAGAACATTACTGACAAAGGGGGGTCGGAAATAGATCATTGCCCTTTGGCACAACAGCATCTATTTTGTGGATTCTAGACCTAAATTCATCTAATAATTTTTGTATTTAAAGAGCCCTTCAACTAATTTGCAACGAAGTTGGGATTGATAGGAGGACCTGATAAATCTTTTTGCTTGACAAACTTGACAGAATTATTTATCAACAACCGCCCAGTATATAATTTAGTAAACATGTTAAGGCATGTCCACACCACTTTTTGAGGAGCAGGACCTATCTAACCCGAACATCTTCACTTATTTGACAACAGGAGTCAAAAAGGCTAAACAATCGTAGGTTCTTCGAAATCTCGACTTCTCTAAGTTGCCATGATAGAGGCTCCGTTTTCATCGCCGTATTTGTGTATATTTGTCATTGAGAATGTTCAATGGAAGGCTTTCTCTTGTTGAAAAAGTGTTTTCAGAACCCTTAACATAATAATGCTTTCAAATTGTATTTCTCGACATTTTTGAGAATATTTTCCCCACTGTGTGCTTTATTGTCGTTAAAGGGTTTGGAATTATTATGATATTCGATACATGAATTTCCACGCAAAACAACACTGTGACTCATATTGGGTGCTGGCTCTAAAAGACTGAGTAGAGTAGAGTAGAGTACACCCCATGTACTGTACATTGTAGACCGTTCGCATATGGTGATGTGGTATAAATATTGCTGCAATTAAATTCTTCAACTCCGATATTTGTATGCTGCCAGATGAACTAAAATTTAAAAAAAAAATTACATAGCAAAAGAATAAAAGCGAAATAAAATATTGAACTTGAAAAAATACCCGTAGGCGGCAGACAATGGGCACTTAACACTGTGCGGTGGTGCGCCATTACATGAACTGCATTACCATCAAGCTCCCCCATCATCACTTATAGGTATTACTTTACTTCGACGTATGTTAAAAATGTGCTTATACTACTATCGGGTGTAAAATCAATTTTTTATTAACCCAGGTCGTGGAGGTTTTTTTTAAACATTTGTTGTTGTTATTTTATTTTTTTGTTTAACAACCAACACATGAGTTTGAGTCTTGAGAAGAGTTATTGACAGATTGATTGGGATGTAGTACTCGTCGAATGTAGTAGTAAAAAATTTAAAATGCAAAACAGATTTTTCTGAAATTAAGTTCCATGTTGTTGTAATTTTTTTTTCTGATGGTCTTTACTTTTTCACGGTTGAAATAACTATACCCATGAACTTATATGGTTAAAATTCTATTGGATGAATATTGGAAAATGCAATGGATGTTACATTTTTTTTAAATGTTGTATTCCTAAAAATGTCTATTGATTTAATTAAGGTTTATTCAATTTTACCTAAAAATTAATTAAGTTTGATAGAAATTGTTTAAAATCCATTTTTAATGATTTTTATTGAACGTGATATAATACTTCACTTTGATGAATGTTTCGTCGTGTAGAAATACATTTTGATTATTTTTTCATCAGAAGGAAATGTTGTTATTTATGTAATGAAATGCATTTATTGAAATAAAAATAGGATGCAATAGCGTAGGCTTTTTTATATTCATTTTTCGCCAACAGGAAAAGCGGTTGTATTTAGCTGCATAATATTTTGATGAATTAAAATAAAAGCAAAAAACAAATTTGGTCAAAGTACTCCACATTCATGATGTGAGCCTTAAAATATAATCTCTATAATATTTGATAGTATGTCCAAAATTGAGCTTCGGTTGTAGTTTTATCACCTTTCTTTCCAAATTTCTTTTTTGAGTCCAATTTAAGAGACTTAAACTAGTTTTAGGGCATTTGCCCAAATATGTGAGTTTTATTCAAGTTTTGGACGAAAAATCCTTTTTAAATTACAGGCAGATCAGAAATGGTGAAATATTTTTTGCACCGTGCGTCGTCGGAGGAATCTTAAGCATTTAGAAGCAATTTTGACAATGTCGAATATTTCATCATTCCTTAAGAGGTGCTCTGTGATACACATACCGAGTTCTGAAAGCTGATTAGTTTAATGTATGCAAGTAATACTCATGGACAGTGGAATCGGAGGTGGGTTTCGTTTTAACGACAGCATTGAGTTTTTGCAAAATAAAATTGTACATGGTTAATAAATTCCCATTAGACAATGCTGTCGAAATTGGAACTAAGCTTATCATACGATGCACATCCAAAGAAGGAAAAGGATGAAAATCTAGAAACAAACAAATCTAGGACATTTATTTTCAGTTTCCAGTCGTCGCAATATCGCTGAATCTTGTCGAAATCACGCTACTAGAGAATTCTAATAACCTCGACCTTTCGGGCCGTTCTGTACGCAATAAGATCGTCGGCGTATGCAATTGACTTTGCAAGACTACCAATCAGATCGCTGGTGTAAATGCTGAAGAGAATCAGCGAATTCACCACTCCCTGTTGAAGACCATTTTTAATTGAGAATGTTGTGGTAGAAGTTGCATTTCCACTTTTGACGACAAACTTTCTACCGTTAAACATATCATAAAGTATATACAACAATGGCTTGCTTATTTATTCAAAGCCTGCTCAGTTTTAGGTAAAGACCCTCTAACCATACCGTTTCAAAGGCCTTTTCCAAATCAACCAGAACAGCACCTGTGCATTGTTGTTTTGATTTATTCCATTGGATATCAGAAACGAGTTTAGACGCACCATGAATTGTGTCATGACCCGCCTTGAACCCGAACTTATTATCCGGAATTATTTTGTTGTCCGCAGCCCACTTAGTCAGAGCCCTATTAATGATTTTTTGGAAAACTTTGCTGATGCTCGGAAAAAGATTTATCGACCGAAGATTTGACGGGTTGTAGTTGTCCTTTCCCTTTTTCGGGAGAGGATGAACCACAGCGGTCTTCCAATGCACTGGATAATATGCATTATTCAGTGCATTGTTAAAGAGTGTGGTGTAATTGTCAATTGCTTCCGTCGGTAAATGTCTTAGTACAACGTTGGATATACCACCGACACCTGCTGACTTCTCATTTTTTATTGAATTGAAGATGAGCTGTAGCTCAACCTTTGCACTAACAAGGGACTTGCTCCGCATGAAGCCGCAGTTCTCACATCGCCAATGTGTCATATCATATCGAAGGTAAAAGTGATGAAGTAGGGCTCTGTTTTCCAGGTCGTGGTTGGGGCGAATGCTAACATTCAACTTGTACACTTGCTGGAAAACAGCTCCCACCGGCTCCACTTTTTCCTTCGGATCTTCAATTATGTAAAAGTCATCGTCAAAGATGGCTTCTTCTGGATCTATTTGTGCTGTCCTGAGTACGTCTCTGTTCTCTTCGGTTCTTTGGAGTTTCAGACTCGGAATATCATTGTCGTTCTTTTTCCTGAATATCTTGTTGATTACAGTCCATCGCACTTACCATCATATCACGGGTTCTACTACATTTGATTTAAGATTCTTTTAAAATACTTTTAGCATTACGGATTCAGTATGGATGGCGTATGTGGGTGTTGAGTTATTCAGTTATAAGCTTAAAAAATAAGCGTTGTATTACTTCAAACTCTTTTAAGTTTTAATAGCCAAACAATTGATTTGCATAGCACAGGCATGTTTTAATGGTTGCATCAAACACTAGCAGTTGCATCCACATACTTGTTGCAGAAGAAATTACTCCACATAAGATTTATTGCCGTTTTGGCTGCAGTGCATTTTTATTTTACATTTGGCCGAAAACCAAGGTTACGAATTATCAAGAAACCTAAGTAATTGAACTGATTTACTATTTCTATTGGTTTACGTTTCAAAAACTATTTCTCTTAGGAAGTTGTTCTTCGATGAGTATTTTCAAAAACCATGATTTTTGAAAAGCTTTTGAGCTTGTTTATTTGTAACTGCAAAGCTATGGGATTATCAGCCAACACAACAATGTTATCCGTGTATAGGAGCATTTTTCACCAACCTTTATACCACCAGGAAATCTTTGGATACGTCATTAATATATACTGCAAACATTAATGGACTTAATTGACAACCAAGTGGAACACCAGCACTCGCATTGAAGAAATTAGACATTCTACTTCCATTCCATACAGCAGCAGAGGTATCGGTTTTAAGAAGCTTATATAAGTTGAGAAATTTTGTTGATAAGCCTAAGGTATAAATATTTTAAATTAAAGAACTCCTGTTAACCGTATCACAGGCGTTTTAAAATCGATCTCTAAAACCATTTGGCTATAGTAGTGAGTGCAAATATATGGTCAACTGTTGAAACACCCGATCAAACCTATTTCATCAACCTATGGTATTCTATACCATGGGTGAATATTATCCGAAGGCACGCTAATTTGTTTATCTAAATCTTATACTTAAAAAGTTTAAACCAGAAATTATGATATTTCATCACTCACAACACGCTTCAAGGAAGATTTCTCCATAATCACTGAATTTGATGAACCACGACTCACTGAGAGAAATTGATTAAAACACTTGAAATTCAAGTTAACTATAACATGCCATGATTTCATGTGTCAATTACAATATTATTTACTTCTCAGCTTGTGTGTAACACCTTGTCTGTCTATATTTGTATACTGTATACAGATAAATTCAAATTGCAAATCCATAAATAAACACCCAAAGTTATTTCTTCCTATAACGCCCTGAAATAATTGACAAGTGCCTGTCATCGTAGCCTTAGCCGTCGCCGTAGTCGACGCCGCTTCGCAGTCTACGTCGTCATCGTCATCATCATCGTCAGGGCGGTGCCGGTGTGTTGCATTATCCAAACATCCTGGCAATCAAGTCACACCGCACAATCATCGTCGCTTGTGCTGCTGCTGCAAATATTTCTATCCGTTCAAACGTTCAAACCTGTCATCAACTGACCTCATTGAGTTGTCCAAACGAATCATTTGCCAAATAAACTATCAACACTTTTACACGCATGAAAATGCCAAATCAATTAATCGGGCTTTGCACCACCACCAGCATCACCACCTCCTCTCCTTTATACCGGATGTACATATTTGAAGCCCTCGAGATCTCAGGGTATCTATATGTCTCCTGTGGTGGTCATGACGTCGTTGTCGTAGTCCACATCGTCATCGATTGGATTGATGTCAAAAATAGAGCATAAAATGCCTCTTTGTCTTTTATCGTCGTCGTGGTCGTGGGGCTACGTTTGACGTTGTTGTTTCGCCTTGCATTGTCGTGCGTCGTTGACGTCGCCGGACGTGGTTTGTCGGCCGTTTCCAGATTGATTGAGTTGTGTGCACCCAAAACAACGAAACTATATTTCTAACAAATTCGAACCTAGTCCAATTGATTAAGGAGTTAGGAAGGTAGAATGGTGGGTATACATAGGTGCCCATTGCCCATAGGTGCCTCTGCCTATCAATAATATACCGAACGTGTTCTGTGTTCCAGAGTTAGAGGAAAGCGAAAAGGGGGGGGTTTGGAAATTGAAACTCTGTTCCGCTTTGCTCCGCATCTAAATGGGTGCGACACACTCCATAACAATATTATATCCAATCCAACTATAAATCGGCTGCTGTCAGATACAAAATTATCTCATAGATATTTTCCTGGCCAGCCGCACATGACCACTACACTACACTTTTGGAGAAATGGAATTTATGTTGGTTGCCTGGGTGGCGACTGGTTTATCTTTTTTGTGCTTTTGTTTTATTTTGTACACATATCCGTAGATTGTTTTGTGTGGGCTGAGGTCCGAGACTGAGGCTGAATCTGAATCTGAGGTTTTGCCTCTTGTTTAATGTTGACATCTCTTGAGGATAGATAGTTTCCGTATACGCAGTGTATCTAGATATATTTGTAAGATTTTCCTTGCGTCAGGAGTTTTTGAATCGTGTGTAATTAGTTTTTGGGGCGCTTGAGAACGAGAATAGGGGGTGGAGTGTACCTTTTTGTATCCTATTCAAAGCTTGTGGTGGGTGGATGGATACAGATATGTACATAATAAAGGAAAACATTTTGCATTGTAAACAGAAACCTTAACAAATGAACGTTATAGATTGTTGTTAGGTTTTTGTATACAAATATAAATACTTCTCTCTTTCTCTGAAACGATAACATGGTTTTTGTGTCTTTTTCTGGGATGTGTTTTATCATCAACGCAATATACAAATATATGTTTTTAGATAGATTTGTTTATTTGAGATTTCAGAATTTCCAACACCCTGACATGTTAACTATCTTGTCAACAGGGCCAACACACAAAATAGCTTTTTGTATGAAAATTGTCATGAAACGAAGATTTATTGTTTTGATAACAAGTTATGTACGTCCAGAAGATACAATATATAGAAGTTGAGTAAAAAACAGCAAAACGAAAACAATCTTAACAAAATATCGGAAAGTTTAGGTCAATTTTCAATTGATGAACTTCTAGATATCATATAAGCATCAGATAGTAATAAGGAACAAATTAAAGATTGTGTTTAACATGTATGTGTAAAAAATTTGTAAAGGCCATAGATTTAGAGGCGTGGTATCCACCCACAGTTTATTCAGCTGTTATCATTTATATGAAAAACTTCTGATTAATGTTGATTGATGAAATTTGAGGTTTTTACAAAATTAAGTTTCTATAACTTGAACATTCTTTACTAGTCTGTGGTATCTCCCAATTTTTATAAGAACTGTTAGCAATCGATTTGAACTTGTTCCAGTAAAAACACTCAACATAATTCTAAAAGATGAAATCTGGTACTATTTGAATCGATCTTAGAATTCAAAACTTGAAGGTTTTTATAATGGTTTGATAGAGTTTAGTTACAATTATAAAGAAGAAAAACGCCCACATTCATGCTTTTAAAGTAGGAAACAATATTTCAATCACGAATAATAAAAAATCCAAAGTTTTAGCCGACACTTTTTCTGCAACCCATATGGCCAATTACAACATGAACAATAATATTATTCAATCATTTGTCAGCAACTCAATTGATTCAATTAACTCATCACCTTCCCATTACCTCCAAAACCAGATTTTATTAGATGATATCAAAGGTATACTTCGAAATCTTAAAGCAAGGAAATCAGCAGGCTTTGTAGGAATTAAAAATATATAGCAACTTGAAAAAACTTACCTATATTAGGCTTAAAATATTTGCAAGTGTTTTTCAATTAATGTCTTACAATTGGCTATTTTCCAAACAATTGGAAAACTGCCAAGGTAATACCCATTTTAAATTTTTTTCAAAAATTGGTAAGTCTGTAACTATTGGGTAAATAATAGTTACAGACTTATTAGTTTGTTAAGTTCAATTAGTAAATGTTTTGAACAAATAATTAAAGCTAGAATATATTCACACTTAACTAATAATAACATTTTGCATCACAGTACAAACCATCAAGTACATAGGATTGCTAAATAAATAAAAAGTAACTTAAGTTCTGGTAAAAGTACAGGAATGGTTTTCTTGATATCGAAATAGCATTCGACACTGTCTGGCATGATGCACTTATACACAAGTTGTTGATTCTCACCTTTCCAGTGTTTTTAATAAAAATAATTCAATCATTTTTACATCAGAGAAAATTGAAGGTTTCAGTCAATAACAGGTGGATAACAAGGATCAGTTTAGGCCCTATTCTAAACTAAATATTTACTTCCTTTTTTCCATTACTTCCTTTTTTGGAAACCAAAAATATGAGATAATATTTTTATCAAAACAAATTTTAATTTTAATCCTGTAAGAAAAATAAGGATGCCATAATATGTGTTTTGGGATTTAAGAAATTAAAAAATTTAATCCCTATGTTTTGTTATACGTAGTTAAATAAATAAATTAGGTTGCCCAACAGTCCGAACAGAATTCGCAAACTCACCATCTGTATGATGTGTTACGTTCCGACAAATGATGCAGCAGAAGAAAACAATGCTCATTCTTAGCTCAAATGAACTCGGTCTACAGCAGCAGAGTTCCGAAGGGTGACATAAATATCATCACGAGGACCTAAATGCCAAAGTTGGCTCGGATAATACAGGCCTTGAGCGAGTTATGGGTAGACACGGCATAGGTCAACGAATTGACAATGGTGATTTGCTTGTCGACTTTTGTAATGCCCGGCGGCTGGTGGTAGGTGGAACCCTTTTCTCACATAAGACCTGCCACCAAGTTACCTGGGTATCCCCTGATGGTCGAACAGAAAACCAAATCGACCATTTTATAATACAACAACGATGGAGAAAACCATTTTGCGATGTGAGTAACGAGAGACGTGCAAATGCAGGAAGCGATCATCATCTGCTATTAACGACAATTCGACTGCGAAAAGCTGCTATCCGAAGACGTACAGACACGGCAACCAGACAATCCAATCGCTTTTAGTGACCCAAATACTTGTTGTTATTTTGCAAACACTCTTAACGACAAGGCGTCAAATGAGGGGTTAAACGAAAATGTTCCCATTGAGACGTTGTGGAGCACGGCAAAAAAAGTTTTTATTGAAGCTGGGTCTGAAACGGTACCGAGGCAATCTAGAGATAAGGATTTGTGGATATCCCAAGACACCTGGGACAACATTACACTACGCAGAGCACTTAAAATGTGAAGTGAGTATAGAGCATCTTAAAAGGTAGTGCAGAAGTGTGTGAGACGAGATAGGAGGGCCAGATTAGACAAATTGACACAAAGCGCTGAGGAAGCTGCAAGAAGGGGTAACGCGTTCAAAATCACTTAGGATCTTGTAGGCCAACAAATTTTTGTCAACCATCCTGTTCGTGACACGAACGGTAGTCTTTTAGTGTTAATGGAAGATCAAATGCGGAGATGGAAGGAGCACTTCTGTACATTGCTGAACGATGATCAGAATACAAATGCAAACGCTAATGCAAATCATCAACTGCCCGACATACGTAGGTCTACCAGAAGCATTAATATTGACCCCCCTACATGCACGGAAATAAGAACCACGATACATCTTTCAAAGAACAACAAAGCAGCTGGGCAGGATGGCATACCTGCCGAATTCCTCAAAGCAGACCCCGGCTTGGCTGCTGGTATTTTGTTGACACTTGTTAAGTGTGTTTGCGAAAACGAAACCTTTTCCAGGGAATGGAAGGACTACGTAATCGTCAAGCTATCAAAAAAAGGCGATCTTAAGAACTGCAATAACTGGCTTGGAAACACCATTTTGTCCGCATTTCCAAAGATAATGACAACCATCATTCTCGGGAAGATAAAATCTAAGATCAAGTCTACGCTCAAAGGCATCAAGCGGGATTTCGCATTGGTCGATCATGTGTCGACCACATTAAGAACTTGCGACCTCAAAAATGGTCGGAGTACCAAACGTCGCTTTACCTCATGTTCGTCGATTTTGAAAAGGCCTTCGATCGCGTTATTCGTGATGTTATCTGGAGATCGCTTGGTGCTAGAGGCGTTCCTTAAAAATTGTTGCTATAATAAAAAAAAGTCTTGCAACAACGCAAGGTGTTTCGTTTTCAGCAATGGGCAGCTTTCCGACGCATTTGAATTGCGACAGGAAGTGAGACAGTGATGTATTGTCACCGATTCTTTTCTTGCTTGCTATTGATGATGTTATGACTACTACAGTGGGTGAACACGAGAGACTGGGTATCCAATGGCACCTGAAGGAAGGCAAACAGAAATGGAGACCCCAGCCAAATCTGCCACTTTCTTCAACAAAATGGGGAAGTGGTTGGTTTAAATATTAATGCCAGTAAGACTAAGTTAATGCACACGAACTGAGACCAACAACAAGAGGTTATTGTGAGACAAGAGGCAGTAGAAGAAATTACCCAGTTCAACTTCCTGGGAAGCTATTTGGCACTCGATGGTGGAACGGACCTCCATGTCACCAATAGAATAAATAAAGCCCGTAGTACATTCGCAATGCTTTCTAAAGTGTGTAACTCCAGGAAAATAATGCTTAAAGTGGATGTTGACATCGCGCAGAGAAAGTGGCGCTGGATGGGCCGTACATTGAGGAAGCCAGGCGACAACATAGCAAAGCAGTGCTTTGGTAGAAGGCGGCCAAGATAAAAATGGAAATCATCTGTCATGAAGGAAGCTCGGTCCCTAAACTTGAAGACGTGGTCCCAGTTGAGGTATCGTGCTAGGAATAGAGAGAGATGGAAGGAACTGGTTGCCGCCCTATGCTCAAATAGGAGTTAAAGTGCTGCTACTAGCAGCCGGAAACGAAGAACAAGAAAAGTCCGTTGAGAACTAGGGCTTAGTGACTAACAACTCCGAACAATTTCTGTGTGACTCATTCAGCCAAACTATAACTCCTTATTCAAGAACTTTCAAATTGTAAAGGTTCCAATACTAGTTATTAATGTTTTCAATAACAAGTCCAACGAAATTGAATATCTTCTTTTCAAAAACGAATTTACTGTGGTCGTTATCATTATCACAGATGAAAAAATAATTTTTTTTCAATTTCGAGCGCAAATGTTTGCAAACTTTGTAACTTGAAGATCTGTCCATAAATGTAATCAAAATCGATCTTATTATTTCAAAAAATATTGGCAATCTGTATATTTTCTATCTTCGTAATCTTAAGTTAACGATAAAATTCTAAGTTTTTCAATATAATATAATGAGAATACAAAATTTGATTAATATTGGATGGAAAGTTTTTTTTTTAAATCAATAAAAGTAAAAAAATGAGTTTCGGGGAGTCCTTTTAAAAAAGATTAGTTTTTGGAAAACTTAAAAATATAAAAGTTTTCTTATTCTTTCATTCAAAGTGAGATATGTGCTTTGTCTTTCAACTAATAATTTTTCTGAGTAACACATTTTCCTTTCAGTTTTCTAGTGATGTTTAACTGAGTAGGTATGCTCTCTTTGATAATTATTCTTTTAAAATAAAATGCTCAAATTAAGTTCATGATGTCTTAAAAATATGATATTCATCTGTTTGAGATTAGATAAGTTTGTTACACTCCTATTGGTCATTTATTTAAAATTATCTATCCATAAATTGTCTTCAATAATAAAACACTAAGCTCAATTCACAACAAGTCAAAGTTATAACTCTTAACAATTAAATTTGCTTGAATAAATAAATTTGAAACAGATATTTCAATTTTTATTAATTCTAATCCTTATTTTATTTGCATGAATTGAAACAATATAAAGATCTAAATATTTATGAATAATATCTGTATCAAAAATTTCCAACAGATCTACTCTCACTTCATTTCCATTGAACAAAAAAGGAATAATAATTTTATTCATTGAAACATAAAGTAATTTACTCATCCGTAAAAAATAAATGAATTTCATATCTGTTGCTACCGAATTTCTATACAAATGTAAAATTTTCAAAATAAAATAACGTACAAAAATAAAATAAAAATAATAAAAACAGATTCCACTGTCTTATGGAGCATAAGTCACATCAGCTAGTCAATTATAAAAACTCCTTTTGTATAGGAATGGATATTAAACTAACTCCATATTTATATGGATCGATGCCAAGAAGTAAAACAAAACAAGATAAAAAGCCGGCCAGCAGCCAGAACCCCAAAAGAACAACAAATTGACTAACGAAACGACAGACAGGCGCACACCGGATGGACAAACATAAAACTTTCATGGGCAAAACCCAACCAACCATCCAGCCAGCCATCTAGATATCCAGGCTTCCAACAATGCTCCACTCCAGTGTACGTATTCTGCTGTACCCCACAGCACCCATTTATCAGACCGGACTAAACTTGGATGCATAAGACAGGAGTGGATTTTGTATAGTGTTTGAATAGAAGTGACTTTTTCCATCAGCTAACTAACAAATTCAACAAAAACTTTTTCCATTTCAATAAATGCTTTGGCCGAAAAGGTGTTGTTCCTGGCAAGTTAGGTTAGGATAATTGGCTGCCAGTGATAGTTAAAGGCACACCTAGGCAAGTTTAATGGGTCATTGTGTAACCACATGAATCTTGAGGCTTTCTTCTTAGATCAATGAAACCAGCTTGAGTGCCCTACAAAACGTGAAAGACTGATTATTTTAATATGATTTAGATCATTATAGAATTCGTTATAGAATCTCATATGTAGTCCTTGGATTTTTGAGCTCTAGCAAGGCATGTACTTTTTCCTGATCTTTCTCATCCGTACAGTTTCTGCGAAAGTGATTTCAGAGTACGCTTATTGTGTGCTTCTCTATTAGACTGTGCTTCGTTAAGACACTGATTGTCGAGCTTATATGCGATCTGCTTGGATATCAAGCACCTTGAGCGCTTTAAATTTAATGCACGTCAGATGTTTTTTGTGACCTGACAAGTGGCGCTGTTATTCCACCTGATTTTCATAGCGTCTTGATTGAGCAATAATTTACATGTAGCGATTGGTATTGTAGCATTTGCTAAACGTGGTAAAAAGGTTGGTTCTGTACCATTTCTGGCGAGTTCATCTACCATACAATTTTCTGAAATGTCTCTATGGCCTGGCACATAACAAAAGTGAATATTAAACTGCTGTGCTATCTCCATTAGAGATAACCGACAGTTAAGGACTGTTATAGAGCTTGTAGAGATTTAATAGCGGCCTGACTATCTGAGAAAATACGGATATCAGATGTTGATATCACGTTTTCTTTAATCCAGGAAAAGACTTCTTTTATCGCCAACAGTACCACCTGGAATATTATGAAATGATTGGGAAGGCGAAATGAGAGGCTCAATTTCAGTTGTTCAGAGTACACACTTCCATCAACTCTTTGATTTTGTTTTAACCATCTGTGCAAAAGTAGTACCCGTGGCATGATGGTTAGTGTGTTGGACTATCATACCAGAGGTCCTGGGCTTAAGCCCTGTCAGTGCCATTTAAAGTTTTTTCAACTGGTAGTGCCTCTTGCGAGGAATTGACAATTCCTAAAAGACTACATTTTTGTCATGAAAAGTTCTTTCTCAAATTAGCAGTTCGGAATTGGCTTAAAACTGTAGGTCCCCTATATCCCGGACAACAGTACTCGCACACAGAAATGGTTGAGAGTTGTAAGTCACTAGGTCCTAGTTCTCCAAGGACTATTACGCCACCCATTTTTTTTATCTGTGTAAAGGTGGATTGGCTTGTCTTCCCGGACTGCCTTTAGAGAAAGATATGGAAGTTATAGAAGTCTGGAAGTTTATGTCAGATTGCAATTAGAGGATGGTGTAGTCTGTGTGCTTTGGAATTGATTCTAAATACTCAAGAATTACGGAGTTCCCAATTTTGCTTAGAGGCTTATAGCAGAGCTTGTAGCTATTTGTTGGTTAAGCATCGCAAGATATGTTTGGTGGAGTATAGTGTCCAGTGCCACAGATGGGGTCGTGCTTTTATCTAGTTTTTTACGGTTTATAGATTTACTTCAAAATACTTTAAAATCGGTTTGATTACCGATGTGTTTGTCCAAAGCGTTATACGATGTTATAAGCCCCACTTATTACTATTAGCTTTTTGACAATAAACAGATCTATAGTAGCTTTTTTAATCTTTCTTGTATATTGCGTTTCCAATTTAGTTTTTTGTCGAAAATAAGACCTAGATACTTAGCTTCGTCTTAGAACTTTAATTGGATTCCTTTATCATAGAGAATTTTGTAGTTTTTAGAATAAGGCTCGTCTTAGAACTTTAATTGGATTCCTTTAAAATAGGTAATTTTGAATTTTTTAGAATAAGGACTAATTCGGTTTTGTGTGGGTTGACATTCAGTCCACACCGATCAGCCCAAATTATTAGTTTGTCTAAGGCGTTTTTTAAGAGTTCTTTTAGGGTGTTAAGATGCTTCCCTGAGACCGATATAGAAACGTCATCAGCATAAACAATCACTCTGAAGCACTCTGCATCCAGAACAGTTAAGATTTCATTTATAACCAAGTTTCAGAGGAGAGGGGTTAGAACACCACCTTGCGGTGTCATTCTACTAGGGAATCTTCTAGCAAAAGCGTTGCCCAGTTTTGAGTTAATTATTCTACTAGTCAGCATTTTTTCAAAGAGCTTTTTTTGTTCTTGTGTCTTGGGTATCTCAAGTCAATTCTATTGAGGTTCACGGCTGCGTTAACGGCGAGAAAGCAGTCTGTTATACCTCCGGCTGAGGTTCTAAAATACCTGAAACCGGTTGTGGTTCCGTATTATCTTCTTGGCTGGGACTCCCTATTTCATTTGTTTTGCTAAAAATAAAAGTGAGTCTTAGAAAGACCAACAAGACTTCTTCTTTTCGTCCAGTCAGTTCCGTCTCTAAAGAAACTTCGGCCCATAGCTGTTTAGCAATGGTATTAATTTTGGTATGAAAAATCAAAACATATTTGGATTATGTCGGTTGATCGGTTACTATCGGGCGTTATAGGACGATGCCGCTTTTAGTGGTGTACCCGCTCTTATTCCTTTCTATGTTTTTTTTTTTTTTTATATAATTAGCAAACACTAAAAGGGTTTTTTATGCCTTTAATATGCCAAAGACACAGTGTGAGCATTAGGAAAAGAGGGAAGGGTTGGATAGGAGGTGTCGGTGTACATTGGTTTTAAATTTCTGAACATTGCAATGACAGGGAAAGATAGAGCGTGGCAAGGCGTTCCACATTCGCGTAGTACGGCTAAAAAAAGAATCTCTGTACTTCATAGTACGTCCGAAGTTGGGCTCAAGGGTAAACTGATGGGCATTCCTAGAAGCGCGGGTATTACGGTTAAATCGTTTAAGAGGAGGAATGCAACTGGCTGTTTCACTAGAGCATAGTCCGTTAAAATAACGGTAAAAAAGGGTGAGGCAAGAAACCTTTTTGGTTCGATCGGCCGAGTTCGGTCGACAACGTCCGAGCAAAATTCGTCTGATGACGGCTTAGGTATGCGCTAGCCATTACACTAATATCATGGTCTCGATTCGATTAGCTGGTGGTACGTTTTTTTGAGCAAATTTTACCATTTACCATTTTTATATAGGCTGATGGTCTTCTACCAAAAAACTTCGCGAGAGGTGTATAATCTGATTCCGAAAGGACGTCAGAGTCGTCCAATTCAGTTTCAAATGTTTCGATTTCTTGAATTTCATCTTCAATCACGAACCAGGTTTTCAAAATCAAGTTCCTTTTCTTCACTGTCAATTGGATCATCGAAGACATCATCAGTCTCCATCTTCAAAAACCATTTCTCTATGTCTGAATTACTCATGATAAAATACCTTTATGTTCTAAGAAAACAGAAACTGAAAACAAAACAAATTGGTACACGTGGTCTATTATAGTACACCACGTCAGCAAACCAGTGTAAACTAAAATCTGCCTTCAAAACTACCCGGCATAACAAAGGATTTCGAAGTATGACCTATTGTATAAGGCTTTTTGATTCTATTTTAATTCATCAAGAAGTTTATTTTTGAATACATTTCGTGTTACTATTGCAAATCTGTATTCAATAACTTTAACATTCAGTTTTAGAATCTGTTCTCTTAAAACACTGTTTTAAAAACCGGTATTTTTTGTATTGGAGCAAATAGTTAAAATTAATTTTAAAAACAGCACTTCCAATCCTAAGACCGCTAGAACTAGAGTATTCACTTTTACTGGGATATGCTGTGTTTAAACTAAGCTTTAAAAATCCTATCATGTTTTAAAAACCTGATGTGAGAAAAAATGAAAGGCGAGATTTAAATTCAGGAAAGTTAAATCTTAAAAAAAGCATAGCTTTATTTTTTCGACAGAAACAAAACGTTTGTCCACCAATTGAAATTTGTGTTTGACTGACCCGTTTATAAGACTGTTACAGTAAGGTTAGAATTGCCGCATCCGGCCATGTTTCTAACATACAAACGAATACCATTGCAATGGGAGAGATTTGTTTAGTCTTTTACTTTGAGTGCGCGTTGTGTAAAATGTAGCCCTGGCAAAAAGCAATATTTAAAGTTGCACTTTCCTGTTCCTCTTGGCAATGAATGTTGTTGTTCGTGTTGTTTTTGTTTTGCTCTCTTCCTGTGTTAGAAAATGCATGCAACCAGTTCTATGTATGAATGTCCCTGTGATGATAAAACCGACTTCGTCGGTCGTCGTGGCAACGTAAAGGACGACGGCGAGGACGACGACGACGACTAGACGACAACGAAGAGGTCATTGATTTCTTTTTTTCTGTTTGCTTTTTTATTTCTTCCTGCAATTGGGATCACAATTACACATTTTACTCTCTCTCTTTTGCTGAGTAGTGTGTGTAAGTGTCCTTTTGGTAAAAATAACAGGAGTTAAGCTTTGATGGGAGTTAATTTTTTTCGTCCGCCAATGTTTTATTTTCTCTTTTTTTTATCCTGTTGTTACTTTATTGACAAAAAATTTCGATGCAGGATGCAGACAAAAATAACATCGAAATTTACGTCGAATGCATTCCGTCTCCGCCCGCCGCTGTTACGATGTAAGTGTGAGAGACAGAAAAGAGAAAATAATTGTGTCTGGTGCGTCTGTGCATAGAAATGAAGCAAAAAAAAAGAAAACAAAAGAAAAGAAAAAGTCCTTGATTTTTGTTGGAATTGTGAGCGAACTTCTTGGATGATGCACTATGCCACTTCACTACACAAACAACACCACAGAGAGATGCAAAGTGTGAAAATGCAAAGTAAAACCTAATCGTTGTTGGTGTAAAATTTTACACCACGTTTGAATAGGATTTGTGTAAGGATATGCAATTAGAAAAAGAGTTGGAGGAAGTTGAAGAAGTGTAGATCCATTAGGTGTGAATTGAAGGAAATTACAATGCCAAGCTTAAGAAATTGAGTGGCATAATGGATTTGCCTGTAATGTACCTATGGAAGTATGGTTTGGTATGTACATTATAAAGTAATGCAGAGTGCTAATTACTATCGAGAACAATGATTGGATATATGGTTGGGTAAATGGATTAATTGAAGCTCATGTGAGTGGTTTTTTTTGTTCTTCTTTATTTTAACACCCATTAACTCTTTAGGACTTAAGGTGCAATGAAACTCGAATCAATGTAAAGAACTTTAAATTAAATTTTAAGGAGTAAGAATTTTAGTTAAAATAATTCCTTGAAATGTATTTCATAAGGGTCTTAAAAATCATTTTCCAAACAAAAAGCGTCCTTAAGAATTTTATTGTTTCTGATTCAAAATGAAAATTTAACAGTTCACCACGGCGTATACGCACTTTTTAAAAAGTTATCTAAATTTTACATCGAGTGTTTACAAAACTAAGTATTCTAAAATGGAGTACATTTTGATTTGAAATGATATTAAGATGGAGTTTAGTTAAGGGTGGTTAAATTCTTAGGGTCTATATTGAATGTGAACCATACCTAAACGTCATGTTTTCTTCTGCATTTTGTTTGACATTTCTCAATTCCAGACTATCTCATTTTGAACCATGGAAAGTTATTCAGGTTTATTATGGAAATTGTGCACTTTGTGATTTATTCGGCCAATTTAGTCGTCCCAAAGTGCGTACAAACGGAAAAATCGTCAAACGATTGCACCCCTTATGCTCATCGTTGATGTACATTTTGTATAAAGACTTGCATTTACTCAAAAATAAGGTTCAATTGATTAAAGAACTAAAGCCTCTTGATCATTTCAAGCGTCGGCAATGGTCAGAATGGTGACAAGAAATGGCAACAGTGAATAATCAATTTTTGAAAAAAATTATCTTCAGTGAAGATGCGCATTTTCACTTTAGTGTACTCGTCAAAAAAGCAGAATTGCTGCAAGAGTGAATGTCGAAAAACCAATGCACTCACAAGACTATTTGGTGCGTTTTTTTCCAAAATGAGGCCGGTCAGGTCGTTACTGTAATTGGTGTTGGCAATCGTTAGATAATAACAAACTTATTCTAATCCGAATGGGAAGATATGAATGTGGACCGTACCACACAGCTAAACAAACAATGGCTCTTTTGCGCGAAAAAAAATCAAAGTATTACTGTCTCCTATTTAGTATCAGCTTTGACCTCTTTCTCTAAGCTTCTTGGCGAAGAGCAATGTTTTGGCTTAAGTATTTAGTTTAAATTCCTTTTTTTACAATCCTAAATACGACAATTTTTGTTGGGGTACTGAAATGTTCTTATTGGATTCACTTTCAGCATCTTTAAATAAGTTCGTCTGTACATCGTTTGATCTTTCGGGAAACATATTTAGTCGTTCTTATCTGAAGAACCATTAATGACGCCAGCTTAAAATTTGTTGTTTAAAGATTAACACATTCAACTTAAATAAAAAAAAAATTAACATTTGAATACTATAAAATTGGTATTAAACGCACGAACTTGTTCCTGAATCCAAAGACTGTGTTTAAAAAATAGTGCTTGAGTTTTTAAATGTACGTACAAAACAAGTTTGTCTTTTAAGTTTAAAAATGTTTAATTATTTTGAAAATCGTTAGAACAGTTCTTTAAATTAATTTTATATATAAAACTAAATATTTCTGGTATGCAGTTTTGTAGTGCCTATAAATAAATAAATATTTTATACACATTTTCAAGATATCAAATTTTGAAAAATAAAATATAATTTAATGTTTTTTTTTTTTAAATTCAAAGTGACAGTGAAATTTTTGATAATCAAATATTATTAAAACAGTATTAGAGCTTGTAGAAAAGACATTTTTTTTAAATCAGTTGTTCTTGAGACAATTTAAAAACGAAAAAGAGGCGATGATGCGACCCACACTGATAACTTCACATTAATTAACCTTGCTTAAAAGGTGTGTAGGTTTTCGTGTTGGGTTAAAAAAGTTGTCAGTTGAATTGTTCTTAAAAATTTTAAAATTACCAACAATATTTTTCATATAAAAAATAGGTTAGTTTGATAATCTAGTTTTGTGAAATAGATTTTTAGTCGAAAACAAATGTTTACCAATTTAAGTAGCATTTATAATTTTTACAAATTTGATAAATGAAATTAATTTGAGAGATACCAAACATCAATTTTTACCAAATTTGCGTACTATTTTTTGTGGATTTTATTTTTTTTTACAAAAAAGCGGTCTGTTGGATTTTTATAAAAAATTACTGAATATTGAAAACAATATTTTTTGCTAAATTAAAAAAAGTTTGAAGACAATATTTTTAATTTTTGAGAAGCTTTTTGAGTCGAAAGTAAATTTTTACTAATTTTTAATATTTTTTTTTGTAGGTTTTTATTTTTTGTTAAAAAAAAACTGTCAATTCATTTTTTCTTAAAATTTTACTGAATTTTGACAACAATATTTTTTAAGAGATAAAAGTAGCTAATTAAAAGGCATTATCTCAAAGTTTTGAAAAGATATTTGAGTCGAAATTCAGTTTTTACCAACTTTGACAACATTTTTTTTTAGTTTTTATTTTTTATAAAAAACTGTCAGTTTGATTTTTTTCAAAATTTTATCTGATATTGAATACGACATTTTCGTTACACAAAAATGTTTTTGGTGACAAATGTTTTTTTCAGTTTTTTTTTTTTTGTTTTATAAACAAATTGCTAATTGCATTTTTTTCCAAAAATATATTTAATATTTAGGTATCATGTTAGAATATATTATATAAAATTTAATTTAAGTCTCTGGCGTTTTTGGTTCGTGAGATATTTATGTTAATCAAAATATTCACCTTTTTTTTAAACTGCTATGGTAAAAAAAACCACAAGCTCAATTTTCTTGAGAGCCCTTACTGCATCTTTCTGCACTATTATCTATATAACAAAAATTATTTGAAGTCGATACCTCTTCTGGGTTCGAGCTATGGAAGACGAAAAAAACATACGTATAAACGCACGCACAGACATCTTTCTAAAAATCTTTTATTTCGATTATAGGGACCTCGAAACGTCGAGAAAGTTAACATTTTCAATTTGACAAATTGGACCCACTTAAAAAACTTAATAGCGGTTCTAAGGGTAACCTCCTCTGTGTTAATATATATTTTTTTTTGTTAAGTGAAAAAAACCAAGTTAAGAAAATAAATTTCAGAAATTTAATAAATATCTTCCATTCTAAATATTCAATTGTATCTTTCGGTTTGTTTTTAATAAAAATTGAAACTAATTTGCATTGGGACCATCATTTTTATAGTCTTAAGAAAAATGAAAAATAGTGAGTCTGCTTAAAATCTTAATTTCAAAGAACTCACTCGACTAAACCGGTTGAACTGTAGGGTCGATGACAGACAGACAGATAGATGGAAGGATTCGTGGAAACTACTTATTTCCTAGTTCTCTTTCTAGTTTAGTTTTCAGAACAATCGTGTTACTGTTAGTGGTGGAACTAAAGTTAAATATCCCGGCAAGAAAAATAAAATTAAAAATTAAAATTGATATAAGTTGAAAACTAGATATTGGGTCTAAAAATCTGGAAAGATCATTTCATCCAGCTGCTCAATAGTGATGAAGTCAACTATTCCGCCATCGAGCAGCCATGTCTTATCCATTTGGTTGACAATCTAGAATTCCACCCACCCGACCAGAGTGAGACTTAACTAGCCATCTCTAGGCTGAAGTCGAACAAAGCGGCAGTGATGCCGGTCTGCAGGCAGAGTTTTTTTAGTACGTTAGTCGGAAGAAAGCATGGCTACAAGTGGAACTTAAGAACCATCTGTCCGATCCATACAAATGGTGACCGCCTTCTCTACGATAACTACAGAGGCATTGGCATTTTGAATATCGCCTAGAAGATCTGGTCAAGCGCATTATGTGAACGCCTGAAGCCATTAACTGACGGAACTAATTGGCCCTGGCCAGTGTGGAAATCTAACATCGACCAAATTTTCACTCTCCGTCAAATTATGGAAAAGACCCAAGAAGATAACATCGAAACACACCATCTTTTCATTGATTTTAACGCAGCTTTTGATAGTGTAGAAAGGAGCGAACTTAGCCGTGCCATGTTGAGTTTTGCTATCCCTTCCAAACTGATACGTTGGAAAATACTCGTTGCTGCGTCAAAATTGGAAGAGACTCAAATCAAAACTTCAAAACCACACGTGACAATTCGAGGTGGTAAACGAATTTTTTTATCTGGTCACTTCTGTTAATTCTGCGAATGACATCAGAGCGGAGGTCAAACGTAGAATTACCCTTGCTAATCGCTGGTTCTTTGGCCTAAGCAAGCAGTTGAGGAATAAGGCCCTATCGCGAAATACCAAAGAGACACTGTACAAAACCTTAACTATCCCATGGTGCAGGAGCATAGGCTCTCTCCCTGGCGAATTAAGGACCTCTTGGTATCTTCGAGAGGAAGGTTCTGCGTACGATCTTTGGTCCGGTTTGTGTCGACAGGCAAAGTAACATCTGGCGGTGAAGATATAATCATGAGTTATCAGAGCTGTACAACGACTTGCCACTGGTCAATAAAATGCGTGTTGAACGCTTAAGATAACAAGATATGTGGAGCGAATGAGCATCGAAGCTTCAGCCAGTAACGTATTTAACGCCAAGCCTGAGGGAACAAGAAGCAGAGACAGGCCTCATCTCAACTTGGTATTTGAAACTGGAGGCAGCAACCTAGAGATCGAGTAAGCTTGCAAAAGTAATTACTTGAGACCCAGGAGCACAATGCTGTAGCGCCAACTAAAGTAAAGTCAGAAGATATTGCGTCGAAGTTGTGTCTTCAGTGGAATATTTTAATTCCACGAAATTAAAAAAGCAATAAAATGGCGAAATTTTTATCTCACACTTAAAAAACCCTATATTTTAACCTCAATACGATATTGTTTTTTTAAACGGGGATACAGAATTTTTAAAATAACTAAAAATTCGGTATCCTCTCTCTCTCTAAGCCCCAAGCTTATTTTTTTCATTTCATAAACTTTTATATTATTTTTATTTTGTTTAAAATTTTAATCTTAATACACTACCTCAATAACACCTTTTTATTCCTATGTCACAATAATCGTTTATCGTTTAACAAAAATCTCCCCTCAACACAGATTTTTTCGCCTTTGGGACTGGGGCGGCGGGCGCACCCTCAAATATACGATGCTTATCGTTTAGGTGCCGCATATAATCCACAAAGACCCAAAGCTACCTGATCATGATAGTGCCTTTACCACGATTTGGGTTACTAGTCGTCGTATCGTAACACCTTCTCCACCTTTGTGCTCTACAAACAAAATATAGACGACTTCATTTCATCATCATTGCCATACTACGAAAACGAGTATACGAATATAAACTAAAAGCTATATTAAGCGGTTATACGCTTAGTAATTCTCTTTTGACGATGTTGATGATGGTGAGTGATGAAAAATCCAAATCAAATTTCTAAAGCAGATCTGGCCAAGCCAAGTCAACCCAGGTTAGGGCAGCAAGCCACTTCCCACCCAGCAATCAGCAAATCAATACAAAATCTCTCCAGTTTCCCTAAAATGACACAGTCGAGATAGGTAGGTGACGATATGGGCAACATCAATAGCTCCAATGATGACGACAACGACCACGTCGACGCACGGCCACAGCAATGTGATCATTTTGGGACTCTACTTTATGTCAATATAAAGAAGCAACTCAATCAAATCACTGCTTTAATTCGTGCAATCAATTAGCAATTGAAATGCTTTTCAAAACGAACCGCTATAAAAGTCCTTCCATATTATGAGGATAGTGCGATGTAGCACAGTTTCAATCCTTTTAGTTTGTCCTAAAAGCCGCATCATAAAGAGAATTCTATAATTAATCGCACTATTGATAGAGATGATTGCTATAAAGAACATTTTCACTGTTTAAATTGAATACCTTCCTAAGTATAGACCAATAGTGTATTTAGAATTCAAGAACTTGTGGCTAGCCGCACGAAAGTCGGTAAAGTCAGGCACAAACAAAATTATACCTACATTCAATTGAGTAGAGTGTTGCTATAAGCTTAGACTGTTTTAATCAATAATTCTCTTGAATTTTCCGGAGTAGAAGTTAAGAGACAGCACTGGTTTTTACTTACTTTTATCTAATATTTGAGATAAATATTCTTCAAACAACTCACCTGAAAGAGAAAGAAAAAGAAATTATTAGTTTTTAAATAAACAATAAATAGATTCAAAATTTGTTGGCTTTAAGCCATCAATTGATACTAAATAAATAAATTCATTGTTAAGAGACTTGTTATTGTAAACTTTATTAATAAGGAAACGACATTGTGCAAGTAGGTATATGTGTCTTTACCTACCAGCAATTAAGTGTGACTGTCTGGTAAACGAGTAAAAGTCAACTTGTAAACAATACAAAAATCAGTCATTCGATTCCCAAGATTATAATCACCGATCAGCCATAATAATTATATTTTCTGATGCTGAACCTAACTAACAAATTGAGAGCTTGTTTCCGTCTAATATGGGGATAGCGATTAAGAAACAAAAATCTATCTGCCACTTGAGATTTAATATCAGAGAGAGAACATATCAATCTAATGACGTTGACTAAATGTGATTCGAGTGGTTGGTACAATGCGCCTTTTTGTCTCCATTTTGTCACTACTTATGGCATGACATTATAGACCAAGAATGTACTTCGACGTCAGACCATTTAAAGGCGACTTGGACTCATTTGAGTGGGCATAGACATCGGACATAGGCATACTCGGCACAAAGCAAAAGCATACCTCATTTATTTACTTTATTAACTTTCAAATTGATTTTCAACAATTATTTTTCTTGTATCTTAAAAGAGAAGTTTAAAGTCCCGCATAATCTATCTTTTGAAAAGTGCGTTTTTGTTTCGATTTTATGGTATTGATTTTATTTAGATACTCTTATGTATACTTTGAATCGTATTTTAATCTATTTTCATTTTTATTCATGATGATACGATTTTCTTATGATACAATACCCTAGTGGGGTTTCGTGCGTGATATCGTTTGGTATTTTTATTGCAATGTAAACCATATGTGCTCAGAATAATAACACGTTGAGGATCTTCGATTTTTATAAGGAAGTGAACATCTTCCATACGTAATATGATGGAGGGAGGATAAACATATTTTATTACTTTGTTGTTCGTGTAAGAGATTCAGAGGCTTTGTTTTTTTTCTGGTCTTGTAAACCTTTGCGACAAAAATCTTCTAATAAATTGTTAAACCATATTTTATTGTTTATTGGCGTATTGACAGCAAATATTTTAGTGTTTTTGTCCTATTGTAATAATTACGTTTTACATATGCATTACTCATTTCTTTAAATGTTAAGTTAAGAAAATCCTATTGATTGATGATTACAAGACTTTTCAGAATTCTTAGTGATTTTTGAAAATGCTGTATCTCAATTTGAAAAATGGATGCAAAACTAAATTTCAATATCTCAGCAAAGAGTGAAGTGAAAATTCAGATCGTAGCTTCACTGGAAAAAAGGTTTTCAAACAAGAAGAGTTAAAAGAAAAATTAAAAATCATTCCCATCGAAAAATACATTTTTTTTATAAGAAGACATCAATTTGAAGCCAATATTTTTAAGTTTTGAAAAGATATTTGAGTCGAAAATCAATTTTTAGCAAGTTTTACTAATATTTTTGTCAAGTTTTTAGTTTTGTAAGAAGAAGAAAACTATCGATTTAATTTTAATCAAAATTTAACCAAATTTCAAAAACATTATTCTTCGTTGCATGAAATTATTTCGGAGATGTAAACATTTTTTGTTCATAAAATATTTTGGGGAACAATAAGTTTTTGTTTCTGTTTTTTTGATTTATAAAAAATATCATGATTCTTAGTCGCAAAACCATTTTTACCAATTTTAAAATTTGTATTTCCTATAAACAAATACAATATGTATGAATAAAATTAATTTGAAGTCAATATCGAAAATCAATTTTTATTAACTTTTAGTACTGGGTTTTGTTTTAGGTTTTTATTTTTAATAAAAAAAATGTCAATTAGATTTTTCTCAAAACTTTAGCAGATTTCAAAAACGTTATTTTTTGTTGCACAAAATTATTTTCGAAAAAAAATAATTGTTTGTTCATAAAATATTCGCATTATTATCTGTACAAATAAAATTTATTTAAAGTCGATATCTCTACTGATTCTTGAGCTATAGACGACGAAAAAATTTCGCGAACGTGCGGACGTTCGTTAGACACCTATCTAAAAATCTTTTATTTAGACTCTATAGACCTTGAAACAACGAGAAATGTCAAAATTTTCAATTCGGCAGATCGGACATATTACGATAACTTCTTATGGGAAGTTAATAAGATATAAAATCTATGCTTGAAAGCTATACGAGCAAAAAAATTCGTAATCCTCTAGATGAAGTTAGTGTACTATTAATTATTTGTACTACTATAAAGAACAATTAATAATATTTTACCTCCGATTAATTTTTTACTTAAATAGAAATGAATTTATTTTTCAAAGGAAACAAGCAAAACCTTTTTTCCCTTGTAATTTCTTAATAGTACATTCGGGAATCAGGAATTTAAATTTTGTACTTGCAAAAGTTCCACGAATCTCTTCATAAATAAATTCCCCTTATTAAAAATATGCGAGCCAAATTTGCTACTTTTAATATAGAAACTCTTTTTGATCGTTTTTAAGATCTAAAATCTAGAAATTCAATTTCGAGTGACAACTTATTTGTAGTTGATGCAAAATGTTTTGTTTTTATAATATTTGAAAGTCTTCATTAAAACTAAACAAAGTGAACTCTTTGTAACATTAATTGATTTCCAACTGACACCACTTTATTATATTCTTCACCAAATATAATAAGTTTAAAGTACATGTTATAAATAATTCTCAAGCCATTGAAGACGATTTTTAGTAGTTTTTATTTGTTATAAAAAATCTGCCAATTGATATTTTCTATAAATATACTTTAAAATGTTCACTCGAATGAAACGATTATTAGGAAAATGTCAAATTTGTACAACAAATTTTTGATCACATTTTGATTTATAAATAATCTTTTTTTAATTTAAATTATTTAGATTTATTTTTTTCTTTATGAGATATTTGATACTTGTCTAAATCAAAAAAATCAAATTGCTATCAAAAAATAACTATGCAATTTTCAAAACTTTTTTCTAAAGATTTGTATGTTAATATCAGTCGATATTTCTAATCTTTTGAAAGCAATGGCCTCAGAAAAATCTTTGAATTTGAATTCTATCGATGACGAAATCCCGACAAATTTTAAATTTTTCCATTCGAATGTTTAGCTTGGGTTTTTAGTTTAACAAATGTTTAGGAATTATTGGATATTTACTTAAAATAATGTATAAGTAAATATGACTTAAAATCTTTATAGAATGTGAGACTGGAAACTACAGAATGCAAAGTATCTATACTATAAATTTGAATAAAATTCACTTTGTTATGAAATTTTAAAACCATGTACCTACGTTTCTACAAAAATTGAATTAAAAAACGTTTTAATGGTACAATAAATTCGTGAACTTAATGTTTGTATGTCACGAATAAAATCTACCTCCCACACAAAACTATAAACGAAAGATTTCAAAGTTAGGATTATAGATATATAAAGATACATATTTTTATAAAGGCACCAAACACAAGGAACATTTTTTTAATTGTGTTCCATTGTTGTCTGCATTGAGAGTGAAAATAAAAGATATCTTTTATATCAATATCTTGTGCAGTTCTTTTGATTTTCTTTACATTTTCTTTATGAAGAGATAAAATAATTCCCATTTCTGAGATAATCGCATTACAAGAAAACTAATTTTCTTCTTGCAACTGTTTCTGTGATATAATCCCTTCTCTTGAACCAACTAGAATAAAAAGGTGGACGATACAAAAGGACCTGAAGAGTTTCATATTTTTATTTGCGTGAATGGATTTATGAAACATTTTTTAATCAATTTTTATTTGTTTTTGCAGGGTACTAGGTTTGAAAATCCTATAAAATGGTACAATTTTGTTAAAGATCAAAATAATAATTATGAGCTTGGAAAAAAAAGAAATATAAATAAATCCCTAATGGCGCCATAAGCTAAGTGACAAACTTGACTAAATTAATTCAACTTGAAATATGCCACATAAATTTAATAGATTTAAGACTTTTTATTCATTCCATAATCCAACAACTAAATTAAACCAAACTTCTTCATATAAAGTACTCTTTTTTCCCATTTCTGATGGATGCTTTGAAGGGGATAGTGGCAAAGGGGGGGGCGATGATTGTATTCTTTGAATTGAATTGATTTTAAGTCAAAAGACTCAAGAGCTCCTTCCATAAAAAGCAAAGCGCACAAACAATAAACAACGAACGCAAAAGAAAAAAACACAAAGTACACAACAAACAATAATATGAATGGCATGGCGTACCCTATGCATTATGTCACCAATTGAATTTAAGTATCTCGAGTATTATAATTTACTGGATGTTGTTTACCCACGCAATATTCTTTATTCTGCGCGCGTTACATATGCGTGGGATCAAAAAGATACAAAGATATGAAATGAACTCAACCGAATACAATAAGAAAAAGTAGGTATGGAAAAAGCATGTTGCAAAGCTGGACCTTCCCTTCACTATACCCCTACATTATCATCATCTATACCTCATCCTAAACCTAGAGCTCTATACATACATACATATGTATATCAGCTTTAGCTACTATATAAAACCTAAGGTCGAAAAAGACTACAATATACCGACTCTGATGATGATGATGGGTGAGCTGAAGCAATGTGCAATGTGTGGAGTGTCGTGCGTTGGAAGTGGCACGAAAAGTCGAGAGATGTTAAATTCTAAATTATGACATTCTCTCAGTTCAAGTCGTCCGTCGGCGTCGTTCTCGTTTGTAGCTCGAGACTAATATACATAGTTATAGATACTTTGAATCTAAGTTTAAGTATAGTGGAAAGATATAAATTGTGAGTGTCATATAAATAATTCATTGTCAAGCTTGTTCTAACAATAGGTCTAGAGGTAAACATAGCAAAGCAGAGCAAAGCACAAAGTATAGGCGCATCTTTTCCATCACTTTTATGGGAAATAAATCCGATGGCGACGAGGGCACAATAACAGACATATTTTCGATTGACTAAAATTCAAGAAGATTTTAAGAGATAAACAAATAGAATTTTAGAATTGCAGAGAAAGGTATGTTTAGTGTAGGAGTTAGAAATTATTCCAGAAACATAAATTCAGGTAGGGTATTCAGGGCAAATTTCTTCTTTAGAAATATCGAAATAGACAAAGTTAATTCCATGGGATTTACCCTTATAAGAGCCTTTGTCAACTAAAGTTTTAAAAAAAAACTTCCATCATTTGGAGAAATTTCAAAAATTTTTTGCCCGTTGGAGACGGTCATAACCTTTCGTTTAAATTGATCTAAAAGCTCCTCATCGATCTTGCTTGCATAAACTAATGATTTAAAGAACATTTCGTATCTCAAACAATTCAATACTTAAAACCCGAACTTCTAAGGTTGCTCATCAGTCTAAGCTATAGCTCGATTTTGGACAAGTTTATAATAAATAAATAAAATCCAGTGCCTAGTGACTTACAACTTTCAAACATTTCTGCGTGCGAGTGATATCAGTGATAGAGAAAGCTGATCTGAGAAACCACTTTTCATAAGAACAGATTTGTCAGTTCCTCGCAAGAGGTATCAATGACGCTTGGTATGTGTACCACCAACCAATTCTTGTGGAACAATCACATACCGGAAATTCGGTAAGGCGATGAAAAAAATGTTGCCCCCATCTAAAACTTGAGTTTAATCGGTGGATTGGTGGTCCTGAAACTTACTTAAGCCTCTTGGATGGTATGGACGGGTATATGTTGTGTGTAGATGTGGTGGGGTTTGCTGTATGGCACGTAGCGCCGCCGCCGCCGCCGCCGTCCTGCTGGAACCACATGTCTTTTAGGTCCATATGGTTCAATTTGGGCCATAAGAAATTAGTTATCATCGTTATGTAGCGCTCACTGTTGACGTTGACCGTCTCGCTATCGTCGTTTTGAAAAAAGTACCGAACCATTAGGCCAATGGCCCCAAAATCCATACCAAACGGTCACTTTTTGAGGTTGCTTTATCACCTAGTGATCCTTGTGTGGGTTGGTGTCGTCTCATGTATGGTAATTTTGCACAGCCATTCATCCAAAAATGCCCCTTGTCACTATAGATTATTTTTCGGGCAAAATTGGGGTCCTCTTCCAAAAGATTCGAAGCCCAGTCAGCGAACAAAGGGCGTTGTCTATGGTCAAGAACTTTGAGCTCCTGGGTCAGTTGGATCTTGTACGGATGTTGACCCGACGCAAAATTCGACATGTTGAAGTCAGCGAAAGGCTGAGTTCTTGTGCACGGTGAGAAGTTCTCGGCGAAGTTCTCGGCTGATCTTGCGTTCCTTGAACGTATGGGTGTTGGCTGCATTTCTCCTCTAAACAGTTTAACCATGATCAGGAATGATCATAAGCAACTTCAGTCTTAATGTCAAACAGAGAGATTCGTTTGATAGCCGCACTACGCGGATTTGGAATGACTTACCACACTCTGTCTTTAACGGTCATTGCAGTATTGAGAAGTTCGAAACCTGTGAACACCGACATTTCCTTTCAAACCACACTGTCAAATTAAGATATTCTTTTTCAAGCCGCACATCAGTAATGTGGACAACTTATTCGTTCTGAAAGCTCGAGAACCAGAAATTATGTGATATTAAATAAATTTAGTTACACAAATGAAATATCATTACATGACCAAATGTTGATTGCCCTTTAATATCAAAAAGTGAAAAGATTTTTTAATAAGAGTTTTCTTTTGAAAAGAGTACTTTTTTGGAAAATACGGAGTTTTTTAATAGGGACGCTACAAAAGTAGAGCGACAGGGACAGCAAACGACACCATATTTCTTGAAGCTTAGTAAGGTTTGCCATTTCATGATGAAAAGGTATACGAGCCAACAACGAGTCAAAAATATTAAAATTTACTACCGAAATTCGGAGTCAGTGGCCTGAACGTTAAGAGTGCTACGTCCAATTTATGGTCGTCATAATCTCACTAGCAGATCAACAATTGATTTGAATACAGAAACACAGTTAAAAATATCCACGTGCCAGTGAGAAAAAGAAGTCCCCGTAGTGTTGAGAATATTGCTGCCGCTGAGACTTCAGTTGCAGAAAGCCTAAATGTGTCTCTCACAATAAATGCTCCAGTCACTTGGCCGCCTCGGTGGCGATTTGACGCCGTTAGACTATTTCCTGTGGGACTATATTAAGTCTTTTGTCTATCCCAACAAACCAGCGAAGATTGATGAACTTCGTACGAATAACGAAAGTGAAATTGTAACAACATCGAACGATTTATTATTGAAAACTGTCGAAAATTGGGTTCAACGTCTGCACTCCTGCAAGCGTGCTCGTGGTGACCATGCAAAAGAAATAGAATTCCATATATAGGGCATCAAACTTACTTTAAATAACGATTTTCGTTGATATCCAGAACCGTTTTTATTTCATTTAAAAAAAAAACGTTTGTAGCGCTCCTAAACCTTCAACAAGGCATCTTATTGGAAAACCTTCAACAAAGCAATTAAATTATTAAAATTCACACAAAAATATTGAACATACAGTCCAAAATAATGCTATATTTGCTAAAACTCTTAAATCACAAGTTTTTGATGATTTACTTTTCGAATTTCTTTGAATGAAAGTTTTGCTTTTTTAAATATCAGGTGCAAGTTTTTAAATACACCAATTGGAAGTTATCGGTTATGTTTGCATTCCTACCTTTTTTTGAAGCCCCAATGTCACAATGAGTGTTGACGGTAATTTATATGAATGAAAGGAAAGTGGACCAATTACATCTCCCACAGGCACACTGTGTTATTATTTTCTAAGAAGTGCTGTTTCTAAAGTTCTTGTGAGTTACTTCTGACAGATAACTTATATTCTAATTGTTGACGAAGTCGTTTAGTTTAGAATTCCTGAGCAGGAATTATTTTACAACTTCTAAACCTGCCTTCATTAAAATAAAATTTTAGTGAAAAATTTAAATAAATTACAAACAACATCGCTAACATTAGCATTAAAAATATGTTCACTAAATCAAGTGTGGGTTCCAAGTATAGTACCAATTACTAAACCATTTATTTAAATATTTTAAGTATCTATTATACTCTTTCAAATTATTGTCCTGCTTTGAGGGATGTAAGGCAGTTAAAAATTAGCCTTATTTATGTTTCTATTATTTGCGTCTTTATAGCCATCATCCAAATTAGTTTACTGACCTTTAAACCAAACCATTTTAAACCTTGAATTGAAACTTCTTAACAAAAGATTTATCTAAGATATTAATAAAATATGAAATTTCAGGGGTGAGGAATTATTTTTATAGCTTTTCTAATTGCATCATTAAGTTCTTGCTAAAATATTCGCTACCAAATATCTTTGAAAATCTGAATTATAGGCCTATGCCTACCACAACCTAAATTCTTAATATTTATATTTTGGTTTTATGGATATGTAGGTAAGGTAGTTAAATAAATAAAATAGAAACAATCCACGAAAGAGCTTATACTCGTTTATAGGAGAAAACTCGTTGACAAAGTCATAACAGCCACTTAAAAAAAGCATAGCCATTCTAATAATTCACAAAATAAAACACATCTAATCCACATTCTATGAGGGTAATAAAAATATTTGTCATCGCCATCGTAGGCATTTTGCCAAAAATCGATTCTGAAAATTTCTCTAGTCCTTACCTTTTTTTTAAGGCACACAGATACCATTTTCAAAGGGAGTTCAAAACGAAAGAAAGTTCACTGAACTAAAGCATTTTCATCGAGTATATTTTCCTTTTCTCTGTCACATCACATGCGATTTTCTTTCACTCAACGAAAAAAGCTTTTACGATGAATATTATTGCATTGTTTTTATGCTTTTTTGTTAGCCTCTATAAGGGTGGTTTATTTTGTCTCTAAGGTAAAGCGATTTAGGACCTTTCCGTCAAGCCTTCGTCGTTGTTGTGAGTCGTTGAGAGACGAAAGTACTATTAGCTTAAGTCAAACGACAGCAATTCAAACCAAAATAAATAACCCACACATTTTATTTTTATTTTATTTTATATTATTTTCAGCGAATTGTTGTGTCAAATGTCTGCTATATGGGAAATAAAACAAAAATAAGCGAACATAAATTGAAGGACGCAAAAATAAAACACAAAATCCATCTTGAATTTCGTTTTTATGGAAAACCGATCCATTAGCTGTGATTTTGCGTCCTTATAATACAACTCACAGATAGATGTTCATGTAATCGTACAGCTAGGGTCAAAATAATAGGAACAGATATTAATTTTAAGTTTGGTTGTTGATTTTTCATTCACACAGTGTGAAAAACTATATTTATTGCAGGATTCATAATCCTCAAGGGTTAACTCTCTCCAACTAAATTACAATATTAACAATGCCTTCAACTCAAAGGAACAAAAAAAATAAGTTTTTAATTGTATATTGAGAACCACGAGATAGCATGAGAAGCGTGCAGTCGAAGATATTGACAGGTTCAAAAACAGAAAAGGAAGGTCGAAAGTTTTATAAGCAGGTGCAACGAAATTCAAATGACGAATGTGAAAATATCATAATGGAACCGCTGTCAATGCTGAGGATATGAAAGGACCACGTGACGAAGCGAATTCTGCTGTCAGCCATCAGATCCAATCAATTTAGACGACGAAAGCCAATAATCCCGTGTTTCCGACTTAGGAAAAGTAAATACTGCCATATTTAAGCTAAGGGCTTCTTCCAAGCAGCTGGAGTTAATTCGGTTAGTACCAACTTATCTGTAAGATATGGTTGTTAGAAAGAATGCCCGATGAATAGAACCTTAGAATTGTATGACCAATATTGAAAAAGGAGACCCTCAACAACTAAAGAGGAGTCAGTCTATTTAACATTGCTTACAAAATCTTCTTTGCCGTAATATGTGACCGTTTAGAGCCCATCGCCAAGAAACTGATAGTTCCTTATCAGTGTGGTTTTAGATTACAGAAGTCTATAGTCGATCAAATATTTTTACTGTAGATCCTGGAAAAAACCCAAGAACATCAAATCAAAACCCAAACATCGATTTCAAGGCTGGATATAACAACATAACATTGACATGATCAGGAGAGTTCAGAGCGATGTCAATGGGAATTTTGCGTTTATTGAGGCAGAGGCGGCAAAAATGAGTTTTGCAGTTAATGAGGGCAAAACAAATTACATGCTTCATACATCACGAAACGACCTACACCACCGACGACGATGTCTCGGTCAAAATTTCACCATCGAAATACTTAACTTTGAGGTATTCAAGGACTTCTTCTACCTAGGCTCCGCTATGAACACAGAAAACAACACGAGCTCTGAGATCAAATAAAGAATTACTCTTGCTAGCCACTGTTTTTTGGGCTTAGAAAACAATTGAGTATTAAACCCTCTCTCGAGCTGCCAAAGTTTCACTTTATAAAGCTGTCATCATCCCCGGTCTGGTGTATACGATTCAGAAATATGAACTTTTACAAAAGCTGATGAAAGCAAATTTCGTTAAGAGAGAAAAAGGTCCTGTAGGCAAAGAAGGTGAGAGGAGGAGAAAATGGAACAACGAACTGTACGGGCTGTGCAGCGACGTAGACCTAGCCAGAAGGATATAGATCCAATGACTGGGTCTCAGGAGAGCTCATGAACATCAATTCTATGGCTCGGAAAGTCTTCGAGTCCGAGCCTACAGGACAGCACATTGGGGGAAGACCGCGGATGAGGTGGAGCTCAAGTGGAAATTAACCTTACCTAACTTGGAGTTCGCAACTGGAGGTACCTAGCAAGGGACCGAGTTATATGAAGAAGTTTGTTGGGTTAGGCCCTAGTTCACACAAGACTGCAGAGCCATGTTAAGTAAGTAAGTTTATAAATACTTAAAAGGTGACAGCATTATCCTTAAGGGTTTCTTCTCTTGGGTGAGCGTGTGTCCAGTTTTTGTTATAGATAAGTGATTTGGAAAAGGCCGTGTATGTGGACATACTTTAAACTTTTGCCTATAAAAATATGCCCTTAGATGTCGTTTTTAGTAGACTCCAAAGTAACTGCAATGTAAACGAAGCTTTGGCCTCAAAGAAAAACAAATTACGTTTTTGAGTGGATTCAATAATTTGAGAACCGCATTCTTTTAGGTGCAAGATTAAAGAGAGTAGACATTATCCTCTAACAAAACGAAACTTTTTTTCAATTGCTAAAGACATACTTAACCACCAAAAATTAAGTCTTATCCCTAATATGTTGGCCATAGATGTATTTTTGTATATCTGCAGTAATCTGTGCTTCGCTCGTCTTATGCATACATATGTATATACACCCAGAAAATTCTTGACATTATTTTTATGGGGGCGTGGAGGTATAAAACAATAAACTTATTCGATTAAATTCAGCCATTAGAACTCCCACCCATCACCATACGAATATCTTCCAATTTTTTCTGCCTTTGGATAATGTGAATATGTATTTTTCTTTTATTCTTTATTATAGCAGGAATGTATATAATATACATATATATATGTGTAGGAACTATATTTATAGCTTAGGAACAGAAGAACAGAACTGCTGAGTATTCAAGGTCGTAAAAGAAGATTTCTTGACTTCAAGATGTGTCTCTGGCTCTGTGTCGTTTATATGAATGGTTTTTATTGAGGAGATTTCATGTTTAATTTTATTTATTTTCCTTCTTCTTCTCCTTGAAGATTGATTGAAATTACTGAAGTATAACCATTAACTTTCGAGAATAGGTATTGATTTTCTCGTTCTGTGAGAACAAAAATGAGAAATAAATATTCTCAAGTTTTGTTTAGAGGAAATATTATTGTTTTGCTGAGGCAGAAAGATGTCCTTGCAAAAATTCCTTTTTGACTTTAACACTTTTTCTTTTTAATTTTACCAAACTAAGTATTAAAATTACTTTTTTTAAATGATGAATTTCAAAAAAATAAAACTATTTAAATATTGTACATGACACTAATTAAAGAAAACTACTCAGTGAATAGAAAAACAAAACTCAAGACATTACAAAAATAGAATATTGTGACTTGTTCAAACAAATCTTTCAATTTAATCAAAATTCCATAAATTAATCATTTCCTTCCTTTTTTTATTTATTAAATATTGACTGGCGTTGTTTGTTATCTTAAGTTTGCGATTGAAAATGAAAATAAACAATATCTATTGCATATGAGTCGTTCCTACCTATTTAATGCAAAGATAGTCATAGTCACAAATAAGTAATTACACTTTGGCAACTAAGATACTGTCAACCATAAAGTCACTTATTATAATGACAAATAATGTGTGGTTGTTTGTTTAATGGAAATATGTAGATAATCTTATCAAAATAATAATGATGTATTATTATGTATGGCTATGGAGGTATGGTCAAAGGTGTATAGTTTATAAAGCTCAATATCCGAGGGATTTGATTTATTGCTTTAATTTGCTTTGTTTGTATTTTGTAGAAAGAATTATTAATTTTAAATGCACTTTGAGATGATAAAAAAAAATTCCTATAATAATTTATAAAGGTCGTTGAATCAACTTGAATAAAATTGGAATTAATCCCATTTTAAAATCTTCGAATTTTGTCAAACATATCGATGTTTCAATTATGTTAACAATTTAAGTTAGAGGAGTTAAGAAATCCATGGCATCAAGTAACCATTAACCTGGCATAACACTTTATTTTCTAAAAACAACCATAATTTATTTATGTTTTGGTTTAATTTCATGTCACTTCATTTTTTACTAAAGAAATACTTTAAGAAATTATTGTTTTAAATATTTCTTACGTAAAACGTTTTTATTTTGTATTTTAAAATTATGAAAAAAATGGAAATGTCTGATTTTTTTGAGAAAAATATAAAATATTTCGCTTCAAAACTAAGAGCTGTCGTAGGGGATAATCAGTGCAGTTAAAGGTTTAGAATTTGTAGAATAAAATTAAAATAAGCGTCAAGAAATTGTTACCAGATTTTAGTAGCATTTTTTAAAAGTTTTTTTCTCTTTTTTTTATAAAAGTTTTCACTTAAATATGTCTAAAATGTTTTCAAATGTAAACAATAACATTCTATATGCCATGAATAAAGATTTAAGTCAGTATTTTTATTTGTAATGAGTTGTGGTACATCAGAATTAAGTATTTAAAAATTCAAAGAATCTGTTAAAAAATAATTCCTGTATTTTAAGGTTTAAAAATGAACATGCCAAAAACTTCTCTTTTCAAAAATTTAAATGTCATTTTATTTCTCGAAAAAAAAACTTAATTTTTTAATTTTTTTATTTAATTGTGTTTATAGGTAGGTATATATTTTTAATTTGTAGTTATTAATAAACTACATTTTGATTTCTTAAAAATATGATGACCCTATTTTGAGACATCAAATATCGAAAGAAAAACAGACGGACGAAACCGGAGGACCAACTTGTTTTGACTTCTCTACCATCGTTATATTATCATGTTCGATTGAAATTTTGAGTTTACAATTTTTAACAATACAAAACTTGCTAAGTACAAATGACAAAATAAGACAAAATAATTTTTGTCTTTAAACCAATTCCCTTTATTTTTAATTACAAAATTTGTAATTAATAATATTTTTGCACAATTCAAAAAAGTCATTTTAAGACAATACCCGTGTTTTGTTGGAAAATTTATAATAGTATAGTAGGATTTTACACGAATAACAAAAACAATATCCGCAGTATGAATACTACCGATACAAGTTAAAGTAGAATCTTACTACGGATGGGTTTTGACATTTTACGAGTCTCGAATGGATCTTATGTCATTTTGTTCTCAATTATTGGAACGATTGATATTGCATTTGTATCTCGATGGCTCTGTTTGTTGAGTAGTTGTGCATTTGAAATCATGTGTTTTCCATTGGGGACAAAAATCAATGCAGTGCAAGTGAGAATGTTTGATCCGTGCTAAATAATGAATAACTGAATAGTTCAGCACCATATAAGAACATTTTACCTACTCAATGTGCAATTTTTGTTCTAATTTGATTAAAACAAAAATATACTTTTTTACACAAACATGCAAATAAACAGGCCATAATGCATTATCTGCAAAACCAACTACTCCTCACAAGTTTTTCTTCACAAATTTTGACTCAACCCTGAAACACGACCTGAATCAAGTCGAATCAAGCCCATTTCAACTCGATTCAAGTTTTTGAAGAATTGAGGCGAGCTTCAAGCTGTAGTAGTCTGCGAACAAACCCCCTTATAAAGTTTTTATTTTATGTCAAATTATTTGGTTAAAACTTTGAAATCGACCGCAAATTGTCCATTTTATTAGTTTTAGTTAGTTTTTTTTTTTTAAATACAAAAATCTGACTACTGCCGGTTATGTTGGGAAATTTGAGATAACATTTGAAGATTCACTTTTGTTCATAAAGCATTTTTGTAAATAGTGTTTTAAATTTACACTGTTCTGAAAAATAGTATAAACCTTTTAATACAGTTTCATACAAAATTCAAAAAAAACAGTATTTCGAATGCTTTAGTTCTCTATATTTCTAGCAGAAAAGTTACGTTAAAAAATTTCGAAAAGTATTTTATGTAATTTGAATTTTCCAAAATAAACTCCTACATGTAAAAATATTATTCTTTTTTTGTTTATAAAAACAGCTCGATGGTTTTTTACATTTAAATACTTTGTGTATGTCATCAAAATGTCTAAAAAATTCATTAGCGTTACTTGTTACTTTGATTTTTTAGGAATTGCAATGGTAAAAAATCCACGATAAAAAAAATGAATCTAAACTAGCGAATGAACCGGTCAAAGATTCCTATGGCCGAGATCTAACGGATGTATAAATCAATTAAGTGGCCTAACAGTCTGTTGAGATCTAGAGCCTAGTGACTTACAACTCTCAATAATTCTTGTGTGCGAATAATGTTGTCAGGAATAGTGGGGACATACAGTCTTAAGCCGAATCCAAACGCCTAATTTCAGAAAGCATTTTTTCATGACAAGAATTACTCTTGGAGGATTTCCTAATGACTTGCAAAGGAACAGCCCAGGAAGGGATTGAACCCAAGACCTCTGGCATGACATGACAGTCCAACGCACTAACCCTTAATCCACGGGTACTCAAGAGAGCTAGCAGATACTCCATGTACATTGAGTTCACTTATAGTTTTGTAATCTTTAAGTTATTATGAAAGAGACAAAAATGACTAAGATCATGAAATTATATCAAAAGAAAATTTTGTAAACCTTTAACCAAGAATCACTCACTTCATTTTCCTCTATATATTGTGCAAGTGACCCATAGTTACCCCCATTTACTCACCTTCTAGTACATATTTACGAAAAATCCTCAAAAATTGATTAAATTTACAATTTTATTACATTTTTGATATTTAATCATTGTATTAATATTTTTAGAAATTATTAAAAAAGCAAAGATTTTGACAATAGCAAAGATCAAAGCTGCGAAAAAAGTTGATAACTTTAGACATATCTCACGTCTTTCTAATATCGGTACGTTGTTTGAGCGAGCTTAAGCCAATTCTTTGAATAGCTTCTGTCAAAATACTAAAATTGAGCGTAGGCTTTACCTTGTAGAAAATAGTTTTAAAAAAATGAGATTGAAAATCAATATACGTTAATTCGGATTGACTCGTTTTAGAAACTCCAGTCAAAAAGGATATTATCTAGCGGTGAAATAAAACAAATTATTAAACCTAAAATTAAATAACGTGGAGATTCCATTACGATCGGATAGAAAAGTACTCATACATTTTAAATACCGATTTCTTTTTAATAAACACGGTAGAACAATTCTTAAAAACTGCCAGGATGGTAATATGCTCAAAACTTTATTTAATTCGAAAGAAAAAAACTTATTGGTTTACAATTTCACCTAGTGTAACAAAAGAATTGGACACTTTTTGAGCTGAAAATATTAAGATTTTGCTGTGGTATGTTTGGAAAGCCAGATAAGAAGTGGTTTTCAAACAAAACAATATACGAAGCAACTCACCATTAATGAAGTTTCAAATAGATCTGGTTTTCTAAAAAAAAATGGAACGAATAAGTCTCCATTCAAATCCACCAGTAATATTCTCAATGAAATTAATGCTAACGACAGTTTAGTTGATAAATATTTCTTATTAGTCTTATTACCATTCATTTGGCCTATTAAGCCCAAATCCAAAATTTAAAGCTCCATTTTGGGAAGAATTTCCCCTTTTAATTATAGAGGATAACATTGCTTGCAGACTTTTTGTAGTACTCCCGTTTAGGGTAATCTATATAATATATATATAAAATGTTACATTAGTCTTAGTTTTAATTTAAGTCATTAAGTGATATTTGTCATAAAAGAGCATACAATTCATTGTTCGCCCTGAACAAGCAAACAAAAATAAATGATAATCATAAGATATGAACATCTTCATGAACTTTCATATAGTATTTAAAATATTCTTTAAATTGTATATCTTTTAAGTCAGACATATGTTTAAGTCGACAAAATAAAAACTAAAAGACTGGAAATGAAATTGTACTTAGTTGATTTATTTAGCTCCTTGCCACCTTGAAAGTTGAGGTATGTCAAAATGTCTCTAAGCAGGAAAAGAAATAAAATAAGCTTTAAGTGTAAATGACTTTTAAAATACTTAATACATTTTCAAAATCAATGTGTAACATTGAAATGCATTTCAAATTCAAGGGGTTATACGAAAAGCACAAACACAAAACCTATTGAAGTTTTTAACGCTATAAAAGCTCTTGGGTACTTTCTAGTAAGTGTAATAATTCACTTTTTCCTATAGAAAAAAACATCTTTAAAGTTGTCGATAAAAAGAAAAGACAAAACATAAAAAACAATCTGTATTTGACAATTTTAAGTAGGAGAGAAAATGACACAATGAACCAAGACGATTTCTATTGATAAGACTCTTGTCAATAGATATTTATAACAAACGTACGAAATATCATAGAAGACAATTTTTTCGAATTTATATAAATGTTCTTACAGTACATACACATACATATAATATACACTTATATACATACATACATACATATAAGGAATAAGGGATTTTGTTTTGTGATTTATTGGAAAACATTTGATGGTTCCGTCAGAACAATGTTCGTTCATCTTCAATATTTTGTTCTTTTTTTGACAACAAAATACATGGAAGCTGTGTTAAATGATCTTTTATCCAATTGCGGCACAATAGGGATAGAATAATGGCAAGGCTATAAGATGACACAAAAGAATTTAGGCAGATGACAATTTTTGTGTTTGTTGTTCTGTCAACTGTAAAGTGACTTTATCCTAGCAAAATCTCAACACAAAGTAAATTATAATCCCTGAGCTCTTAATCTTAATTTCAAATCGGCGGGTCAATAGAAATTAACCTATTTTTATTTTACCTTAAATAAAAATAATAATAATAAAATAGACAAAATATGAACTTAGTAGAAAAGCTTCCTCAGAAGATCTTACAAAAATTAATGAATACAATTAAAACACGATGGGTCTCCAATTATTGTGATGGGAAAAAATTAAAAAAAAAAAACAAAAGCATCAATATGAATTTTAATGTTTCTTGTGTCGTTTTTGTTTTTAAGATTGCGGCTGATTGCTTTTGATGTAACTTAAAAAGTGTTCTTCTAATAAAAAGAAATCTTTATCAAAGAATTATTTAAAAAAGCCGACACTAACTGGAAGTTGTCAATTTAATTGTTTATAAATTATGCGAGATACGTTTGGCTTTGGCGCTAGTTGTTATTTTTATACAGAGGTGAATGCTTATGGTGAGCTACAATAATAATAACAATAAAATGATGTGACGCTTATAAAAAGTTTTCTATTTTGTTAGTAGATCAGTTTAGATAGGAAATCTATAAGACAATAATAATAAAAGTTTGTTTTTATTTTCATATAATTTTTCGGACACGAGCGTGAAATCCTAATAATTTAAAAGATAGAATTCTGAAGATAGAAAACGGTGGCGTAAGAAAAATCAATTTTCATCGGAAATTCAATAAAAAGTAGCCATCGCAAAGTTTGTAATCTTAATTTTGATTAAATAGAAAAACTAGAAAATACTTTTAGTGTCTTAAAACGGTTAAGATATATAAGGCTATGCATTTTGCGTTTTCAAAAGTAAACGTAAAAAAACACATCAAATATTTGTGTTTATGATATTTCTTTTTTATAATAAAGTTTTAACGTTGACATCATGTGTGAAACACTACATCATTTACATGACCCCTACGCAAATTTTTGAAAGCATCGATTGTTTTAAAGTAACTTTCTACACTTTTTTGAAACATATTGTGCGGTATCTCAGCCATTAAATGACGCCATAAACACGGTCTTTCGCGTAGTCCCAAAAAACAAAGTCCAGCAGTGTCAAATTGCATGATTTGCCACAGTGAGAAATTAAACGGCCAGGAAATGTCTCTCCTATAAAGCTATATACGCTCGAGTTGTGTGGCATGTGGCACCGTCTTGTTGAAACCACATATTCTCCAAGTCATATTCATCAATAGCAGGCAAAAAAGTCGGTTATCATATGATCATAACGCTCCGAATTGACGACGACGTTTCATTGTTGTTTTTGAAGAAGTAAGTTCAAATCACACCTCCGGACCAAAAAGCGCACCAAACAGTGACTTTCTGTGGATGTAGGTAATGGCCTCTCTTGAAGATTCTCAGAACGCCAAATAAGACAATTTTATTTATTAACTCAACGAGTTAGAAATGTGCTTCGTCGCTAAAGAAATTGTTGTTGGAAAAATCGCCGCACACCGCCTCAAACACCCATTTCACTTATCTACGCCGGCCGTTTTGAATGATCAGCTGGCTTGTTTGGTGAGCTGGACTTTATATGGATGTAGGTGTAGACACAAATGCAAAATACGGCATAATGTGAAGTAACACGATTCATTTTCGTAAATGTCACACGTTTAACTGAAAGCGAAAATTGGTTTAACAACTTAGTTTGACATATGTCAAATTCAAGCCCTATACTTTTGAAACCGCAAAATGAATAACCTTTTAAGCTTGTATAGACTTTTGTCTATCGAAAACGAGTTATAGAGTCAAAGGAAGAGTTAAAATGAGTGAAGATGTGCAAGGATGAGATGTGATGTGAATGAGGATGAATGAGGATGAATGAAGATGAATGAGAATGAATGAGTATGAATGAGGATGAATGAGGATGAATGAGGATGAATGAGGATGAATGAGGGTGAATGATAATGAATGATGATGAATGAGGATGAATGAGGATGAATGAGGATGAATGAGGATGAATGAGGATGAATGAGGATGAATGAGGATGAATGAGGATGAATGAGGATGAATGAGGATGAATGTAGATGAATGAGGATGAATGAGGATGAATGAGGATGAATGAGCATGAATGAGCATGAATGAGGATGAATGAGGATGAATGAGGATGAATGAGGATGAATAAAGATGAATGAGAATGAGTTAGGATGGTTGAGGATGACTAAAATTACTGAGGATGAGTGAGGATGAGTTAGGACGATTTAGGATGAATGAGGATATCAAAATCACTTTATTGAAGAGTAAGTTCGATGAACGTGTTATTTTAAGAAATGGACAGTCGATTGACATCCTGGTTTGTGTGATTTAACGCCTTAAGACTATAATTTTCGGGCTACGTTAAGTTATAAGAAGACGTTGGAAGAGCTCAGAGCCAATAGTTAACGTAAAATAGTGGCCGTTTTGGTTGAAATTTGTGGCTAAGTCATCAAAAACGTATTCCAACTAATCTAAAGAGTACACTCATTTTCTCAATATTGAGTTAAATCGGAGAAAAAATGTTTTTCAAAGAAGAATTTAGGTAGTCTTAAAAACAAAATTAGAATAGTTTTATCTCATAGTCTTACAATTATTATAAAATGTTTGTTAAAGTAATTTATTCTCCAAAATTTAAAGTTGGTCTTAAAGTTTAGTATTTTATTCATGTAGCAGATAATTTTGCGATAGAAGGTGCTATCAATACTTAACTTTCTCACTACCATAACCAAGAAAACAAGAAAGCGCCAGTTTAAAATATTGTATTGTTCCTTAATTAATTCCAAAGCTGAGCTGGAGGTCTGTCACGCATACAAAATTTACAAGTTGTCAAAAATTGTATACAAAATTCGATAACCACTGACTGTTTAATGTAAACGATATAATCTCAACAAAACAAAACACAATTTTATACAACTTCAATAATTACGTACCAAAACATAAATCTATACAAAATCATCAGATAAACTTTTTTAAAGTATACAAATTCTCCGATAGCCCAAAAATAGTCTGTCTGCAATTTTTCTGATTGTTAAAACGGCTTTATACGTAGGTACTATCGGACGAACGACGACAACGATGACTACGATACATTCTGCATATTAAAATATGAAATGGAATAACCATCATGATCGTCATCATATCAAATCAGCCCCCCGTGTGCCTCCAAAACTCCAACACCACCTCACTGTGCGCCTCTGGCTGGTCACCCCTTATAATTCTGACACGACAGACAGAAACTATATACCTTAACCTTAGAATCAAAATCAAGAATCCGAAGCCAAATCCGTAAAACCATTTACAGCGCACGCACGTATTCAGCAGAAAATTGTAAAGTAATTTTTATTTTTTCGCCCAACTGACTGAAAAACCGGAGGCTACATCACACCACACGCCACGAACCATGATGTCTTGTCGATGAGGAGGACGATGCTATACAACAAGGATTTGATGATGAAGAAGACGACGTGGGTGAAGGTGACGGTGACGCCGAAGACACCGTGGTTACAGAATTTTTACAGAGTTCTTGAAGGATTGGGATTAATGTCAACCACAAGAACCTCAAGTGGAAATCGAAGACAAATTGAAAAATAAGAAATAATCAAATAGAAAAAAAAACAAGCTTACGAATTTCAAGATTGAAAAATCTATATAGGATACCGTACCTACCTTACCTACCACCTTTTGGGTTTTAGGAGGGTGATGATGGTGATGGAGTTTTACATTTGGAAGGGGGTCATTGGTTATTAGCCTGGGAATTGATGCAAAACATGTCACTCGTCTATCTACACGTGTTTCCTCCCTTTCTCTACCTTGACTCATATGTAATGTGGAATTGTTACCAACCTACAAATCAGTGAGTGGGATTTTCTCAAAACTTGTTTAAAATCCCATTTAATGCAGCCAACGGCAACAAGAAACATATGTAACCAAGAAAAATGTTGTATATGCCTATATGTACGATTCAGGGGTTCGCTAGCGAACCGTCATCGTAGACATAATCCGATTATAATGATTTGGAACATGAGGGAAACCTATCAAACCATCAGAATTAATCTATTTTTGAAATCTCGCTTATAGCGCCACGCTTTAGCTGGATGAAGTATAACAAGATGAGATGACGTTTAATTTAGAAAACAGTTTTTCGTTATTGACTAGAAAAATAATTAAAATATGTGAACGTTCTAGCATCAAGTTTATAGAAAAAGGTGAACAATCACAACTTCTAGAGTACAGTATGTGTCTTAGCAGCCTTACTCACCTTGATCTATGCAATTAAAGGGTTTTTAGTTTATAATAAGCGCAGACTCAAATGTATATTACTGCCCATATTATGTAAAGGCACATTGTGAGCACTAGGAAAGGGAGAGAGGGGTTTAAAGGAGGTGTCGGTGCACATTGGTTTTGAATTCCAGAATATTGCAATGACTGGGAAAGACAGAGTGTGGTAAGGCATTCCACATTCGAGTTGTACGGCCAAAGAACGAACCTCTGTACTTGACAATACGAACGAAGTTGGACTCGAGGGTACACTGATGAACATTCCTAGAAACGCGAATATAACCGTTGAACTGTTTAAAGAGAGCTGGCTGTTTTTCTGAAGCGTAATCAATCAAGAAAGAGTATTGGAGACAGAATAGAGCCCTGGGGCACACCAGCATTTATTTTGAAATACAAAGTGCAATAATCTTAAAAAATTAATTATATGGCACAACAGCACTTTGAGAACTAGGGCCTACTGACTTACAACTCTCAACCAATTCCAATAAATTCGTCATACAAGCCCAAAAGCCGCACGAAAGAGTTACACATTGAGGACGAAAAGTTTCTTATCAATCATTATTGATTTTTCGAGCTTTAAATGCTTCAATCAGGCCTTCGAGGCAAAATTTAAATTATCAATAAAGACGGGTTTCGATGAAAATGCGAATCATTTCGATGCATTTGAAGGACTCACTTAAGATATGAAGTTATTGGTGATCGACCGCTTTGTGTTTTGGTGTTTCACTGAACTTTTGCGACCTAGTACAACTCCAATACCATATAACAAAGATTGAAAAGAAATCAACAAAGCAAGATTTTCTTAGACACTATGAACTTGCTCGAACTGTGAATGCAAAATATTTACCATTTTTGCAGTGAATTTCAATAATTTAAATGCGTTATTGAAGCGAATAGCGGTTAATTTTTGAAAATATCAAAGATTTTAACTGTCAAATGTCAAAATATGACAGCTTTTAAAGTGACGTATATCCTATTAGATGGGCTATTTTTGGGAACCCTTTATCCAATCATACCTCATTTTCCACAATAAAGATGTTGTAACCAAATTGACAATCGACGTCTTATTTAGTGGGCCCCAAATTATTCTATAAATATGTATTTCCCCACACAAGAAAAGAAGACAAAAATCAATTGAAACAACATTGCATCAAGCCGGATGTAACCCGCTTCTATTAAATATTGTTCCACTTCGTATAACAAGGCGCCTAAATAAACTTCACTTGAAAATCTGACGTTCATAGGCATGAAATGCGTCACAACTTCAGAAACTAAAGCATAACAAAAAAGGGATAGTTAACCCAAAGTTATGGGGCAATCTCACTCTCTCCATACTCTGATTGACGACACGACGAACGACGACGAGCGACGACCAGCAGCTTTAATTTGTCAGAGAAATTTTAATTGAAATCAATTGTTATATGAGCTGAGCATCAGCAGCAGCATCAGTCAGAGCAAGTGTCAAACGAACTGACAGCCGACATGCAGTCAACTTCAAAATCAGCTTCACCATCAGAATCATCTCCAGCATCAGCTCACAGCTTGAACAACTCTTTAAGTGTACAAAATCACACTTGGAAATTCTTCTTTTTCTTTTATGTTGGCATGTAGCAACTTACCTCAAGCTCATCCTGGTTATCAATGTCGAATCTTTTGCTTTTTATTTTACCCCATCCAAAAGCACATCATCGCATAACACAGAACCGTATACGAATCTACGTCGTCGTCGTCATCGTCATAGTCGTTGTCACTGTCGAATTCAACCCAGAAGCCGCCATCAGCAGGCTCCAGAAGAAGAGGTTTTTGCTATAGTTGGAAAGGAATTTAATTATACTTGTCAGATGTAATTATGTTCAATTCCGTTCGATTTTCTGTTTAATTTTTGTAATTTTTATTTTGCTTTTGTTCTGTTCTTTATTCGTCCTTCGCGCCATATCGCATGGATGAAGTAAAGACTGAGGAATAGGGATGAGGGTTGGTATATATAAACATACTTACCTACAACCTACATACTATTGAGCCCATTCGACATTTTGACTTAATTAAATTCCCATATACAAGAGAAATACTGCTGCCCCTTCTCTCTACGTTGTATATTGATGACAGGCGTTCATGGGGTGGTGGCGCCACCCTATAACCAGACACTCAACAACAGCAAACCCCCAGAGCCCGGAGCTCAGAGCCACCCCCTTTAAGCCACTTAAGTGAAAAACTTTTTAATTGGTTTTACTTGAGAATATGGGCGACGACGTGAATCAATTTTTTCTCTCTGTTGTTTTATTTCCTTTATAATTTTTTCTTCACTCTGTCTTTCTAGTGAAAAATACAAATTAAAGGGAATAAAAATAATTTGCATGCATATTTAAATTAGCTGATGTTGCCAGTTGCCATATTATTCGTTTTCGTTGTTGCAAAACGGAAATCCAAGATGATGGAGTATTTTTAAATTGTTCTGATTAGCAATTGAGCAGCATGAACATTATAATGTATAAATGAGATGAGATGCGATGCAATGCGATGGAATAGTAGAGGGTGGCAGTTAAGGCATCATCGGAACAAAAGACCATAAGTACCTTAGTAAGGCATCAGAAGATGCTATGCTATATAATGCAACAGATGTTTTCTAATTTTATAAAAGAACAAAATTTACGTTTCTATTTCTTTTTTCATTCTTTTCCATAAATGAAATTAAATTGTTAGTAGTTAATTTATTTATTTTTCTTTTGCAGTAAAATTTGTTAGATAAGTATTAAGGAAATGTATAATAAAAAGGAGTGAATCTTTCCGGTTGAAATAGTTTTCCCTTTTTCTTTTGCTCTGGGAAATTGATGTTGTTTTAAGAAGAGAACTATTAAAAATTTGTGTGTATTTTCTTTGGAATTCGAAAAGTAATTAAATTCAATTTTATTGAAATTTCTAGGTAGGTAAATGATCTTTTTGAAATGTGTTTGAAAATAAATAAAAATTGAAAATTTAATTGCTTCTTTGCTATATTCAAATAATATAGTGTTTGAGTTCTTTAGAGTGGAAGTTATTGAGGTCATATAATTTCAATTTCTTAAATACACAAACATTACGATAGTTTTTTAATTAACCATCAAGAAGTGAACAGATTGGATTCAAGGAAATTTGAAATCATCAGTCGTTGGAGAAAAGGAATACTTATTAAGAAATTCGTCTGTTATGCACAAATTGAATACAAAGTCAACATTTCAAAATTTTAAAGAAGTAAAATGAAGCTTCAGTATTTATAAATTACATCAATATTTTTCTTCACAAAATTAAGTATCAGTAATTCAAAAGGAGTAGAAGACAATCCACTAATTCTTGGATTATTAAATTATAAATTAGCTTGGCTGCTTAAAGTCCATCAAAAATTGTTGTATCGGCGATTTGTCCCTTCAATTATCACGCAAAAGTGATTTTTTTTGATGATTCTAAGCGAAGCAATTTTTGGTCAAATAAAATATTGTCTTTTAAAAAATCATGTAGTAAATTAAATCCTCGTCTTATTAAGCTTCAACTCAAAAACAAAAATTTCCTGCTTAACATTTAAATAAATAAAATAGTATAGAAAATCGACGCTAGACATATTTCCAGCACCATGGAAACTTTGCAAGAAGTTAACATCGACTCAAACCACTACCTAGTTCTGACCAAGGTAGCAGTTCGAGTTTCCAGACCCAAAGCAAAACAGGGAGTTGCTGGGAGAATGTACAACGTCGAACGGCTACAACCGCAAGAGTTGGTAAAATCACCGAGTTACAAGTAACCTATCTCGATATTCTCTGCCGCCAACACAATGTTGCGAAGATGCAATTAGAGAAACAGGCTCTGACGTGCTGGGTTTCAAGCAGCCACCAACAAGAAACCCCCGGTTTGATGAGGAATGTAAGGAACGAAAAACGGACAAGAGCTGCTCACGAGCTCTATGACCAGAAGAGAAGAGAGAAACACCGATTTTTCAGTAGCAACAAGTGCAACCATGGGAAGAGTGCGGTCAAAGATGTTGAAAGGTTCAATAACAGAAATGGAATTTAAAATTTGTATGTGCAGGTGAAACGAAATTCGTAAGAGCATAAACCACGAGCCAAAGGCTGCAAAAAAAAGTGGAAACATCATAGTGGAACCACAGTCAATGCTGAGGCTATGGAAGGAACACTTATGTAGACTGTATAACGACGAACCAAATTCCGCCGTCAGGCAAGATGAGCATTTCATTATAGACGGAGAAATCCAACAATTCCGTCTTCACGACTTAGACGAAGTAACGATTGCTATATCTAAGCTGAATCTAATAAAGCCGCTGGAGGAGATGGCTTGAATGTTGAGCTCAGCAAAGTAGGTGGAGATAATTTCGTCAGGAGCAATAAGTTATCTTTAAGATATTGTCGGAATAAAGAATCCCCGATGAATGGAACCTCAGTATTGTTTAATCGATACTGAAAAAAGGGAAACCTCTAAACTGCACCAATTACTAATCGTCTTTTTTAAATCGCTTACAAAATCTTCTCTGCTGTAATATGTGAACGTTTCAAGCTCTTCGATCAGACTGGTCTTCGACAATAAAAGTTCCAGTCGATCAAATATTCACATTAAGGCAGATCCTGGAAAAAAAAAACCAAGAACATCAAATAGACACACATCATCTGTTCATCGATTCCAAGGCCACACATGGCAGCATCTACAGGGATGAACTGTATAGAGCCATGTCTATTTTTTGCATCCCTGTCAAACTCCTCCTTTTTTGCAGGATGACTTTGGAGAGTTCACGCTGCTCCATAAAGGTTGCAAACAACTTAACCAAACCTTTAGATATCTAAAAAAGGCTTTAGACAAGATGATGCGCTGGTCATGTGTTTTCTTCAACTTCGCCCTTGAAAGAATATTGGAGAGCTCCCACGTCAACACTAGAGGCACTATATTTCAAAATTCTGTTCAATTACCGGAAAATGCTGATGATGGGGCTTTTGTCAGTATTGAGCCAGAGGTAAAAAAAAGTTTATCTTCAAAACAAAGTTTATTCTGTCATGAGGAAAGGACCTACAACACTGATGTCGCGGTCAAAACTTCACCATCGACAGACGTAACTTTGATGTAGTTAAAGACTTTGTCTACCTAGGCTCCGATATGAACACAGAAAACAACACCAGCTCTGAGATCAAACGAAGAACTACTCTTGCTAACAGGTGTTTTCCTCATCATCCCCGTCCTGCTGTATGGTGCAGAAGCATGGACTATGTCAAAAGCGGATGAAAGTGCCTTGGATTGTTTTGAGAGAATACTTTATTAACCCACACTCAAAAGACAGGGCAGTAGAGGAAGTCTGTGGATAAAATGGTGCACACAAACGGAAAGTGACCTCACCCAACTTGTAGTGCGCAACTAAAACACCTAGCTAGGAAAAAAGCTAAATAAAGAAGTTTGATGGGTGAGGCATTAGTTCACAGAGGATTGCAAGTAAGTAAGGAAGGGTATTCATGAAGAAATCATAAAATAGTAGTTTTTTCCACACAAAGGAAGCTTGTCGATTGGAGATGTTCAATATTTTGAAGATGTGGACTGCGCTATTTAAAAGTTTGAGCAATCTATCAATAACGCTGCTCAAATATCTATGCCAAACAAAAAAGAAATCCTAGCTCCATTTCAAACTTTCAAACTTTGCCGGGTAGCATATTGTCTTTGATCCGTTTACGAAACACTGAAAGGAGAAAGTGGATTCGTTACAAATTAGACTCTTTTAAAACTAATGTTAACATTCTAAATCTTAAAATTCAAAATGAAATTTTAGTGTTTCGTAATCAAAAGTGGAACAATTTACTATCGAGTTTTGATAAGGGTTCAAAACCTTTTTGAATGCAACAAAAATATCTAAAAAGAAAGGTTCAAGTATTCCTCCTCTTAGGGAACAAAATAACGTTTATATTACGCAGGAAGAAAAGGCAAATATCTTCGCTCAAACTTTCAACCGCAATCATTCAGTGTCCGCTCATTTAAGTGATAACGTAACCGAAAATATTGTTCGCGAAATACTCTCAGAGTTCGAAGTTTCTGTAATTTTTCAACCCAGTGCACTTATTCCTAACAACAGTTTAGTAAAATGCTTGCTTATAGATCTGAAAATAAAAAAAACTCCTGGAGATGATGGAATTAAAACCATTTATTAAAAGCACTGCCCGAAAAAGGCATAACTTTTTTAACTTTTATCTTCAATGTTTGTATCAAACACTGTTATTTTCCTCAAAAATGGAAAGTAGCAAAGGTTATACCTATTGCCAAGACATTAAAACCTAAAGATAGCCCATCAAGTTATAGGCCTATAAGTTTTCTAAGCAATATTAGTAAACTAGTTTTGCTAGACATAAAAAAAGCCTTTGACACTGTTTGGTACGATGGACTCATCTTTAAGCTAATTTTGTTGAATTTTCCACCATATCTTATCTAAATTAGTAGCAATTTTTTGAAAAACCGAAAGTTTTTGTTAGTATTGGACTTGTGAAATCTTCTTTATTTTATATTTCATTTGGCGTTCCTCAAGGATCTGTTTTGGGTCCCATTCTCTTTAACGTTTTCTCATCCGATCTTTCTAGGCTTGAAAATACTGAAATTGACATGTTCGCGGACGACACTGCCCTTTTTGCATAAAGTGTTTTTGCTCAAGACGCACTTAACTACTTACAGTGTTCCCTTGATAAACTTCTTAGTTACTTTAATAAGTGGAAAATTAAAGTTAATGCCGAAAAATGTCAGGCCATTTGGTTCACACGACGTAGAAAACAATGTTTTCTTCCACAAACCACACTTAATATTAATGCAACCAAAATATTGTATGGTCCCGAAAATTGTAAATATCTTTGCATTATACTTGAAAAAAAAACTCACTTTTAAAGGTCACATATCAAACTCAATCCATAAAACATAATAAAATATTAATTTATAAAAGTATATTCCACCCAGTCCTCACTTATGGAGCACCAGCGTGGTTTAATTGTGCTGAGACTCACATTAAAAAATTACAGATATGTCAAAATAAAGTCCTTAAACTAATACTTAATTTGCCTCGTTGCTATTCTACTATGAGACTCCACAAAAGAGCTAATGTCAACCTTATTAAATCCACTCTTTACAAATTACAAAGCAACTTTTTCGAGAGATGTTCTTTTTCAGATAATGATCCCATTCAAAACTTACAATAAATAGTCAATACTAGTTTTTAAGTTTATTATGAGCGTTTTTTCTTTTGTAGTGTTTTCCCTTAAATAAATTTATTTATCATTTTTTCTTTCTCTTAAAATCTTGTTATAAATTTGTTATTTATGTTAAAGTTGTAAAGAAATTTTTGTTTTTCTAAATCTCTAAAATTGTTTGTCAAATTTAAAATAATGTACAAATTGTGCTACAAATAAAACGAAACTGAACTGAACTGAAAACAATTTATGCGTGTTTTAACAGTTTTTGAGATATACATAACTTTTTACAGTATTTGTATTATTAGTTTCCTAAAAGAAGTACTGCTAACTTGACTTTAATAATTGATATGTTGAATGCCATTAATTGGAAATAAAAGACTTCATCGGGAATTTCAAGGATAGATGTCTTTAATTGAAATGATTTTTAGTAATCCATCGGCCGAAGATATTATGCAATTAAATTTGTTCCCGATATAAACCAATTGCGAAAAGATTTTCCAAAACCGTTTACGTTCAATATCGAAACAGATCTCAGAACAAAATTGCATTTTAGATAAACTTTTAAAAACTTTATAAAATAACTACAAATCTGAAATGACAAATGTGAGCTAAGACTGAAAAAAAACACCGGTCAATGAAAAATATGTTTTATATTTAAGTTTACCCTTGAGGTGATTTTTAAAAGCAGGGACTAGATAATTCTAATTTCCGAAGAAATCAAAATAAAAATAAGTATGACCAGTGCTTATTTTGGACATATGGTTTAAATCTTACAATACGTTTTTGGGGTTCGTCGTTTTGACAGCTGTCAATTTATGATTCATGTTCAGTTTTGTTTTTCATTTCATAATGAATCGACGTTTGCAAATCGTTCAAATTTAATGCCTAAATGATAGTTCGGTTCGTGCCAAGCTTCAACTTATTTAAGGAAAATTCTGGTGAGCATGCATTAAGTCGCGTTGTGGACCTGTGGCTTGTAAAGTCGATTGGGTTTAGCAGCTGCATATTTTTGTTGACAAACGGACCCAAAGTGGCCTCAAAAGCAAAAAGTGTTCGAATATTGGGCATCTCTGCTGGAATTTATTTCATGCAGTAACGGGCAGCTACTTGGATAAGATCATTTTTTAGAATAACATATAATAAAGTTAAATTCTTGACTTTAACATTGAATTCTATGCATTTCTTTGCTCTCGAAAACCACACGTCTGGAGTTTTGTAAATCAGAAATAAAATATTTTTTCAAATGCTAAATATGAAGATTTTAAGAAAACAAATTCAATTTACTAAACAGTTTCAATTTTCCAATTTATCAACGTCGATCTTACAACTTTTGCAAGTATAAAATGTTTTTTTTTTTTTAAATCAAAAACTGCATTTGAAAATAGTTTAAACATTTGTATTTAATTTGGATTTTAGTAGGTTGCTCAAAATATATGTATACCAAATAAGTTCTACCATCATAACCTATAAATCATATAAGATGTGGGTAGGTTCGACTTACCCACTACTTAAATATGTACCTACACAAATAAAAATCTTAACTAACTATTTATATTTTCATGCATCATCGAATGATCTCAAAAGATTGTTGTTTTAATAAATTTGACTTTACGTTTACAGTCCACTCCATATTAAGAGTCGCCTAAGCAAGTGCACTCCTATCAAAGAAAACAAACTTTAATTTATCACATTTAAGACAGTGCACGCGGCATACTTTTATATCGTTTAATCTTAATAAATTATTGTAAAATTTATTAAAATTGTAATTCATACTGATTGCTCACTAACGACAGCATTATTTATAAACAAAAACAAAAACATAAACCTGAATAAAGTTTCTTAATTGGGAGGTACCTATAGAAGACTAAAGACTGCATCATGTTTAATTCTGGCGAAAGCGTATCATAATAATCGATCAGCCTACATTGAGACCATTTTTATTTTTCATCAAGTTCTCCTCGTCTAAAGCCTTAATTACAATATTTTTTCAAAAGTTTATGTATTCAAGTCGACAACAGTAAAGGCGGAATAATTAATTCTTATGTACATAGTTACTCGTATCTGCCTCCTCCATACCTACATTCTGCTTGTGCCGCTTATGATTATAATATCGATTATGGTGTGAGGTGCAAATTAATAAATCGGCGGTGGTGCCGGTAGTGGTGGCGGCGACTGTGCTGTTAACACAAAACAAAAATATCGATTGTTTTTGTTTAATTTTTGTTCATTTTTTGCATAAACCATGTGTCGAAAAGTATGTTGTTTGTCCTCTTGTCTTATTTGCTTACCTTTTGTTTCTAATTTATTTAACAATTAACTATGACTTAATTAATTAGCAAATGATTTGTTTGCACAAAACGTTCGCAAGCGTTTTAATTTTAAATACATTAGACAAGTTATAATGGCCACCACTTAAGATGCACGTGAATTGACTGTTTGCTTAGATAATTACTTTTAACATTGACATTGTAAATTTTTTAATTAAAAATAAAGCCAACAAAAATCAAATAAAACGTTACGATATCCAAAGCGCCTGGATGGAGACAATAAATAGTAGAATAGGGGGAGTTGGTGTTTTGTAACCAGATTGCATGATTTGTTGTGGTGTCTGTTGGAGAACGATCTTAATTAAAATGAAAGATTTACAGGGTGTTTATAACTTAAGTAATAAAAACAATTGAAATGTTTAAATAAGGTTTAAAATATTGAATATGGATGTTCTTATAAAAGGTGGTTAAATTTGAAGGGCCGATGTTGAATGTGACTTTCAACTTAACGTCAAGTTTTTTCTGCATTTTATTTGAAATTTTTTAATTTCATACTCCATTCAATTTGTACCATGAAAAGATACATCGAGAAAGACATTAAAATTGTTCAGGCCTATTATGAAACAATAATAGGGCTTCAAATCAAAATGCACATTGTGAACTTCGTGATATTTTTGGTGAAATTGGGTAGGTAGGTAGGTAGAAATGGCGATCTCAAGGCAACCTAGCCTGAGATCCAATTAGCGCATCAGTGCGCCGTTTTGATACCAAAAACTCGTCAAACGAGTTTATAGAGAAGCTTAATAGCGATTATGTTAGAGCCATTTTGTCGCATTGAGAAAAAAGATTAAGTCTCTAATCTTTGTCTCAGATAGCTCATCGAGTTCTTGAAAGAATGCTTTTCCAAAGTATTTCATTCAAGTGTTTGCCAAAGCAGGACATTTGCAGAGGAAATGGATTATCGTTTCACTTTCTCTTTGGTCACTACAGCTACGGTAAAAAGTGTTGTAAGAGATACCAAACATCCCTGCATGAACTCCTATAGGTCAATGTCCGGTAAAAACCGCAACAATCCTAGCTATGTCTTGCCTTGGCCTGCATAGAAGATCGTTTGTACGGTTTTTGTTATAGGTGGGCCATATCTTCCTAGATATAATATAATGCAGTTGAGAAAATTGCTCCACCTTCGGTTTGAGTCAGTTTGGTAGATAGAAAACATCTTACCCTTCATAGCGCCAAAAGGAATGTTAACCATTTCCGCAAGTGAGCTCTGAAGGGCCGATCCTTGTCTGGCTAGCTCGTCAGCTCCTTCATTTCCCACTATACCACTATGGCCCGGAACCCACATCAGGGTGGCACCAAGGTTAATATTCAGGCTCGCAAGCTCATCGCGATATTGCTGGACCAATTTAGATGAGAATGTGCCGAGTTAATGGCTTTGACAGCTGCCTGACGGTCTGTAAAGATAGCCGCGTTTCGGTTTTGGTTTGGGCTCTGTTTAAGTATCTTACATGCCTCCCTTATTGCCAGCAGTTCAGCCTGAAAAACGCTAGCAAAGTCAGGAAGCCTAAAGGATTTGGCTACATTTAGGGACTCAGAAAAGATCCCAGAACCAACTCCGCACTCCATCTTTGAGCCGTCAGTAAAGATGGTTGTGTCGAAACCTATCGACACAATGTCATCCTACCAATCTTCCTTCGATGGGAAAATAACCTTAAAACCCTTACTAAGGTTCAAAGTAGGAGTGCAGTAGTCAGTGTCTACCGAGATAATATCTAAAAGAATCAATTTCGTAGTGTTGCTGTGACTATAAGGTTTTGACAACCAGCTATTTGATTCCTTCAGCCTAATAGCGCTGCAGGAAACTATGTATTTAATAAAAAGGTCGATTGGTAAAAGATTCAAAATAACGTTAAAGGCATCCGTTGGGCAAGTAGGCATAGCCCCTGTGGTGGCCACGCAAGCTGTTCTCTGAACCTTCTTTGGCTTATTTATGTTATAGGCTTTGCTAAGAGCAGGCCACTACACAATCGAACCATATGTTAAGATTAGGCGTACTACGGCTGTCTACGTCCATAAAATCATCTTCGACTGAAGTCCCCATTTTTTGCCGAAAGTTTTACTGCAGGCGTAGAAGGCAACACAGGCCTTCTTAACCCGTACTTCAATATTTAGTTTCCAGTTTAGTTTAGGGTCGAGTATAACTCCCAAATATTTTGCACTGGAAGACATAGATAGGATTTGACCGTTTCTGTCGAGGTGCTCTTTACCACCGCCCTGGTGGTAAAGAGCAACAGTTCAGTTTTACTTTGGTTAACAACTCGTGGCCCAGCAGCTAACTTTCTCAAAGCTGACTCCGTGATTTTCCTGACATCAATAGCACCAAATCATCCGCGTAGGCTACCGCCTTCACTCCACATCTCTCTAATTTAACGAGAATTGTATCCATGACCAGAAGTCATAGAAGAGGCGAAAGGACACCACCCTGGGGTGTTCCCCTACTCACGTGTTTTGTTGCGATTGTATTGCCTAGAGTGGCTCGAATCTTTCTACCACTGAAATCGGGTACAATTGAACTTTTTCGATTGTGAAATTGGGTACAATCGAAAAAGTTGTGCTAAAAGTTGAGCAAAAGTAAAAGATGTGAAAACACCAATGCATGCTCGCACAGCTCGTACTGCAGAAAATATTGTTGCTTTCCACAATTGTGTGGCTGAAGAGTCTTCCACCTCAATTTGTCGTCCTACCAAACATTTCCACACCTCACGCTCTTCGTTGATAAGTATTATACGTAAAAACTTGATTCAAGAACTAATGCCTGATGAGCATTCCAAGCGTCGTCAATGGTCAGAATGGTGGCAAAAAATTTTCAATTTTCGTCAATAAGCAGAATTGCCACATTTGGATGAATGAGAACCCAAAAGTGATTGTCGATAAAACCAATGCACCTACAAAGAGTGACTGTTTGGTGCGGTTTATGGGCTGCCGGCATCATCGAGCCGTATTTTTTTTTCAAATTGAGGACGGTCAGGCAGTTACTATAAATGATGTTTGCTGTCGTGAGATAATAACGAATTTTGTTCCGCCCAAATTGGAAGCTATGGCTGTGGACGATATGTGGTTTAAATAGGACGGTGCCACTTGCCACACAGCTAACAAAATGATGGCTAGAGAAAATGGACATTTACGCTCACGCAGGTGGTAGAGGACCTCAAACAACTTGGCGTGCAAAACTGGAGAAGGCTGGCCGGAGTTTGAGACCCATGTCCGCTTTGAGTATAGCTTTTAAAAACTATCAAAAAACGGAGTCGTTAAACTATAGAAATTTAAGAAATAAAGAAACCCAGCGCTTTTTTTGTAATTAAACAATGGTTTGATAATTGCATACAAGTTGTCCAAAAGTTGCACTTAACTGTTAGAAAAAAGAGAGCATCGTGTTCATTAAGAACTTATTTAAGTGGTAAGTACTGAATTTATTCTCGAAAAGATTCTACAAAAATCGTAACAACAACATTTTTTAGCCAATTTTTAGAATTGAATTGAATAAGAATTCAAAAAAAGCCCAAAGTTACTTTCAATGTTCAAAAAGTCTCTCAATCCAAGAAATTTTAAATAGAAAAATGTAAAGTATTAAAATTCGTCTTTTCAAAACTAAAAATTGTTGAAACGTAAAAGTTTTTTGAGAATGACATTTTTAAGATGGAAGCTCCAGCCATATTGACGAGATTCGGAGTAAATGTTAGCTCTTTTCAATTCTAAATGGGCCTAGCAAAAACTTGCTTCCTTTCTCCCAGATGTCCATTAAACTATAACCCTTGAAAATGTCTTAAATCGTTTTTTCCACTTAATAGGCTAGGTATAGTAAGTAGGTTAGGTACAAATACAAGACGAGTATTTCAAAAATAATAAATGTCTCCTATTTATTTCCGCTAAACGTTTACCATTCGATTCACCAAATGTTCTATATTTATTTAACTGATGAAATAAATTCAACCAACCCGCCTTTATGGTTATTTATTAATCCGAAAATCGACAAAGACGTTTCATTCATTTAATTTGATTTATGTTTCTTGTGTTTCTGGACAAAAAACGACAGAGACGACGAACGAAGAACGACGAACGACCGAAGACGTACACAATAAGCGTCTCTGTATAAAATTAATGTTTCTATATAAAACAAATTTAAGGAACGTGAAAATTCCAGTAGGAGCAATTGTTAAAGATTATCGAATGCTTCCGTTTTATTGTTGTTGTTGTTACTGTTGCTGTTGCCAGATTTGAAGTTTCCAGTTCTGTGTACATAATTTTTGTTCTTGTAGGAATATGGAAGTCAATCGAAGATTGGAGGATACCTGCGCGCAGCTGGTCTTACACTCAAGAGTGTGATAAGCAATTAATCAATCTATCAATCACTTTGGACACATTTTTCTCTCAGTGTCACTGTATTTTTACTTGAGGTTGTTTTTCTTTTCTTGAGATAAGCCAGAGCTCCAGAAGCCGTTGTTGTAAAGCTAAAGTGAGGATAAGTGGAGAAATCAGCACATGTACAATACACGTGCCTTGCCTTGCTTTGCGCCTATAGCCTATGTTAGATATCTATAAAATTCTGTGTACTTATATTCCGCAGCTTGGGGAGCAAACAAGGGCAAAGTTTCGTATCTATAACATAGCCATCAGCAAAGGAGCAGAAGAGTCATTATTCTAAAACGAGATTCCTTTGGGTGAAGCTACTTGTCGTCGTCGTTGTGTGTTTAGGAAGCAGCACACAAGTACCATCACATATGACAGATGAATATACAACACACACACACACTCTTTGACAAAGATATCCAATGATTAATTATCCTCGGAACGATCAACTTCTTTAAAAATGAAAAAAAGGACTAAAATCGTATCCTAGCATCAGGATATTTGTATTAGGTGTGGGTTCGAGAGGAACAAAATTGGAAAGGGTAAACAGAAACACTCCCAACAGTTGTGTTACACTTTTATCAGTGAAAGTTTTTACTTTATTTGGGACATACGAGTATAAAATACATTGGTAAAGGTAACGATTTTACTTTTTGTGAATTATAATGATAAGTTTTGGTTTGGTGGAGGAGAGCCTAGAATTTACATACTTTGAGATTTTGATGAACGAACGACATTAAATTGAAAAGAGAATAAAAAAAGTAATTTTAAAAGTTATTTCTCATTGTGAGGAATTTATAGGTGGGCTGAAAAACCGATCCCAAAATTTATTTATTTTTACATTTTTCAGTCACTTTTTTGTAATTGTATATAAACTACTGAAATATCAATACATTTTTGAATAAGTTCCATTAAGTTGTTAATTTTTAAATTAAATATATTATTGTTAAATTCACTGACACGAAAAACACAACTGATAGATTTTAATAAACAGAAGAAAGAGGAGCGGGGATGCGACCCAAACGAATAACTTTCCATTGGTGTCCTTAAAAATTAATAAATGTTCATGTTATTCAAATTGTCAATTTGGAAAAGTATGCAAAAATCTGAAGTGCAACTCAATTCTCACGAGATTTTCGAGACATTCAACCAAATAGTAGTATTTATTGTGAAGAAAAATTATATATCTAAGAATCCTCCAAACCCTTTAATAAAAACTTGAAAGTCGTCATTCTTTGTAGCATTAAATCATTGTAAGGAAATTATCATTTCATGTTTGTAAAATATTCGACTTAAAAATAATCATTGATGTACAATTTTTTTAAATTCGTATCAATTTTGTATGACATTAAAATTTCGATGAAATCGAGATATATTGGTTCCTGGGATATTTGGCGTCAGCAAAATTGTTCAATTTACTTTTTAAATAAAAGGTTTTTTATACACCTTGATTTTTTAAAGTTCTTTCCCTTTATTTATTTTACGCTTATATTTTTCGGACTTGGGTTTTAAGGATCTTGAAACGTCGATTGGCCGTTTTTTTTTAAACGGACCGACTAAATTGCCTACTCTTCTTCTACTTTATGGCTCTTATTTTAAAAACACATTATATAATCGGTAACCAACTTTGGCCATAGCTCAAGATGTGCAGATGGACTTTTTTAAATTAAACATTAGGTTGATTTCAAATTTCATCACTTAAACAAAAATAGTTATTTCTATTATTTTCAAAAATTTCGCTATTAACAAGTCTGACGAAAGTAAGAAAGTGAGAATTAAGTTTTGGTGTATTCATTAAACTAGTAAATAAAGTTTATTGGGATTCTCCACTTTCTTTTCCTTTAAATTTATCTTAACGGTGGGTGCCGATGTAAAGTAATTGTCTCTAGAATAAAGCATACAAAGAACCATTTACTTATAGAGCGGATGACATAGATGCTTTGGGCTTGACAGACACTAAAATCATATATAAGCAAGTTCAGAAACAAAAAAGTAGTCCTAGGAATCGACAATGTAGTTTATGCGACGAATTTCATAATAAGATTTACAACGAATGAATGCGAAAAGTCAGTTAATTGTGTTGATTTACCGGAAATAGAACTCTTGAAATTCTGTAATAAATACATTGATGCTAAATAAAGGAGACCCTCTAAACTGCACCAACTACAGAGGAATCAGTTTCCTTATCATCGTTTACAAAATCTTCTCTGCCATAATATGTGAACGTCTACAGCCCATCTCAACTTGCTGATAGCTCCTTATCTTTGTGGTTTTAGACCTGAATAATCACATTACGGGAGTTCCTGGAAAAACCATCAAACTGTATAGAGTCAGTCTAGTTTTGGCATGCCCGCCAATCTCGTCCGTTTGTGCAGGATAACCATAATAGAGAATTCGCGCTGCTCTATAAAGGTTGCAAACAGCTTAACAGCAATTTTCTTTGTCAAAAAAGATGGGATGATATTAACATAATCGCAAGAACTCGCTTGATGTCAATGGGGCTTTTATGAGTATTGAGGCAGAGGTTGCAAAAATGGGTTTTAGCGATAAATGATGGCAAAACAAAGTACATGGTGTCATCAAGAAATAACCTACCACACCGACGACGTCTCAGTCAAAACGTTACCATAGGCAGTTGAGGTAGTTAAGGACTTTTTCTACATGGGCTCTGCTTTGAAGACAGAAGACACCACCAGCCGTGAGTTCAAACGAAGAATTACTCTTGCTAACTGTTGTTTCTTTGGGCTGAGAAAGCAGTTGAGTAGTAAAGCCTATTTTCGAGCGACAAAAGTATGATTCCCATCATCCTGCTATACGGTGCATGGAAAGCAATGATCCGGCCCGGAAAGTTTTTGAATCCACGCCCAAGGGACAGCGTAGTAGAGGAAGACCGCTGATCTGATGGCAAGCACAAGTGGAAAGTAACCTCACCCTACTTCGAGTGCGCAACTGGAGACATCTGGCTACGAACCGAACTAGATGCCAAATAACTTTTCGTTTTTTTAAATACTATAAAAACATTGAGTGTAGCTTCGGCGGTATGGCACGTATAGCGCCACCGCAGCGCAGTCCTGTTGAAACCAAATGTTGCCAATATCGTTCTCTTCAATTTCTGTGAACAAAAATTCGTTCAACAGGAGTGCTAACGATCGCCATTGACTGTAACTTCCACTTCTTGCTCATTTTCGAAGAAAAAACTATGCATCTGGTCCATAATTCGCACCAAACTGCAGTAACTCATTTTGGGTGTACCGGCTTTTGAATGTATGCATGCCGGTTTATGTGCCCCAAATGCGACAATTCTTCTTATTACATACCCGCCAAGATCAAAATGAGTTTCATCTGAAAAGGTGATTGTTTTGGCAAAATCGGCATCTTTTCTAAGCGTTGTTCCCAGCGTTGTTGAAGAGTATACACAATCATATTCGCTCAGCGGAAGGATAAACTAATTATGTATCAAATCACACATAAGCTAAGTAGTGTTACCTTTCACAAAATAAGCACTAGTCAAATATTTAAAAAAATTGAAAATTTATAGAAAATGCATACAATTTTTTTTTCACTAAAATGTGCAGAGAACAAATAAAGATATAAACTTCAAAGTTATTTGAATTCATACAAAATATTGTTGTTAACAGCTTGAGAAAAATGTAATCGACAGTTGATTTCCAAAAATTAAACTGATAGACACTCGTTAAAAAAAGTTCTTCGGTTTAAATATTATGATAATGGAAAATAAATACATATATTGACTTAAGGCTTTTTGAGTTCTTATAAAATATTTTTATAATTTATTTTATAAGTTGGACGAAAAATTGAGTAAATTGGTTTTATGATTACAAGATACAATGCTCTAAACGAATTAGAGATAGGGGGAATGAGGTGGACGTTATCAATACAGACTTTGATAAAATTAGTCACCAAATTATTTACTTATCTTTAACGTTGAGCCTTGATTTCCCACGCGTTTTTATTTCATGGCTCAGATCGTTCCAGAACCGGTTCTAATCTTTAACTCCCACAAGGGAGTCAGCTTGGTCCTTTGTTATTTTTCTTAACAATCGACGACGTCATTGATAATTTAACTGTCTCTATTTACCCTGATGACATGAAAATAACAATGGTTTATCTACTCCATCTGTTTCTGTTTTACTCCAAAATGATCTTGACTCTTTTCAGACTTGTTGCGACAAAAAATTCTTAGAATGTAGCTAAATGCCAATTCATAACATTCACCCATAAGCGATCACATCTTCCCTACATCTTACAGTCTGCACGATGTTACCATTCATTCTTTTTATTATATTAGCGACCTTGGAGTTATTTGCGACACTCAGTTAAATTCAAGCCCCTTTTGAATATATTATTAACATTGTAGTACACGGGCCATGATATGGTTAGGTCGTTGGACTTGAACTGTCATGCCAGACGTTTAAGGTTCGATCCCTGCCTATGTTACCTAAAGTTTCTTTTTTTTTACGGGTACTGCCTCTATGCGAGAAATTGACAAATTCTCCAAGAGTAATTCTTGTCATGAAAAGCGCTTTCTCAAATTAGCCGTTCGGATTCGGCTTAAAACTGTAGGTCCCCTCCATCCCTGACAACAGTACATGTACACAAGAATTGTTGATAGTTTTAAGTCACTAGGCCCTAGTTCTCAACAAACTGTTGCACCACCAAATTTATTAACTCATCCCTTGGCTTCATCAAACGTTGGTCTTGAGAATTCTCAAACCCTTGTGTCACTTAATCCCTATGTACCACCTTTGTCAAACCTCTTCTTGAAATCACCAGTTAAGGTTGGTCTCCCCGATGAGAAACTCTAGCTCTCAAAGAATAGAACTATACAGATACAATGCACATTACTTCAATTTGCGTTTCTAGGTCTTCCATGGGTATAATCTATTTTTACCAAACCCTCCAAAAATGTCGTGATGTCGCAGATACTCTCTTTCTACACCAACTTTTAACAGGTACCATATAGACTATTTTCCCTCTTTTTGCCTTCCTCATCAATATATACAAATTATGACCTTTTTGTACCTATCACAAGAATGCTGCGCTTAGCTCACAACGCGCTTACGACCTTAGACATCCATATGAGCACTTCCACCTTAAGAAACAATCTGTACATTCGTTTTAAGTTTCATTAAAAACTAATGTGAGGGCCTTCAGGCCCAAGCATAAGCATGATATAAAACGGAAAAAAAAAATTGTCTAGCTTTAATTCCATTTATATTAGTAGCTTGCATTTAGCGTAAAGTTTATCCAAAAATCGCACTGAAATCAGACTTTAGTTCGATTAAGTTCGGTAAATTAGGATTAATGAAAAACTCGTTTTTTCCAAAACCTTTAGCTCTTAAATTGCAGTTTTCAAAACTAGGTTGATTACAATCTACGTATACAGAAAAACTTACAAAATATTTCCCTTGGAGTAATTTTATGTTTTAATCATTCGATATTTTCTCAAGACGTATACTTGTCAAAGTAGGACACAAATTTTGTAAGAAATGTCACTTGCTTCCCTCGAACTACCAAGAATTTTCTTACGAGTATGTATCTTATGCCTTAAATAAACTAAGAAAACAAAAATGTTATAGCTAATAACAATATTATCTTCTCAATCAAACTAAACGTTTAATTTTTATTATTTCACATAAACTTTCTATATACTGTCGTAAAATCCAAAGCAATGATTTTTATACCACAAAATGACATAATTTCATAAACCTAATGTCATAACAAAAAATAAAAAGGAAGTCAAAAGGAATTATGAATTATTTGTTTGACAAAAATTTGCTGCGTCGTTTATAGTCGTCGAGTCTCGGCGTAAAGGTTTAACTTCATTGAGTACCTAATAATATTCATGTCTTACACAAATTTGTTACGCTTAATGTTATACATAAAAACTTATTATAATAAAAGCAATTATATCCAGAAATAAAATTTGAACTCTTACAAGGATACAAAAACAAAACAAAATAGGTACCTTCAATTTGACCATCAACTTTCATCTTGGTTTCGGAATTAAAATTTAACAAAAATGAAGAAAAAGAAAAACAAATCCCTGTCCAATTTGCCCTACACCACAATTTTAAGTTAAAAAATAAAAACTTTTCACTACAGAAGCAGTTAAAAAGAAAAATTGTCCTTTTCTTATAAAAATACCCAACCATCCTCATCACATAGATTTAGGCAGAATTTTCCTATCTCTGTCCCTACTCCAACATAACATTGAGTAACAACACCAAAAATTGTAATTTAAATTAATTTCTCTGTACCGTTTTGGTTTTTCCTCCTTTGTTTTGTTGTCCTGCATCTATAGGAGTATACTTTAGGTCTTCAGAAAAAGAATAAAAAATCAAACTTTTATCCTTACATTCTTGGTAAGGGGAATGTTGAGGGGATTGTAGCTATTATTTTTATCCCAGATTCGCCCCAGGGGGATTGCCTAGCTTTCCATTTTCTTTCTGATATATTTTCCTTAGTATGTATTATTTGTACCCTTACGAATGAAGCAACCAAAGAAGAATAACAACAAGAAAAAAGGACACTCAAAAAGAAGACATTAACAAAGGCAAAAACAAAAGTCTCTCGGCGGTGTTCTACAACTTTCAGCTTCACTTTAGAAGCAGCAAGGATAAGAAAAAAAAAGGACGACGACGACGAATACGATTTATTTATTTCGTCCTTCTTTAGTTATTCAGTTTTAGTCAGTCATTTTTGTACTGTTTTTGTTGTTGTTGTTTCTTGGTTTCTTTTGTTCATATAAAATGTACCTATATAAACTTTTTTGTGCAATAGGAAAAATGAAATGAAACGAGGACGAATAAAGGTGACGGGAAGAGTTTAACTCTTAGCAAACCAACCCGACGACGACAGCGACAACGACAAGAAAAGTCGAAAATAAAGGCGAAGTTGTCGATTTTTCCTTGATTTTCCCAGATTTTTCCTCATTTTCTCTTTGAGTATGATTACACATTATTTCTAAACGACCGACACGAATAAGACGAAGATGCAGACGAAGAAGATAAACGACAGTTGACAGTGATGGTGATGGCGGCGGCGGCGGTGGCGGTAGTAGCAGTGTTGTTGGCTGGGGGCTGACGGTGATGGTGACGGTGGCGTCTAAACCGGAACAAAAACAACGACAAGAACACCGATTATGTTGTCAAATGGGGTTGGCTCACTGGCTCCTTATATTTATTTTATTTGAATTTCTTCTCGTTTTCTTCTTCTTCATCTATAGCTCGCAAAAAAGAAAATTGCGACTTTCTAGACCAAAGATACATTTACTTTAGAACAGCGGAGGCACAAATGCATGTGTGAGTCTTGAAGTCGTTGTCGTCATCGTCATCTTCATCTTTCGTCTTCGTGTCGGTCGTTTGTTGTTGGTTGATGTTGATTTTCCTCATTTTCCTAACATTCATCCACTACAATTCCCGAGGGTGGATTCCTCTTCGTGTTTCTTATATTTTATATATGGATTTCTTGAATTGAAGCGAAGGAGTTGTTGCTAAACGAGGAAGAAGACACGACACATCGTTGAGACCAATTTGCTGGAAAAGAAGTTTTCTTTTTTCTTTTGGTCGTTTCCACTGGAGGGTTGGTTTTTTGAATTAGGAAAAAATGTGGTACCCAGTACCGTATTCCGTCTTAGCCTTAGTCATACTCACTATCCCCATCCAAATGCCGTTTCGTTTGGTGGGTTATTTTTCCCTCTTCGGGTATTTTCATATAATCAAGGATTGGGGTTGTTTTAGTGTAGAGATATGTACGGGACAGAGTGTGTTTATGTTTTGTGCCGATTTAGAGATTGCATGCTAACAAATACACCAAGGGTGTGTTGAGGGGGTTCCTAGGAAGCTACGGCGGCGGCGGTAGCGGTGGTGCTATAGATTAATGTTGCATGTAGAAATTTTTCTATTAAATAACGAATGAGGGCAAAAACGGCAAAAGAGAAAAAAAGTTATTTGCTCCAAGGGTTAAGCGTGATATGCCATCACTATAGTATATACTAGAGGGGTCTTGGTTTTCTGCCGAGAATTATTATTTCCATTTTCATCCATTTTTATTTTCTTCTTCTTCTTTATTTCGTATTCCTTCATCTATTTCTAGCAAAATTTTGTAAGTTTAAGCATAACTACCACCACCAAAAAACGAGACAAGACAATAGGAAACGAGGAAGGAATACAAATTTCTGGAGTTATATGCTCGATCTGCTAGAAAATGGTACGAGAGGGTTCAAGGACAGAGGGCAAAGGTATTATATTTTCCTTGGAACAAAAACGTGACTCGGCGACGAATTCTCCGAAGAGAGTGACCAATGGAATAATTTATTCTTCAATTTTTTTTAGTTGGTATATCTGGAGACTTTTTTCAAGACTTTTGTTTTTTTTTTTGTATCAGGGGAATGGTTAAAATATAATTTGATTTATTTACCTACTCTAGGCTTTTTTGGGAAAGAAAGTGGAAATGGGTAGGAATAAAATGTTTTTAATTACTTTCTGAAATTGGAAATTTTCAGCACACTTTTTTTCAGAAAAAAATACATAAATTGAGATTCATTGCAAAACGGTTTTTTTTAAGGTTTAACCTAGGTACGTAATTGGAATTGGGAATAAAGTTCATATTCAGAACAATTTTCCAGAGGCCAAGGACTAACCTATGTGAAGTGAAGCTAGGACTCGAAATCAAGATCTCTCGGGTAAAAAGTCAAAAGTATAAGCAACATGATATTTTTTGTATAGATAGTCCTAGAAATTTTAAGCTCAAAAATGGTTACAGAGAATAATTGGAATATAGGATAACTTTTTAAAGCTTATTTTTTCAAGAAATTTAGAAAGAAATTTAAAAATCTGTGTTAGAGAGGAATGGAACATATTGCCATAGATTTTTCACTTATTAAGATTTTCAATTTTTGACCGTCTTAGTTCGAAAAATATCTAAATTTATTTTATATTATCCTTCCATCAACATCAACCTTAAACTTTGGAGCTGGTCATTTATTTCTTTAAAACGTCTCAATAATACACCAAAAACGAGGTCACGTCAATTTGTACCTTTTTTTGTCTTTCTTTTTTGGTAAATTAGAACGTAACGAATCATAAACGGATTTATACGTCAATAATGCATTTACGAGAATCTTGGTCTAAATTCTTTACGAGTTAAAATATTGCCATTTAGAAATAATAACCCTGGAAAGAAATATTTTTGAAATTGAATACATTTTACAATTATATTAATGCCACCATTAAGGTTACATAAAATTGAAAGCAAATTATGTATACATCACAATTTACTCACGTTAAAATCGACCTTATCGGAAACGCTATTAGTTGCTCTTAAGCACCTAGACAATGGTTCGTTGGCTGCATAATTTGTTCTGTGGTATAGAATCTTTAAAAACAGTCGGTTCCTAGGCAACCTTGCAGGAACATTAAAATTAACTAGAGCTTAAATGTCGGAAAAATCAATATGATTGGCCAATACGTCACTAAAGAACATAACGCCAGAAAACATTCTTTTAATGTTGAGAAGCATGATTCCAAATAATTTACATCGTGTTCCATAGGAAAGCAGATCTATGTATATGTTCCAATTAAGCCTTTTCATTAAAACTGGTGAATCTTTTTTTGGATTTTTTCAATTCTAAAATAGTGAACTTCATAAAGAGGGCACCAAATAGTATAAGACTATTCCAGAGTAGGTCTAACATACGCACTAAATAGACATTTTAAAGAACTTTTTTGAATTGCGTATCATAAATCCCAACATTGAGTTACCATTTGTTACAAAAAAAATCTATGTTTAACAAGATTTTGGTCAAAAATTACGGTTCTTAATTTAACACGAAAGTCTTTTTATACAACGAAAGTCTTTTAAATCATCCGAACACATGAGGCACCTTGAATTTAAAAATATGTCGGGAATGTCTTTGAAAACAAATAAGAAAAAAAAGAGGACCGAAAATGATTCCTTGAGGCACTCCCTAGCTAGCGTTGATAGTTGAAGAGAGAATGTTATATATGAGTAACAAATCATGAGAATAACCAAATCAAATGCTTAAGGTAAATCCGTATCCGCAACATCTTTCTCATACCCATAGTACATCATTTGAAAAAGTTGTAAGGTTTGTGCTAGTAGATCTGACATAAACAAAAAAATTTGGCATAGAGAAATAATGTTTTTCCGAATTGGAGTTAATCTTTCATAAATTAATGGTTCAAAAACTTTTGGAATAGTTATCTTACAACTTCATGTTTATTGCCGGATTTATAAATTGGTGTAGTTTAAGAACGGTTCCATGAATGATAAAAACACACCACTTTCAAGTTGACGATTAAAAATAATTTCTAAAGGAATTACAATTATTGTAGCACTTGGGAGCGATTGTATTCATGTGAAGTCGTGTTTCAACTTTAGTTTCACATAAGGCCTGTTCAATTTCCACAGTTGAAAGGTTTAAACTTTAAATTTAAAATTAAAATAACATTAAAATATTAACATAAGTACACGGATTTAAAATTACTAGCAAAAATGTTTCAAACAACTAAAAGATCAGCTGATGATGTGCCATTGTGACGCATTAAATTACGAATGCCATTTGATTGTTTTTAAGCGTTTTTGAATTTAAAAACAAATTACTATGGGATTTTAAACCATATACAGCTAATAACGGGTTATCCATTTTGTGGTTTCGAAAGTATAAGAGGTTTAAATTCAGCATCTGTCAAACTAAGTTGTAAAACTACTTTTTTCTTTTAGTTTAAAGTCTGACATTTACGAAAATGGATCGCTTTACTATTGCACAATGAATACAAATTGTTAAAACTTACTACAAAGCCACATATCGTGCTTAAAGAGGAGATAACAGATTGGTTACAGATATTGTAAGGCCTTTGCATCATCGTTTCTCTCGTTCCACTGAAATTATCGCTGCTGTTAATAAAAGTGTTGCCAAAGACCCGAATGTGTCGATTCTTTATCATTCATATTTTATATGGCATATTTAGCGTTTGGATCTACACCTTCATCAATATAAAGTCAAGCACACACGACAACTGAAGTCAGCTGACCGTTTACAACGTCGTAGACACGTCGAGTGAGTGTTTGAACAACAAGCGGTGGACGGCGATTTTTAGAACAAAATTTTTTTCAGCGACGAAGAACATTTTTCACACGTTTTGTATGTTTATAAACAAAATTGTCGTATTTAAGGTTCTGAAAATCCTCAAATAATTAAAGAGAGGCCATTACATCCACAAAAAGTCATTGTTTGGTGCGCTTTTTGGTACGGAGGTGTGATTGGACTCCACTTCTTCGAAAACGACGATGCAAAGATTGTCACCATCAATCCAGAGTATTGTGATTATATGATAACCGACTTTTTTTGCCTGCCCTTGAATATTGCGACTTGGAGAATATGTGGTTTCAACAAGACGGTGCAACATGCCACGCAAGTCTAGCGAATATGACTTTATTGCAAGAGATTTTTCCTGGCCGGGTAATTTCTCGTCGTTGCGATATCAACTGGCCACTAAGGACTTTTGATTGTGGGCTATGCAAAAGACCGTGTTTATGCAGATACATTTTGAACTCTTGAGCACTTAAAAACTTCGTCGAGTTATACCACCCGATAAGTGTCAAAAAGTGTTCGAAAATTATGTTAAAAGAATCGATGCTTGCAACAATTCACGTGGTAGTCATTTTAATGGTTTTTCACACATAATGTCAGAGTTCAAACTTTATGATAAAATATAAAGATTATGAAAAAAAATATATTTTATATGTGTTTTATTAACGTTTACTTTTGAAACCTCAAAATGAATGTTGGAGCCAATCAAATCATCATAAAATCTATTACTATTACTAACTATCTTAATTTGTATGTACTTAAACTATTCAATTTACTATTAAACTTGCTTTTATTTTCATTCAAATTAAGCGCCTAAATTATACCAATCGCCATAATTTTTACATTTGAATTCGCCCTAAAATTGTATTTGTAAAATTAACGTAACTTCTCTCTCTTAAACTACTAGAAAAATATGTGTATAAATAGAAGCTTATAAATTAAATTAAAGCTTCTTCTTGTATTAAACCCTAATGGGAAATCACTTTCTTTTCTTTGAACTTCGCTCGCTATAAAGACTTGTCATTTTCGCTCGTTTCGTATGGTTTTTTATCGGCCATTTCTAAGTCGATTTTATAGTAAAAAAAAGTAAAAGTGAAATACAAGTTGGTACACTTCGAATTAACGTAAATTTCGCTCATTTCTACCTAATTAGTTAATTAGTTAACGCATCAACCAGGATCGAATCTATCTTTTGTTATAAAAAAGAACATATAGAGATCCCGGGTTGACGGTCAACTTCATTTGATCGTTCAATGAATAACCGTGCATAACCGACACTCTTAAGAAAGAAAATAGGAACACAAATATTGAAACTTTTAAAAATATATCTATGTTTTTGATTCGGTCAACGCTTATAATTTTGTACAATTCTTGAGTTGTTTGAAGTCATTCTGGATTAATAAATTTAAATTAATAACCACATTTGCTCTAGATACTTCTTTGTGTTCTTCACGCTACTAGAAAATCAAACTTTTCTTTCTTAATAATTAAGGTATGTTCAATTTTTGGAAATAATCCTTTTAAAGGGCCAATTTTTGTTAACATTCTGTTCTGCTTAATCTTCATTATTCAGAAACTGTTTATTAATGACAAAACCTGCTTCACCAATATTTTTAGAATCATTTTTCAGGCAGTTGAAACCTGTTTAAAGAATATTTTCGGTGCTAAGTATGTTAAATTCAAACCAAGACCTCTACAGAACGTAACATTCGAATACAATAACCATTTTGCGAAATAAAGAATAAAATACACATGACGAACTATGAACCTAGACATTTCCAAATAATAACCTATAAAAAAAAGATTTTCATAAAAATCCAACTGAAGAAAAACTAATATTAAAAAAAAGATAAAAGTCCTTAACCTTTTTCCCACCCTTAACAAAAAGTAATACAAAAAACATATTTCTTGATAATACTCAGTTTCAGTGCGTAAAGTGTCGCTACAATAGAAAAACACGACAAAGAAGCAAAGAAGAACCATAAAGGTACTCAAAACTTAATAGACCGAATCAATTCTATTAGTTTTCTCTTCAAATATAATAAAACGTATTAGGTTTAAGAAATGAAAGAAAGAAAAACAGAAAAAAGAATTGAAGTAAAACGAATCAAAATCGATGTTCAATCCCAACATTCCAGTCGGTCCCAGGACCAAAAACCAGAACTAGAATAAGGATACAGATTTTTGTTCTTTCTCTCAATGTCTCTCTTTCTTCATTTCATCGTGTAACAAAATTAAAGGAAACTCAATCGCATCAAATTTGTGTCTCCAATTTGTCTAGATTCGTGAAAAACTAAGAAAAGAACGAAGAAAAAAAGAAGACAACAAAAAAATACCTATATGCACCCCCCAATGAAGGGCTCCAAGACTCCAACAACCTTAGAACCATGTTCTTCAAAATGATTCAATAAAACGAATTCCAACAACAAAAGCAAAGAACTGAAGAAAAAGAAAATAAATACCAAACACAATTTTTCTATACAATGAAGAATGTATCTTTTCACTTGAAATTAAAGTTGAGCCTTTTCGTATCTTCTGTTGCGCTTCTTTCGTCAATGTAAAGTTCGTCTTCGTAGATAGATAGATATACGAGTATGGTATTAGCTAACTTAAAAGAGTAAAGGAGGGTGGTAATGCAATAAACTTGAACAAAGTAAAATAAGGAATGAGACTTAGAAGGAAAATCATTTAAAAAAGAAAAAAAAGTAAAAAGGAAGAAAAGAAGCTGAAAAAAAAAGGACAAGCTTTTGACGTCAATCTAGGTACCTAAGTGTTTAGAATTTTCTTCAAGAATTTCAGTCTTTTCTGTCAACTTAAATGACATCAGCAGTGTACAAAAAAGAAGTCAAATGGGTGACAGATAAAGTAAAACAAAAAAGACCAAGAACTTTATTGCCATTTTAAAACACTTTCAAAAAACTATCTCTTCTTTGTATACCTAAGCCACAACTGACCTAACCATTTAACTTAACGTCTTAACGCAACACTTGATTTGATTTATAGCTCAGCGTAATAAAAATAATATTTTAAGATTGCGAATGGAACTTACTTACTTTATTTAGACATACTTAATCGATGTTTCTCTTTTTTTAGATGCTAAATTTTATGGCTTTAGCAAAAATATATTGTGCAAGTTTTATAAAACTTCTTTTGACGAGATTCGCACATCTTTGGAAGGTACATACATATATAAACTATACTCGTTTAAGAATAAAATATTTATTATGAAACTTTTTCTCATCGGCCATAAACAGGTGCTATTTTGATGATGATGTTCATTAAAGACATGATGTTTAATCGATAGATAGTTATAATTGACAGTGATAGATTAATAAAATTATTATATTGATGATTTGTTTTTTGTTTAAATTACTTGTTCAATTATTATCTACCTACTTAGTTTAATGATGTAATTTTACACAAGTTTTTACTTAATACTGGGGTGTCAAAAGGTCGCTGAAGATAGGTATTGAATTGCCAGATGTAAGGTTTCCCAAGGAGTGGTTGTTAGACGTGTATTTCTACACATTTTTCTTCTTCTTCTATAAGCTTTTATAAGTTGAACCTTCCTAAAAAAATTTATCAGCGATATTAAATTTTATAAATGGTGATTTTTTAGCTTTTATCTTTTTCGCAACACTGTTTAAACAGCTGACTGTCGTTTCGTGTTTTGTTTCACTGTCAAACATCTACATTTTGGTCTATAATTTAATCATGAATCGTCTTAAGAACGAACAACGCTTAAAAAGTTTTGAATTTTGTTATCAAAATGCGTGCTCTGTTAAGAAAGTTCATCGCGCGTTTTTTCCATTTAATGGTCAGGTTAAACGATCCACTGAAGCGGCTATTCGGGCTATTGTGACTAAATTTCGCACCAAATTTACATTGCTGGACATTAAGACACCACACGCTTACATAGAGTGCGCTTACATAGAGTGCGTATTGAAGAAAATATCGCAGCTGTATCGGCAAGTGTTAGTGATGACCATCAATTATCGATTCTCCGACGCTTTCAGCAATTGGACCTCAGTTACTCTAGAACGTGAAAAATTTAGCGGAAGGATTTAGGTGTGATGACTTTCAAAATTCAGCTAGTGCAAGAATTGAACTGCGACGTAAAATTTGTGGTGAGTGGGCTCTTGGAAAGTTGACCGAAGATCCACTTTTTTACCGAAAAATTGTGCTCAGCGAAGAACCATATTTTTATCTCATTGGGTACTTTACTAAGCACAATTGTCGATTTTGGAGTGAATATCTGCATGAAGCATTGCAAGAGCTAATAATGCATCCAGAAAAAGTCACAGTTTGGTGCGGTTTATGGGCAGGTGGCATCGTACTTCTTCAAAGATGATGCGAATAGTAACGCAACTGTGAATGGTGAGCGCTACTGTGAGATGATAGCCAATTTTGCTTGCCCAAAATGCAAGAGCCTGACTTGTATGACATGTGACTTCAACAAGACGGTGCCACATTCAACACAGCACGCGCAACAATGGACTTATTGAGAGGCGAGTTCGGTGAACATTTTATTTCACATTCGGGAGCGGTCAACTGGCCGCCTAGATTGGGCAATTTAACGCCTTTAGATTATTTTTTTGGGGGCTATGTAAAAGCTCATGTCTATACAGACAAGCCCGCTTCAATTGACGCATTGGAAGACAACATTGAAGCATTTAATCGTTAGATACCGGCCGAAATATTGGAAAGAGTATGCCAAAATTGGAAAAAAGCGGATGGACCATTTAAGGCGCAGTCAGATCAACAGTTGCATGATATAATCTTCAAACACTAAGTTATATAAACCGTCCTATCAATTCAAATAAAGATTTTATGCATTTTTCTGAATTAAATGTGTTTTCTATTTGAAAAACTGTCCCATAGCTTTTAAAAAATCACCCTTTTCTAGAAGTTAAAGTATTTTGGAGGTGCGTTTTCGTTGATGAACTTTTCAATTTATCTTTAGTATCGGAAATTTGGCAAAAATTGAGAAATTAATGACAAAAAAAAATATTTTGACAATACAAAAATATCCAACATTTTTGGTTAGAGCGTTTTAGGGTTTATATTGGTTTTGAAAAAATAACTTTTTCAATTTTCAGAATTCAATAAAATAGTAATTTACTCAAATTTCAGCTGTTTAGAGGTCGCTATCGAATCTTATTACAAAAACAGCAGAAATCTCTTCTCTTATCTGTAACTATACAATAAATCCTTTTTTCTCATTTTGACTACCCACGAATCATAAATCCTTCTGGCAAATAATTGTTTACGTGCCTAAATTAGTATGCTTTAGGGTTGGAGCTTGGGAGGGTTAATTAAATTCAGTACAATAACTCACACGGTCAATATTTACCCGAAAAGAAACGAAAACAAAGCAACAAAAATACCCATCACACTTGGAAATTTCTTAACTCATTCTTTTCACTTTCTCATATAGTTAAATATTATATGAATATAGGATTAAAAGCTTAACTTTAAGTATATTTACTTCTTTATAGCCTTCTAAATACCTAATAACACAAATATACTCTTATGTGAGAGAAAATATTGCATTATTTTCTTTATATTTATTTTTTTTGGTTCTTAATTCAAGTGTGTTGTTCACTTTTTAAGCAGAAATACAGTAGGAGTCATTTAATGAGGTTTACTTTTAATTTTTGTCTTTTTTTGTTTCATAGAATTTGAATAAGCTTGAACTTCACTGCAATCAAATAGCTTTTAATGCTAAATTTAATAGTAGATATTGTTTTAAGTGTGTTTTTACATGGTTGAAAGGTTGCCAGGAGCCCTCAAATTTCAGATTAAAATAGCAGCAGAAAAGTTATCAATAAACAGGTTTTATCGCATACACCTATAACACTAGTGTTGGAAAGTTAATACCTACAGGTCTTCTTTGGTTCTTGGTTCCATACAAATTCTAATTTTATAACCAATATTCAGAAACAAAGCCTTTTTGGAAAAGGCCTTCTGTCAAAAGTGTAGTATATTTCAACACCACACACTCGCACATCATAAGTTTTAAGATCTTTTTATGCTTATTTTATATTATCAGTATAAAGCTTAGAAAAAATTAAACTGAAAAAAATATGTTATAACTTTTTAATAGATTTTTTTATTCAAACAATTTGGAAATTCATTTATTAAAAACGAGGAACATTGTTCCCCAAACTTGAAACGGATTTATATTGTCGAATTATGTAAGCGCCCTCGCTCAACAACAGCATAAGGAAATTGTAGTTTTTGAAATTAGGATAATCCTCATGAAACTTTTGACTTTTGTTTGGTTAGGTGTTCATGCTGAAGCCGTCTTGGGTCTATTTTTTTGTACATATAAAACCAGTACCAAAACTACTGTGAATGGTGAACGCCACAGCCTATTGATTCGACATTTGTTTATCACTACAAATCATTTAGAGGAAAAATTGTTTAAACAAAATTGCGCAAAATTCCATACATAGTTTTCTGCAACCATTACTTTGTTGAGGAAAACGTTTGATATTTAAATTATCTTAAGAAAGTGACGATACGTCAAATATTTGTCCTATGCTTATAAACCAGTAATGATCATTAAGAAGCCAAACAAAATAAGAAACACTGTTAACAAAATAAGACCGACTAGAAAAAGTGATGATAAGTTAAACAGATATATTTTAATACATAAGACTCAGTTTAAAAAAATGAGCCTAACAGAATCCCTCTTTTCAAAAATATTTCTTAAAATCTGGATTAATATACCGGCATTATAGAAAGTGGGATATCAAACCCAACTCGTTTTATTAGCAAACCATATTTTATGCATCTAAACAACACCTAATATTTCTGAAATCGACTTAGTATTAACATTACATTTTCTGTTTTATTATACCTATAGAAGTTTGAATATAAGCTTCAATTTCTCGATAAGATTTCTTATTTGAGTGTTTTAAAACGTACGTTTTTTTGGACGTGGTTTCCATCAAGAAGAAAATGCATATAACTTATAAAAAAAATGGTTTTTCATTATGCTTTAAAAATTGATTTCGGGAAAGTAGCAACAGTGGGAACGCCGCTGACTCGAATTAATTTCAGTCGAGAGTCGTAAATGACACTTCGAGTATTTTCTTTCTAGGCTTCAATCGTTCCAAGCTTATCTGCGTTAGCAAGCGACCAAACAATTTTATCTGTAATAAACTTTTACGATTTGTAAACGTTGTTCAGGAGTAAGTCTATTCACTATGAAGTGTCCAGATTAAGCATAAATCAAAGGACAGCTTTCAAAAAGACCAATTCCAGAAAGAACATTGTCATATTTTCATATGGAAAACAACACGTCTAAAACAATATTTTCATACAGCCAGAAGCAATTAAAAGCTTAGGGAAAAATTCATGTGAACTCTTTTCACTCTATCATATAGAACATTAAAAAAAAGGCTGGGATACGACCCACACTGATAACTTCCCATCCCGTCTGTCCAAATGTTTACCAATTTTAGCTGGATTTCTTAAATTTTTAAAAATTGGATGCATGAAATTAATTTGAGAGATATCAAGAACCGAACATCAATTTTTACCAAATTTGCGTACTATTTTTTGTGAATTTTATTTATTTTATGAAAAACCAGAATGTGGGATTTTTATAAAAAAAAAACTACTGCATTCGATATTCAATATTTCCTGTGAAGTAAAAAAGTTTAAAACAATATTTTAAATTTTTGAAAAGCTATTTGAGTCGAAAGTAAATTTTTACCAAGTTTGAGTATTGTATTCTTATAATTTAATATTTTATATAAGAGAAAATTATATGGAAGCCCAAATCTCAAATTTTTGAAAATATATTTGAGTCGAAATTCAATTTTTACAAACTTTGAGTAATGTTTTTTGAGGTTCTTATTTTTTATAAAAAAAAAACTGTCAATTCGATTTTTTTCAAAACTTTACCAGATATTAAAAACGTTATTTTTCGTTGTACAAAATTGTTTTGGAGATAAAATCACTTTTATTCGTAAAATTTTCGAGGTGACAAATTTTTTTCTTCAGTTTTTCTGATTTATAAAAAAAAAAAAAAATTAGTTTGATTTTTTTCCAAAAACATACTGGTTACGATATTTAATATAAAATTTAATTCAAATCTCTAGCGTCATTGGTTCATGACATATTTTAACCAAAATGTTCACCTTTTTTTTTAACTGCTATGGTAAAAAAAAACACCCACGCAATTTTCTTGGGAGCCCATTTTGCATCTTTCTGCATTATTATCTTTATAACAAAATTTATTTGAAATCGATATCTCTTCTGGTTCTTGAGCTATGGACGACGAAAAATACGTCGCGAACGTACGGAGACGTAAGGGCGTACACACAGACATCTTTCTAAAAATCTTTTATTTCGACCCTAGGGACCTCGAAAAGTCGATAAATGTCAAAATGGGACCCATTACAATAACTTGAAAGTTCAAAATAATTGATTTCAATTAATTCTCCATATTATTGAAGTTAACCCAAAATCTCTTGAAAAATTAGAATTCCATCACGTCCAGTTGTCCATTACATATTTTCGATTTTATTATGAAAGTAAACCCGAAAAGTTATTTATGCAACTATTCTTAAATAAAAAAAAATTCTTGTTTCGTGACCGTTTTTGTAATAATAGATCAAATTAATCTATTGTTAATTTCAAGACAAATTCTGACGTAAAGAATCGGTTTATGGGAAGACTAGAAATCCATTTAGCTATCATATTTTAAGCTTTAATAAACCCAGTGTAGGATGATAACAATATAAAATATTTTTTAAACACATTTCTGCCGTTATTGAATTTCTGTGATTTCTGTTCATTTTTATGATTAATAAAAATAATTAAATCTTTTCTTGAATCAAAAATTTTATGAAATTTAAATGAAAAATTCATTAATGAGACCATTTTTTTTCTTGCCTAAAGATGCAAAAATTCATTGCGTTTTAGTTAATCACAGTACAAATTTTAAGGTGCAAAAAGGCCAATTTTTGAAAATTGACCTCTTTACATTTGGTTTTATTTCAGGCTATTTTGAAATTTATTAAACGAAATATTGTAACGAGAGGTTCTCTTATCTTTTAAATTAATTCTTTTCATAATAACTTGCTGGTTGGTCAATTGTGAAACGTACGAGAAACAAATACCCGCTTCAAATGGGTTCAATTTATTGAACCGTACTGTGAGCTATATATTTTTCTCCTTAACGCCTCGTCTTCTATGCTTAAATAATATTTATCATTGTTTCATTTTCATTATTATAGATATTATATCTTAAAGAGGAAGATTAATCAAGGACTTACCTCAAAGGACTTCGACGACTTTGTATTGTTTATTTCCTAAGTAAACAAAACAAAAGTACCGCATCCAACAAAGTTGATGAAAGTTTCCGATTGTATAGATAAAAAGATAGATACAAGAAAGATAGATATTTTTTTCTTTACAGTATAGAAAAATATCACCCACTAGGTCTATATAGCAGCTTTACAGAAGAGACAGCGAAATAATCCTTTCACTTTTTTATTTTATTATCTTGTTTCTGTTTTTATTTTGTAATCCCAATAGGTAAGTGGAGAATCTCTTTTTTAATTAAAAAATAATCCGAAAGCAATTATTATTATTTATACGCGCGAATGAAAGTGATTGTGTAAAAAAAGAAGAACAATTACACAAACTGATAGAGATAAAGAGTTACAACGTGTATACTTAAAGTTAGTACACAAAGCTTAGGGACCTATAGTTACTTTGATATCTAGCAACATATAAGCGAGTAGAAGGGTATAAACGAAACGCCGCCGCCGCCCGCCGACGATAGCTATGATGACACGGCAAACTTATTACCAAACAAACTCCCGCACTTTTATCTCTATTTAACGGTAAAATACATAAAACAAAAGCGAATTCTAAACAAACGCGTTTTGTTTTTATTTTATCTTATCTCCTCTGTTCTAGGTTAAAAAGTTCGATATCGACAGGTAAGGTAAAACGTTTTTGTTTTGTTCTTCTGCTTCACTTGTCATACACACTGTGTTTTGCAATATTAATTACCGACTAATTAAAAACAATATAATCGAGAGTAAACCGGTGCGTTGTACTCAACTCGCATTCACATTAGATCTTCCCATTGATGATTTTTACTCTGCAAATGTAAAATTATGAGATACTTATTACAGTGAAGAATGACAACACTGCTTTAGTTTACGGTTTTTCGTTCCACGGTTTCACGATAGTGCCAGAGATTGAGTGGGGGTTTAGTTATTACCCACCTGCCCTTGCGAATAAAACACACAAAAGATAGTTAAGTTGCTAGATAGATAATAAAAAATGACAATAAAATAAACATCATGCCGGAGAAACGCGTTGCGATGTTTTATTCTATGTTTTCTTTCTCTGCGTCTGGTCTGCGCTCATACAACGAAAATGGCATCACAAGCAGAGATACAATAATAACAACAACGGCACTTCGCTCTATGCACCCACTATACACACTCTCATCAAAGTTTAAAGATACAAAAATAACAAAACGCCGAAGCCGGTATCTCTCTACACACACTTCCACAAAAATACTGTGCGGTACGGAAAACACACACACACCCTTCACAACAACAGAGTCCAATAAGCAGGTGTATCTATGAGTCTAACTGCAATAGTATTCCCACAAAAATATCTTCAAAGGTGAGACGACGAATTAAAAAAAAAAAAAAACTTCGGTGTAGATGTTCGGAATTCCAATTAGACGTCGACGACAACAACAACAAAACTCACTTCTTATCGCAAAAATTTGATTACAAAACAATCGAACAAGCAAATCCGAATTGATTTTGATTTAAGGAAGAAGAACAAAAAGATAAATTAAGGTCTGAATTGTATCTTTTGTTACGTTTCTCACTTTCCTTCGAACTGAATCTGAATTTGAAGCAGTGGGACATTTTCCGTAGCCATTGTTATCCGCGAGGATATCATTTTTATTTTGTTGATGAATTTTAGTTTTTTAACTTTTCTCAGCGAATTTTATTTTGTTAAAACAAACAATCGTAAATCCATAGATACTTTCATGATGAATTAGATACTTTTGTATATTTCAAATATTCACTTTGTGTATCTTTTTTGTGTTGTTTTATTTTATTTTACTTTTGTCTGACGTAGAAACGCGCATACACACAAAGAAACAAATTCTTCATAGATACACATTAATCTACACAACCACATCCATCTAAAACACACGGCAAAGGCACTATACTAACAGCTTACAGTTAGCCAGCCAGCCAGACACGACAATCGCAATAGCACTCGCAGTTTGTTATATCTTTATTGATTTATACTTCTTCTCAAACATCAAACCATCAACTCATGTAACACCACACAACGTTTCGTGACGTTTTCGTTTGTTAAAACATTTAACGTTTACTTAACCGACAGCATCGAATTACAAAAATCTCTGCGACTTTGCATTGGCTTTTTATATCTTTCGCATTTGAATTTATAGTTAAATATGACTTAGATGTTTAATCCATTTATGTATGATTTTTATTTACTCACAGATTTGTTAATACTATATTTTATATAAAAAGATACAAATTGTAGGAGAGAGAGAAAATTAATGTGGCAACGTGTTCGACGATAGCACACAACACCGTCCGAGTTATTTCCAATTCGAATTAGAGTTCTCCATAAACTGATTTATTGTATCTTGTATCTTTTGCTCAAATACTCTGGAAATATACAATAATTTTGTGTGCTAAAACAGTGGTGGTGGTAGCCTTGTGGGGTGGTGTGCGAAAATGGCTAAGCAACAACAACAATACGCATACATTTGCGCATTTTATCAGCGGTAGTTTTGCTTCGCATCCAGCGAATTGGGAAATCCAATGGAAGATTGGAAGGTAGACATAGAATTGAGTGTATTTTGGTTGTGAAGCGGAGAATTGGTTTTCTTGTAGTTGTCAGATGGATTCCCGTGAAAAAGTGATGCCAAGTGAATTGTAAATGTTTTGAGATTTTTAAATACAATCCACAAAAATTATATATTTTTTTTTGTTAAATATTTTTATTTTTATAAATATAAAACAGTTATTCAATCAACATAACTAGACGCCACTTTCTGAGTACAGCTCTATTTTGGAAGTATTGTCTTTCTAGCACTTATGTCAGGTAAATATCTTAAATGTTAACATTTAATCGTCTATTGATATTTGAATGCATTTATTACAAATAAAATAGTGTATTTTGTTTGGTTCAATGAAACAAAATAATTATAAGTATTGTTTTCGAAAAACAATACAATTTAATCAAAAATGTAAACTATTTCAATTTGTTTGATAAATTAAATTTAAAGTTTAAAGGAAAAACTTTAGCTCTTCAACACATATTATCAATTGTTTTTAATTGTGAGCGAAATTATTAGTGGCATTTATTTAATCTATTTAGTTTCAAAAAATTGTTTATAGTTATAAGTCTTTTTGTTTTTAAATGAAAAACGAAAGAACAATTTAAAAGAATTTTGTGTTGGATTATAAAGTAATCAAAACCATTTTTTAAATGTAGGTATTCGAGAATATAAAAATAATATTTGCAATGGATTCTTTAAGATATTGCTAAAATTACAACTTTGCTCTAGAAATTCAATCTAAAACGTTTTTCTCCAAGCCAAAATAAACAAATGAAAATTTTCTTTACTTTTGTGATTTTTTAAAAACTAAGTGAAATCTTAAAACACTCTTAATTTCACACTTTTTCACATTTTTGTATGAAATGTATCGAATGGGGTAAGCAAGTTGATGTCATAATAAAAAACTAGAACACCTTGGTTTTCATTCTCAATTATGAAATGGTTAGATCAATATTTAACAGATCGTACACAGTTTGTGAAAATTGGGCGTAAAATATCAAAAAGAATTTATAACTTTTCAGGGGTTCCACAAGGAAGCCATGTCGGACCACTTTTCTTTGTTCTTTTTATAAACGACCTTCCCGACTGTGTCAAATTTTCTGAAAATTTACTATTTGCTGATGACGATTTGAAATTTTACAAACGTATAAATTGTACACAATTTATTGCAAAATGACCTTCTTAATTGTATTTTTAAGTGGTGTTACGATAGCTGCCTTCTTCTTAATATCTCCAAGTGTAAGCAAATGGCTTATACTAGATCACGCAACAATATTCACTTTGAATAAAAGGTTAATAATACAAGCCTTGACAATGTTTCAGTTTTTAAGGATTTAGGTGTTGTTTTCGATACGAAATTAACTTTTAATGATCACTACGACTATATGAATTCGAAGTCAAATAAAATATTGGGTTTTCTAATTAGAAATACAAGGAATTTACTGATCTGCATACTTTAAAAATGCTGTATATCTATCTCATTGATGAGGTCTTTGTTAGAATATGCTAGTGGCATTTATGCAGTAAGCATTTATAGAATAAAAACTGTTCAGCATAAATTCACTAGATATGCTCTACGTAAATTTATCTGGGTATAGATAATATTACGCCCTCGTATAACGAGGTGCTTACTTTTAAGCTTAAAAACCCTTCAAACCAGAAGGAAACACTGTTTTGGTCTTTTAACCAGAGATGCTATTATGTAACCTTATAGATTGTTCTATGCTGCTTGCACTCAATCCAATTCATATTTCTTCAAGACCTTCAGGGAAAGAAATATCTTTTTTTTATACCGCGTCATTGCACCAACTATGGAAAAGGTAATCCCATATCTCGTTCTTGTGATTTTCTTAACTCTGTATGCGATGTAATTAACATTGTGGGTTGTACTCGTGGCATGATGGTTAGTGCGTTGGACTGTCATGCCAGAGGTCTGGGTTCAATCCCTGCCTATGCAATCTAAAGGTTTTTCACGGTGCTGCCTCTTGCGAGGAATTGACAAATTCTCCGAGAGTAATTCTTGTCATAAAAAGTGCTTTCTCCCCCCCCCATCCTCCCTTCCATCCCTGACAACAGTACTCGCACACAGGAATGGTTGAGAGTTGTTAGTCCCTAGTTTTCAAACAATTCTCCTGTCACAGTGTTAGTTGACATACTCCTCCGAAACGGCTTAACTGATTTCAATAAAATTTTGCAAATACATTCAGTGGGTATAGGAATAGGTTTTTATCTTTTTTGTATTCCTAAGTGCTATGCCTAAATTGCATCAACTTCGTACACGATACAACGATCTTACGATCGTATTCAGTGACGCTATGTAAAATGAAGTGTTGATTGCAATTGACGATCTTTGCGTTATCATTGCAAACTTACCACTCAGTCACTTCGGTATGCAATATGCATTTCCAAATAGAATCCATCTGATTTAATAGACACTGAATTGAATCGTGTTTTACTATACGTACAATACTGTTGAAATGGCAGCGATTGTTGCTCGCAATGTCCCACTAATGAATGAAGAACAAAGAACTATTGTGACCACAGTTTCGCCAGGACAAGATACATTCTTTTTTTGGATGACAATGTAACAGACAATATACAAATCATGAGTGGCAAAAGAAAATGTGGAATGTGGATGTCAACGAATTAAATCTCAAGATACAACATTTGTTACCAGGAAAATTGGTGCATAGAAATCTATTGATACAATTTGTGATGCTACCAAAGCTGTAAATTATTCAACTGAGTTTCTTAACTCATTGGATTTACCAGGCATGCCACCGCATAATTTACAACTGAAGGTTGAATGTCCGGTAATTTTGCTTCGTAATTTGAACCTACCACTGAACTGGGTTAGGTTAGGTTGTATGGGGAGATGCATCTGTAAAAATCGAGAAAAAATCTCACCTGGCAAAGACGAGACGTCGCATAAGTCGTCGAAAAAGTAATTTCCTAATATTATTATTCTTATTTTGGCTAGGCTTTAGCATCTTCCCAATGAGTTGTGACCTCTTAGGATAACTATAAGGAGGATAACAGAGGCCTACCTAGTTACAAAAGGAATTTTGTTTAACCTTTGAAAATATTTGGCCATAGGTTTCTGAAACTCGTCAAGTTTCAAGAGCTGCCCACCTGGCTGTTTGCGATTTCAATGAAACTTTGGTGGATTTGTTCATTTACCTGCTCCATTGGCCTGTATAGCATTGCCAAATTTAGCCAATTTGTCTGCTTTTTCATTCATCAATGTCACGGTATCCTAGGACATAACAGAAGGTAACCGAGTTGGTTTCGCTGAGTAAACCAAGCCACTTACTGCATTGTTATTCCAGTCTTGACTTTGTGCCAGTGGCAGATATGGCCTTGATAGATACTTGGCTGTCCATAAATATTTCTATGCATTTGTCTTTCAAATTGTGGGAAGAAGGATCCTTCGCGGCTTCAGAAATCGCCAATAAACATGAATAAACTTTAAAATTGATTTAATCTGTTTAAATTAAAACGTTTTATTTTCGGATTGGATAAAGAAACTTCTAAAAATATGAATTTTAAATTGTTTCCCACATTGGAATGTAGTACATGGTTCTCAAATTCCATTTCAGGATGACAAACATCGAATTGTATGAATGACTTTAATCGACTTAGTTCATATTTAAAAATATTCAATTTTTCATGAACTTTTTTATTTGAGAACTATCCCTCTCAGTGAATGTTTAATTTTACGTGTGATATTATGGTCCATAGAAAAACCCAGAATTATTTGATATTTAGAAATGAAACGACTTATTGTTATTTGTGAGGCTTCCTTGTAATATAATAATAAAATGACAACATGGGGATTTACTTGACTATTTTCAATAATAATAATTTTCGATTGGGCCTATTAGTATTGGATTTTTTAGCCTTAACAAATTATTTAAAGCATACAATTAGACATTAGTGGGACGATATGATTCGAAACTAGATGAGATCAAAGGTCACTTCTAGCTATCATTGGTTTTCATCATCGAAAGCAGTCATTGGAATTTGTTGATTTGAGGTAATTCAAAATGTCTGTCATTGAAACAAATTTCCTAATTAAAATCCACCAAAAAATGTTTACTGACAAAAATCTGTCATTGGAATTATTTAAAATTGGAAAACAAATCAATGTAATATTCTCTTCCATTTTTGAACAAAAAAGTATAAGCTGTTATTTAAATCCGGAAAATACATTATTAGCGAAAAATAAGTGCGCAATTAACATTTTTTGTTTGTGTAATCTCCAGATTGATTTCAATGATAGCTATAACTGACTCCTGACTCCTTAAAGTAATCCATTAAATAATGGTTTTCGAGTCCATTTTTGAGTCAAAATTTTGTATGATTATTAATTTATGCACCTTTGTATGTTTCCTATTTGATACAAAAAACGTGTTTACATAATTCTTGTAAGAAATATACACAAACACTCTGGCTTTGAGATTAAGATAACTCGGACTTAAAATATGGTTAATTCAAATTGGTCGATACAGTTTCGAAATTTTTACGAAATTGGTACAAAAATTTGTGAATAGAATGTAGTGACTACAGAAGTATACTTTTTTTATAAATAATTATTTGAATGAAATGAGAACTAATTGTAATTTAATCAAGTGGCAACCCTTTTGATACAAAATAGTAATAGATATGAAAAGAGAATCCCTTTATGGTAGTTAGAGTATGTTTTAATACAAAAACAAACCCAAATCGAATAAAAAAAGGTCCTTATACGAAAAGATACTGTTTGGTTTGTATTGTATCTATTTTCCTTTTCTGCAGACATATGAGAATCTTCAGCAGCTGAGTAGCTGGTAACTTTTATGAGCTCCTGTTCCTATGGACCGGGACATTCACAACACAAATGGAAATAGCTTTTTATAACTTGTGTACCTATATGATACACAACATATAATACACTACACTACACAACAAAACACACATCACTCTATAATATTATCCTGATATAGTTATGTAGTATAGGTATCCTTATTCGTATCCTGATTTATGTTTGTATTCTAAATTTATTCAAGAACTGTGATCTGAGAGTATGCGTACTAAAGTTGAGTGAAACTCCTTGTTACTCGTATAACTCAAATATAAAAATTCAATAAGGATATGCCTGCCTACTCTTGTCGGCAAGCAAAATGCTGAATTGCTTTGTTTGTGTATAATTTATTCAAGGGAAGAAGGATAAACAACGAGAAAGGAGTGAGTTATCGGTATCGTCCATATTCCATATTCCACATTCCTTCCAGCTGAATTCTTTGTATAAATTGATAAAGGTGATAAATGCGCATGTCAATTTTGGTGACATTTTTATTTGTGTATTTTCCTACCCCTAAAGTGATTTCCCTTTTTGAGGAATTGTTTAAATTTATTGTATCAATTTATGGCTTGAAGAATTAGGGTTGACAGACGTGCGGTTTCAATATGGATTGAAAATATTTTATTAAATTCTCAGATCAATTGAAATAAAATGTGTAATGGTTGAATTATAGGAAAGGCTTTAAGTAAGAATGGGAAATGTTTTAAGTAATTGCTTTGTTAGTATTTATAAATATTTTTTACACAGTCAGGCATGTACATTTCAAGCCAGTTCTAGATTCTTTAGCTTTTAAGATTCATACCTTCACATGATGAATTAGTTTTTAAAAGTATTAACTTGCCATTTTGTTGTTATTTCAAAATGGCAAGTTCCAACTTTTAACTACGAGCTCGTCTAAATTTTTCTCAGTACTGAACATAAAAAACGTATTTTCTAAAAAACTACCATTCAACTTTAAATATCTGTTCAAATTGTGTTACTAATTGTTTTCCACCCATCTTTAATAAAAATTCGCTTTTTGGTAGGAGATTCTGGCAAAGTTTCAACCGGTTTTATTTCCTAAAAAAACATCCTTTTTCATCAAATATTTTCACAGACTGATAATTTTTTCATACGGTTATTTAACCATATTGAAGTTGCTTTTAAATAATGAGAATTAAATTGATTTTTATAGAAGTTTGAAAACCATACTCTCGAAAAACAGTTTGAGATGATCTTTAATTTGATCCTTAATTTAGTTTGATACGATAAGAAAGTCAACAATGTATGGACAAAAGAAATCCAGGCCCTTGTGACTTCGTGGATGAATCGTTGGAAGGTTTGCGCAACATTGCATATACCAAAAGTCATCACCGTACATTCAAATAGCCCAAAAGGAGTGATGGTAGCTGTTTTTGGAAATTTATCTGATTTTACAGGGGTTTTATGGTATGCTCGAAATAGATTTATGGAAAGCTGTCTTGCATTTCACATAATGAGCGAAGTCTCCAATGGGAAACCGATCTGAGATGATGAAAGCATTGAGTCGTCTATAGTCACCACAAGATCGCCAGTCACAATATTTCTTTTTAACCATATGAAGAGGACTAGCCCAGCTGTTTGAGGTCCGACAAATTCCTTAGTTGATCATTATAATTTAATTTTTGCTTTGAGAATTTGAGTTGTGCAGGGGATAATCGTCTAGCTTTGGAGAACACAGGAGGTTCTTTTGTTTAAGTGTGGTGCCTTACATCATGCTTGGTTTAAGCCATAGGTTTGTTTAAGTAATTTCTTCATATTCTTTCAACAAATTCTGAATTAAGGACGATCAATTTATTGGTTGAATATTTGCAGCACTTGATGAAGCTGTGGCACCAAAACAATGTATTTTAAGACTTGTTTTTGATCGATAAGTTTCTTGTTTGTAATACCAATTGTAAGACCGAAAAGTGTCAGGAAGCCAGATTCAATGATTAGCTTATAGTGTCAGCAAAGAGTCACTGAGTGCTGATCGAAAATAAGTTTGGCAAGGTTGTTGACATATCCTTGCCTCTTTCACATGTATTTAATGGTAGTAGCAAACATTTCAATTCTTGGATCTCGTTCTCTTCTTGAAACGAAGAACTTCCACTTCTATTAACTTGAAGCTGTTTAATTGTAAACCGATTTTGTGATTCAGAAATTCCAGCAATACTGAAAGATGCCGGCTGTTGCAGAATTGAGCCATAAGCAATTTCTGAATTGGAATAGACATCTGGGATTTTATCTGCCATAACATCCAAATTTGCAAGGACTCGAATTTCGAATTATTTTGAAAAAATAACCTCTTTGTTTCGAATCTCTAAATGCTGACAGAAGTCGTGTCTGACCGCGGCAGGTGGACTGGAAAAATATCTAGTAGTTCAGTAGTAGTAGAGTAGGACACACTTAAGCCAGTTTAATGGGCCATTGTGACACCACATTCATCTTCACTAAATGATATACCAGTTTGAGCCCCTTACGGAACGTGAGTGGCTGACTATGTGAACATGATTAACATCATTATAGAAGTCTCATTGGTATATTCTTGCGATTTTGAAATAGAGCAAGGCATGTACAAAGGTGGCGAAGTACTGCTCCGTCCTCTTTCTCATCTATATATACAGCTTCTGCAAAAATTATTGGTAAGACGCCGAGCCTCGTGTTGTGCTTTGCCATTAGACAGTGCCCGGTTTTGACACTGATTATCGAGCTTATATGCGATCTGCTTAGAGATAGCAGCACCTTGAGCGCTTTAAATATAGTGGGGATGTTATTCCACCTGCTGTTTACCCTTTGAGAAAATACGGATACCAGATGTTGATATCACGTTTTCTTTAAGCCATGGCAAGAGTTCTGTGTAATACTTACTGTTATCTGACCTAATTCTACTGGCGTGTGTAAGCTGAATTAAATGCAGGTCCTGGCTCCGTTTCCAAAGTAGTGGCACTTTTATAGAAACCTTGTCAACTGTTCCTTCTGAGATTTTCTCTTCTGAATGAGGTATTGTGTTATTGTAAGATGTATATGGTGTGTGTTTAAACAATAATACCTTAAAACTGTGTGTGTTAAGCACCTTACAGTAGGCCGGGAAGTCAATTCTTTTCATTCCAAAATAGAATTGATTGTTAACATTCGATGAACAAATTTTATAAATTATAGTATTATGTTAAGTTATTGTGAATGAAAACCGTTCCTAAAATTATTTAGGTGAAAAATAATTATATTTAAAAACTAAATGAACAATATGATTAAGGGATCGCCACAATCTTTTTTAAATTTTGTTAGCTTCACATTATTTTAAATGGTTGCGTCTGAACAAAAAGTCAAAAGAGAATTTTGGGCCACTTGAACATACCGACTCAAAGTCTGCTGTTGCGTATACCATTCAGCCTTCTAGGCCCTCCCTAAGCAAGTATATGAATTTATTTAATACTGGGTCCCATGAACTTACCACGTAGTTCTTACAGGCAGCAACTAAAATCTGTTTCCCAGGTTTTATTTTGTCAGAGGTCAAATAACTCGAATTTGTTCCTGTTAATTGTACAATGCTTTTCAATACTTTACAAAACCCTTATTTCTTTTATTTTAATGGTACCTAACCTACACATATGACGGTGCAGAACATTACTTTATGAACTTTCTATAGCTCAAAGATATCTTACCCAAGAAGAATTTACTCTTTGTCATGTTTGTTTGTCAGAAACTGCAAGGAATTAAGCCACCAAATCTCATAATTAAGACATAAAGGAATAGGAATCTACTTTGAGCGCCTTTACAGAGTAAGATGACGATAACTATGATGATGATGACGATGTAAGCAAAGCGCATATGATGAACTCATTTGAGAAAAGCCTGTCAGTTAGTTTGATTAACACGAAAACCTTTGCCCCAAGTCTAAAGTGTGTGTAAGGTTATAAGGTCTTATAAAGGTGCAGTAACTAAACGTAACGTCGTCGTATACCCATAACATCAAAGAACCTTTTAAGCATTGTTAAGTTTACTTTGTATCCAAGAACTCTTTTCATCTTAATTCATTGAGACTTTCTCCATTATTGTTTGTGGGGTATAGGCAAAGTCATATGATCCTTTGGCTACACATATTACATCTCTCTAACAAATGAGTTTACTCTCTAAAGAGTTAGGTCGGTCGGTAGGTGGGTATAGGTAAGGTATATGCGCTTACCATCAACATCGTATAAGACCCATGAATTAAATAAACTCCCAGCTATAAGATTCATCTTCAGATTGCTTCCTCGTTCGTTACAAGACTTGATGTCATATAAGTAAAGTATCTAACATTTGGTTTCGCAATTTGTCGTTCCTTAGTCATTTGCGGTATAAAGCGAGCCATTGTATATAAACGTACTTACTTTTACACATACGACCGGTGCGGCGGCGGCGCTCGGTAATGGAAAAGGAAAACTCATCTGAATACTCTTATGCGGCTAGATGGAATCCCAGGTAACCATCCAGCTTCTTTGGTATATGAATCTACGTCTTCCTATATCCGTTTCTGTACATATCTTTCGTGTCAATGTTTATTACAAGAAAGTTCCTTAATGATATGTTGACAGCGTGATTATCATATCTAAAAAATTAAAATGCAAACTTTTGTGTTACATAAAATCTTTGTAAATATAAAAATGACAAACAAGACCCAACTTCATCGTGCTTCGTCGCTGTCGTTGTTGGTTTTGGTGGCTCCGCAATCCATCGACACAGCACCATTAAGCCGTTGACAGTGACGGAAAAGATCCTTTATTACAACCTTCCCATATCCCATCCAAACCTACTGCAAAATGTATAAACTTCGTAACAAACTCATGTGGTAATTGAAATTAAATTTATGTAAATATAAATTTTAAGAAATTTGTTTGGTTGATGGTAATTGTATTGCTATTTAAAAGTTTTTTGCAAAAGTTTTTGAAATTATATCTTGCTTGTTGTGGAAATTGAGACGGTCTCAGTGGGATGAAGGACAACCTATTTGAAAAAAGCTAAATGCTGAAATTTGTTGGGATGTGATCTTTTACTTGTTACAAAGGGGTTTCAACACTAAAGCATAAAAGGTATACCATTAAAAGAAGACTGCAGATAATAGTCAAAATAAGTTGAACTTTAATGCAGAGCTTCTTTTATGCTCATGTAATTCTAACCAAAACAGACCATATTTCGTACAATTAATATGATTTTTGGAAAAAAACGCATTTTTTTTGACATTTCTAGACGTTTCAAGGTCCCCAGAGACAGAATAAAAGATTTTTGGAGAGTTGTCTGTGCGTACGGGTGTACGTACGTTTCTACGTCCGTAAGTTCACGACGTTATTTTCGTCGTCCTTAGCTCGATAACCAGCAGAGATATCGACTTTAAATAAATTAAGTTTTATATTATGTATTCTTACGTGACCAAACAAATATATTTTTGGGAAAAATTCAAAAAAACTGATGAAAAATATTTGTCACATCAAAAAATTTTATTACCAAAAATTGATTTTATCTCCAAAACAATTTTGTACAACGAAGAATAATGTTTTTAAAATCTGGTAAAATTTTGAGAAAAATCAAATTGACAGTTTTATTTTTTAAATAAAAACCTAAAAAAAAAAACATAACTCAAAGTTGGTAAAAAATGATTTTTGGCTTAAATATCTTTTCGAAAATTTGAGATGATGGCTTCCAACTAATTTTATCTTATGGAAAATATTGTTGTAAACAGAAAAACCTAAGAAAAAAAATTAATGAAGTTGTTAAAAATTGATTTTCAACTCAAATATCTTTTCAAGTCATTAAAATATTGGCTTCAAACTAATTCTATCTTATAAAAAGTATTATTTCCAATGTTCAATAAAATTTTGAGAAAATCGAATTGACAGTTTTCTTACAAAAAATAAAAACCTAAAAATAACAATACTACTATACAAATATACTTGGTTATAATTGATTTTTAAATTAAATATATTTTAAAAGGTTTAAAGTAATGGATTCAATTAATTTTTTCTCACAGAAAATATTATTTTCGACATTCAATAAATCTTTCATATAAATTCAACAGTCAGGTTTTTCCAAAAAAAAAACTAAAATCTACAAGAAATAGTACGCAAATTGGTAAAAATTGATGTTGTGTTCGCGATATCTCGTGAACAATAATAGAAATTGACTTTAAATTAGTTTTCTTCATCCAATTTGTATTTGTTTGTATAAGAAATAAAAACTTTTAAGAAATGCTACTAAAATTGGTAAAAATTGTTTTTCGACTAAAAACCTCCTTTAAAAAATATATTTCGAAATCAAACTATGTATTTCATCAAATGCCAAATATTTTTGGTAATTTTTAAATCTTTTAGAATAATTCAACTGACAACTTTTTTTTAACAAAACACAAAAATCTATAAACTTTTTAAGCAAGACAAATCGACAGACGGAATGGAAATTTATCAGTGTGGGTTGCATCCCCGCCGCTTTTTTTAAAAGTCTTAATAAGCACAATACGAAAGGCTATATTTAAAGGGATGCTAGTCATATCTATTTTCATTTCGCTGAGAAATACTTTCTTCACGTTTTTTCATGGAAGACTTTCAACTTGGATTAAAACAAAAGCAAGCTCAGCAAATTCCAAGCTGGTTTCCACCCTAGATTTTTAACCGCAGATCATATTTTTGCTATAACTATAATGTTGCTAAAAATATATATCGAGAAGAATAAGAAGTTGTATGTGTGTTTTGTGGACTTTTAAGTGGCATTCGAAACAGTTTATAGGCACACATTGATTTATTAACTGGTATCGATCGGAGTTTCAAACAAATTTTTAATTTTGTACATGAATTTCCTGGAGTCATCAAGTGCAGCTGTATGCGATGATTGTAAGTTTTCAGAATGGTTCAATATGTCTGCAGGTGTACCACAGGGTCATACTGTGGTGCTTCCATTTTTGCTTCAAATTCAAATATATAGATTACAAACGTACGTATGGGATCTTCATATTAACTAAAATCATGATCTTCGATAGTCGACAGAGAGGAAGACTACAGGAAAAAAACTTGGCTACTCAATAATGAGCAGATAGATGTGATGACCGAATTCAATTACCTTAGTCAATCTTAAACTTTGGCAAACATGCGAAGGAAAAAAGGACTAAAGTTAGATCGACAAACAACGTCTCAAAATATGTATTTGTTATCGAGCGTAGGCGTTTTGGGTCAGTCGTTTTGGGCAGTGAATTGAAGAATTGTAAGCTGTTCAATGATATTTCTTTAACCAACTATTCCATTTACCAAACTCTACTAGAAAACTATGCCTTACATGCAAGACCTTGATACGTATTCAAACTATTTAATAAAAGTGATGAAAAAAAATGAAAATAGTTCTCTTAGATCAAAAACTTCAAGATCATTGAAAACCAATGCTACTCCTTTCAAAAATGGGGTCAACTGACTTTATCGTACAATATTGTAAACTAAGAGTAACGTTTAATAAATATGATTTAAAATCATGAACAATGAATTTAAAATAAACCAGCATGGACTGTTAACAGTCAAACACTTCATCTTCAAATGTCCCATAGCAAGGAAATAAAAATAGCTACAATTTATCTTCTCTGAAGACTTGTAGCAACCATATAATTCACAGAAGCTCTATGTAGCTCATATTATATGGATTCTCGATTTATTCGAGAAAATATGCGTCAAGACAAGGTGCAATGGTCATCTTCTGATGAGCCCAACCATTGCATCGGGGCGAAACTCATATTTGATTTTAATTCATATTTATTAAATTAAACGGTGTTCAGGAAATAAAAATTGGACTGTTAACAGTACTTCATCTTTTAAGAGTAACGTTATCCCATTGGAAGGACTATCTTCAATGATCAAAGGTAAAGTGGACGACAAAATATATGACTAGCACTTAACTAGTAGAGTAGCACCAACTGCCTGCTAGAAAGATGTTTCCACCATTTTTAAAGCAAGGTTCGTGTTATTAAATGTGAGTATCATACCTCACAGAGAAGATCTTCAGAAAACCTGTAATCTATGCAACAGAAAAGAATTCAAAAATATCTTTGATTTTGTAACAGATTGTTCTATTTTATAAGAATTCGAATGTTTTTCTTCCATTGAAGTTTTCTGACGTTACATAGTCGCTACGATATATTAAAAAGTACTCGGGGTTTGTTCATTGTTTTCAGTTTTTGCAATCATGCCCAGGCTTATCGTAACTGCTTCTGCTTCTTCTTATCAGATATTAATTGATAATTCAAAATTAATAACTTTTATGTTTTAAATCACCTAAAATCAAAAGATTTTATGTTCCAAATAATGGAATATGTAAATAAGCAAATAAATTTAATTATTTCTATTTTTTATCTCAAAATTATTAATTACGTTTCACAATATTTGTCCGCGATGGACTCTTAATCTGCTGAATCGATTTTAATCAAATTCATACACAGTACGCAGTTTTATCCAACTTGAAAGATAAGAAAGCTTATATCTCAATTTATGATCGCAATATCATTTTATAGCAAATTATTTTTCTATTATTTGACCGTCACAATTATCTTTTAGCTCCCAACGATTTTAACAGATGGCGACATCTGTTGACTGAATTGAGTAAGTATTCAATAGATGGCGTTATGTCAAACTTCCAAACTTTTCATATAAGCTACAATTTAATAGCAAAACCATCACATGTTGCTAAGGCTAAAGTATAGGTTAAATTTATTTTGTAGTAAACGAAGTTAATTTTACTGTTTTCAATTTTTAATGTCAGCAATTTTCCGAACAATTACTAGATATCAGGAACGGTAAAACTGCAACCGAATACGCAAAGCATTTAACTGCCAGACAATTTCTGTACCTGTTCTTGAAGAAAAAAATAAATTGATTCGGAGTATTTTTCCGGATATGCATAGTATTTACTTCAATCATCGTGTTATTTTGGCAAACAAAAATGTTGATGTTGACGAAATTAACTTAAGGTCACGATATATCTTTAATTCCACCTATTAGTATTCTGCTGAATTTGAATCCTCTCAATTATGAAATGTTACACATTTGGTCACCAAAAAGATCACTGAAAACATTCCATTTTAACTGGAAAGTTTGCAGGAAAACCGTCGAACATATTTGTGTTAGCGAAAGACGAGTTGACCAAAAATATTGTGCAAAGATTAGTGCTAAATTTAATTGAAATTAAAAGTATTAATAGTTTAAAATAAAACAAAAAATGTTGTTTTTAGAAGAATTTAAACTAGGTTTCTCATTTATAGTTTTAGCTGTCACATATTATTTACTTAAAACTTTGTAAGACACTCATTTGTTACAAACTTGAATAAAAATAATAACACATTTTAAATTTAATTCTTTTGTATCGATTTGGATGTACGAAAATTTTGATCAATTGTGTTCAAAGTCCTTCTCCTTCCAATTACAAGTAAGTTTGAATACAAGCTTTTACGTTTTCTTCTTCGTTCATACGGTAGTAGAAAATCCGCCATGAAGATCGCCATTTTTTTTACAAATGAGATCTATTTAAAAAAGCATTATAGTACCCTTGGCACAGTTGCCCTTAAATAACTTACAACAATGTGATATGACAAAAAACGTTAGCCACAGCAGCGCGTGGGCGGGTCAGCAAATTTAATTACATTTTCTTTTTTATGAAATGTCATATCCAGCTGACGGCAAATTTTATCCTTTCTGGTTTAATAAAGAAAAAATCTATCTTTCTACTTAAAGTACGCAGTTTGGCAAGAGAATTATACTGATCGTAATATTTGAAGAAGATGTTATCACAATTGGCCACCGAAACATTGTTATTTGATCTTGTAAGGCGCCAGTTATAGCTATCATTGTAATCGATCCGGAAAAGTTTTTGAATCGATATTTGACGGTGTTTCGCTTTGATTAGAAATAAAAATTATATAGTGATCGATCGGAAAACACACAAAGTATTTTTTTGAGGAAAAAAGTGTAGTTGCGCATTTTTTTTTCTCTAAAAATGCGTTTTTCCAATTTTCGGACGGACATTCATTTTCCAAACAGCTGATACTTTCATGTTCAAAAGTGAAACAAAGCGTTCCACTGATTTGTGTTTCAATTTCACACAATTCCAATGACAAATTTCTGTCAGCATAAGTTTTTCGGTGGATTTTTCAGGATATTTTTTCAATGACAGAAGCTTATTTTTGCTTAAATAATGAAAACGAATAATTGGCGTCTTAGTATAAAATTCAAATGTTCTTATTTGACATAAAACATTACATTTAAAGGATATTGTAGGGCAACCAGGAGTTATTTCGCTAATATCGTCTACATTATTAATGGCATAATTTCTTCTTGACAATGAAACAAACATCCATTAATTTTGTAAAAAACACTAATTTTTTAAATTTTTAAATGGAACCAATTATTGGTAAGCCCTGTATATTGATTTTACCAAAACCTATCATCATTTAAGACTTAAGAGCTTTGTAGTTTTGTAGATGCTTATTAGAATTTGATTTATTAAACGAGATACCTATAGTTTTCAAGTTCGTTAATAGATTCAACTCATTTTCAGCTATCGATTCGTTGAACTATTTTTTCAAAGAATAGGCTACACACTTCAGCATTCGCCCTTAACTCAGCGTTCGCCCTTAACTCTTCTAGTTATTTATAAAATATTTAAGTTAGAACAAATGATTTAACATATAGCTTAATTGAAAAGTCCAAATGTACAAACATTAACAGTTTTGACATTGACTTTAAGTTGCGTTGACACTAATAATTTAAAGTTATCAAAAACGAAACACATTCAAGTGCATTTCATTAAGAATAGTTCGTATCAAAAAATTCAGTAAATTATTTCCAAACTTAAAGCCCCTTTCAATACAATGAAATTTAAGATTTGACATACTATAAAATGTCTAAATTGTCAGCTTAATAAAGTATCTACTTTGTATAATCAAATTCAAGGACCATTAAACACAAGAATTGTATTCTTTATACATCACCCATTTATCAAATGCATCACATTCTACAATCTAGGTACTTCATGTTCTTGATCAACCATCAAAAGAAAAACTTAAGTTAAGATAATGTTATATCTTAATTTTCCATCATCATGATGGTCTGTAATGTCTTGTCTGGTGGGTTTTTAAGAAGGTGACAATTTGAAAAGCTCTTTAAAAATCAAAGAAATTGATTAAGACACAGCACTTTCACTTGTATACAAAGATAAATCAATTTAGAAAATTGTTTTCTTAGCAATTTATTTTATTGAGAACAGTTGATTTGAAGGACTTTGTACATATATATAATAAAAAGAGCACACTTTCTCTTAAGGGAATATGTTATGCATGTTATTAAGGTTGATTAAGTTAAGAGATGCTTAAGTTAACATTCAAATTCAAGTATTTTTTTGATTAAACTTAGTTAAATGTAATATACAGACTTTTATGATCCTTTAACATTTTATGAGATGTGCCAAATAGAATAGAAGCTAAGAACGATTCTTAAATTTAAAGTTCTTAATATTGTCACACAATAAGTTAAATTACTATGTAATGTTTTAAATGTCACGCAACCAAAGTAATATTATTGCAGAAAGTCTCTCTAAATTGTAACTCTGACATTCATTTTGATAGGAGATAAAGAGAAAAACTCCAATGACACCACCTGACGGCATACAGTTCCTTTTTGGGGATGAAGTGGTGTTTCCCTAGAAGTATCATGACAATTTTCAAAAGTATGAAAATAAGTTGTCAAGTCACTATTGAAATTCAGAAGGTTGCTGTAGGTTTGAACAATACCTCCAAAAACCTCCATTTCATCCACCTTCATCGCGATAAGACTCAATCAAGAGTACATTCCAATTCAATGAATGGCTTAAAATTATTCTGAATCATATTCAATTAATCATGAGAAATTAAAAAAAGAAAAAAATTGTAATAATAACAAAAATGTATATGAGCGTGAAAACATCTGCAATTTACTTACAATCTCAATTGTAATCAATTTCTCTCATTATTTTCCTCACCACAGAAATTAATGGCGTCCAAATAAATCGATTGCTATAAAAACAAATATCATAAGAATATACACACGAATCACCAGCAATTGTTTTGGCATATCCCACATTAAAAGATATATTATAGACAGAGGCATGGGTGCAGCCTCAGATCTTCCTTACCTTGTGTAAACTCCCACCGTCTTTTAATTCCAACAATCATAAATATTAAAAACATTGTAAATTATTATTAAAAAGAAAAAGTTATAAAATCAACAAGGTATGAACTGTACGTGTACAGTGTGTTCATTTTGTTATGAATTAACAAAAGAAAAAGTTAAAAATTTATAATCGATCGTAAACGATTTAATTCAATGGCTCCGCATTTGGTATTAAGACATCATATGGTATGACTATGAGGTTCTTTTTGAACTTCATCATTATATTTGCCATAACGCAGGAGGTGGTGATCTTTAAAATTTGCTCTCGGTTAATTAAATAAACATTTTTTGCACAATTAATGAGATTAAGAGAAATTTATTAAGCGAGGAGATATTTGCTTCGCGGATGTGGTGGATCTATTTATAGTGGTATTGTGGTACCTACCTGCCTCTACCTGGAAAATACCTACTTTTTAATTAATTTGTGTTTTATGTTGTCAAGTACATATTGAAAAATGTTTGGAATTTCATTTTGATTACATTTATTCAAACTTTTTATTTATCGATTCCTAGTAGAAAACATTTTAGCAGATAACTGCATTGGAAAATAAAATTTAGGGAACGCGGAAATATTGTGTACACATTATATAAAATTTAAACAATAAATAAAACTTTCAACTTCAACAAAATTAAGAAGTATGCAATCAATATTTGGTGTTGGAATATGCCAAAATGTTTTGGTAGGATTAAATTGGAAATGTTTTTTAATTTTCATTAAATTTTGAAAAACATTTTTTGTATAAGCTGCGAAACAATTTTATCACACATTATTCAAGCAAAGATTTACCGTTTTCTTAAAAAAAAATTATTTTGAAACATTTTTATTGGTGCTTAACTGGTTTAGTCTCAATTTCTTAAGAAAAACTTAATATTTCAAATTTTTAATTTTAAGATCGTTAGAGATTTTTTTTTAAATTAAGTTGTATATATAAAATTGTTTTAGTATGCAGTTATTAAGAACCAAGTTATATACGTTTTATGTTTCAATTTCATAAAAAAAAGAGGCTGGTATGCGACCCACACTGATAACTTCCCATCTCGTCTGTCGATTTGTCTTGCTTTAAAGTTTGTCTATATGTACTCGTATCAATTTTTACCAAATTTGCGTACTATTTTTTGTAGATTTTATTTTCTTATGAAAAACGGATTGTTGGATTTTTATATAAAAATTACTGAATATCGAAAACAATATTTTCTGTGAAATAAAATAAGTTTGAAGCCAATATTTTAAATTTTTCAAAGGCTATTTCAGTCGAAAGTAAATTTTTACCAAGTTTTAGTATTGTTTTTTTTTAGAGTTTTATTTTTTGTAAAAAAAACTTTCCAGTCGATTTTTTTCAAAATTTTATCCAATGTTGACAACAATATTTCTTATAAGATAAAATTAGTTTGAAGCCAATATTTCACATTTTTGAAAAGATATTTGAGTCGAAAACCAATTTTTATTAATTTTTGTTTAGGTTTTTATTTTTTGTAAAAAAACTGTCAATTCGATTTTTCTCAACATTTTTCAGAATGTTAAAAACAATATTTCTTATAAGATAAAATAAGATTGAAGCCAAAATTTTAAGTTTTTGAAAAGATATCGATATTCAATTTTTACCAATTTTAAGTAATTTTTTTTTTTGGATTTTATTTTTTATAAAAAATTTTTTTCTCAAAATTTTATCAGATGTCAAAAACATAATTTTTCGTTGCACAAGATTGTTTTGGAGATAAAATCATATTTTAGTCTTAAAATTTTGGAGGTGACAAATTTGTTTTCAGTATTTTTGATTTATAAAAAACCGTTAAATGGAATTTTTCCAAAAAATATACTTGTTTGGTATCACTTTACAGTTTATTATATAAAATTTAATTCATGTCTCTAGCGTTTTTGGTTTGTAAGATATTTAGGGCTAACCAAAATTTTCAAACTGGTATGGTAAAAAAATAACCCACGCAATTTTCTTGAGAGCCCTTTCTGCATCTTTCTGCCTTATTATCTGTACAACAATATTTATTTGAAATCGATATCTCTGGTTCTTGAGCTTTGGAAAACGTAAAAAACGTTGGAACGTACGGACGTACGAACATACGTTCACACGCACGCACAGACATCTTTCTAAAAATCTTTTATTTTGACTCTAGGGACCTTGAAACGTCGAGAAATGTCAAAATTTTCAATTTGACAAATCGGACCCATTACAATAACTTCCTATGGGAAGTTAAAAATCATAAACCATTTTCGAGATCTAGAATTTCGAGAACAAAATTATTGAAATCGGTGCTTTGGTTTTTGAGAAAAACTTTAAAACTGAATATGGGTTTCATGAGGGGTACCCTTCTGTAATACAAACATTTATTTATTTATTAAAAGAAGCCAAATGAAAAAAAAAATTGAGAAAATTAAAAAAAAATAGTTCGGTTCGTTTTGGAGACATTTCCAATTTTCGATTTTGGACCAACAAAAATGTTTACGTTATTTTAAGTCTAAAAATAATAAAAAAATGGCCAAACGTTGAAGTTAATCGACTCAATTGGCCATAGGGTAGTGGACAGACAGACAGAGTTGGGGGACCCACTTTTTTCAACTTCTCTACCATCGTATTTTCATGTTTGATTAAAATCTTGAATTGGAAATTTTAACGAAAGCAATCTTGCCATATACGAAATCCGGAAACAGGAAGTAATCACTAGGGGTAAGGTCTGAACTATAGGGTGAATGTTGAATTTCTTCAAAACCACAATCTCGCACAGCAGCCTTGGAAACTCGCGCCGTGTGAACAGGAGCGTTGTCATGAAGAAGCAACACACCCGCTGCGAGTTTACCCCGTCTTTTCTTTTTAATTTCCTCCCGCAAATTATGCAAAGTGGAAGCGTAGGATTTGGCGTTGATGGTTTCACCTTTTTTTTTGTACTTAATGAGTAAGATTCCCTTTGAGTCCCAAAAAACTGTGGCCATGAGCTTCCCGGCAGACGGAGTGACTTTGAACTTCTTCGGGGGGTCTGTTCCTTTTTTATGCCACTGCATGGACTCTTGTTTGCTTTTAGGGTCATAGTAGTGAACCCATGTTTCGTCCCCAGTAACAATCCGATGCATAACACCCTCCGCGTTCTCACTACACATCTCCAAAAGCTCTCTACAGCATGCGATTCTCACTTTTTTCTGAGGCGCTGGCTGTGAGCATTCGTGGCACCCACCTTGCACTGACCTTTGAAAGGTTAAGATGGTCATGAAGGATGGTGTGAATGGTACCAGTCGAAAGCTTGGTGATCTCTGCCATCATTTTCACCTTTATTTGGGCATCCTCGAGAACAAGTTTTTCGACTTCTTTGATGCTTTCTCCAGTACAAGCACAAGCCGGGGCGCCGGAGCGGGGGTCGTCTTCAATGCTCTCTCTGCCTCTATTGAACTCACTTGACCACTTTTGCACAGTTGATAATGAAGTTGCGGAACCCTAGTAAACTGCCACCATTTCTGCATGAATAGTTTTTTGACTTTTTCCTTGCTTAGTGAGAAATTTAATTACAGCGCGATGCTCAATTTTCACCATAATCGTTTCAGTTGCCATTATGATTCTGTTTAAATAGAGATTTAACGGTAAATAATAATCACATTTATATGAAATTTTACATGAATGCACTAAAATAATAGTATTACTTGATAAATAAGTCAATTTATATATATAACCACAGCTTCACCCCGATACCGAGAATATATTAAACGCCCCTCGTAGTTCCTATGTGTCGCAAGTAAAAAAAGTGAAAAGTTTGTTTGACCTAAAATATCTCTCGAACCAACTACGTTTGCGAATTCAATTAAATTGTATCTTTTTTGAACTGATACCAAATTTCTATAGATTCGAAACAAAAATTCAATTAAAATCTTTTTTTAAATATAAAAAACTGGAAAAAGATATTTGTCATCAAGAATATTTTTCGAATGATGTTAACTCCAAAATAATTTTATACCTCAAAGAATAACTTGTTTGACATCTGATTTTTGTCTTGCATATCTTTTTAACAATTAAAGATGTTACCTTCAAACATTTAGTCAAAATATGTTTTAAAAAAATGCAATCGGTATTTTTGTTTTGTAAACAATAACAAACAATTAAAATTGGTAAAAATGGGTTTTCCACTAGAAATCAGTGAAAAAACAGACATTGAAATCAATCTTATTTTTGTATACACATTGTATTTATATTTAAATGATATATACCCAATTGCATCAGCCATTGAGCAAACATTTTTCTCAACACAATGAGTTCACTATAGGCACTGATGGTATTCCCGCAATTTTTCTAAAAAATGTACTTCCTCTCTTATAATTCCTCTATCTAAAATTTTTCATTTATCCTTATCTCAAGAAACAATTCCTAAGATATGGAAAACATCTTTCATAACTCCAATTCACAAGAAAGAGGCCGAAAATTGAGGTGATAAATATTATCGACTAATTGATAAACTTCCTTATATACTAAAAATTTCTTAAATTAAAGTACCCAACCCAGCACAGCACGACTTAGATATATCTTCAACCATAAACATTGTATAGTTCATTTTATTCATCTAAGAGCCTTAGAAAACGGGAATGAAACTGATATGGTCTCATCGGACTTCAGCAAAGTATTTGGAAAAATTTCCTATAATCTTATAGTCTTCAAATTTTACTCCTTATGTTTTAAAACTCTTTTCCTGAAATGCATTACTATTCTTTCTTTGAAAATCCGCTGTTTTCACTCCGAATCAAGCTACTTCTGGTGTTCCCCAATTTAGTGATTTAGGCCATCTTTTCCTTATCCTCACATTTAATCACATTGACATGATCATTAAACATTGTTCTATAAAGTTTATGAACTCCGACTGCATCCATCCTGATTTATTAGTTGCTCAAATTCTGCCGATGGGTTCGCCTTTAAGGAATACCGTATTGTATTATTTTAGGGGAAATATAAAAAGAGGAAGAACTGCATTTCCTACAGCAAGGCACATGGTTACCAGCGTTCCTCGCTCGGCGGATGCAATGGCTCCGACTTGCTTCTTGCCATTTTTTTCAACAACGTTTGATGGCTTATGGACGGTTGAAAGATCGGTTTCATCGATATTAAAGACATCTTGTGGCTGAAATTTTTAACAATCAATTACATCAAACAAACTGTTGAAGAACTTTGACACATTAGGTTTGTTGAAGTTCATTAATCTGGCTAAACTTGTTCGTTCAGGTTTTCGAATGGTGCTTTAGAAAAGGATCGAGCCATTCTTCACCTGTCCTTTGATTCAAATTCCAAATAGCTGAAATTATAATAGCTTGCCACTTGGTATGCCAGTTTTGGAAAACTCTTTTGTCGTAAGTCCATAGTATAAATCAGCACAATTATTTCCCATTTTCCCTTCAATAGAAAAAAAACATGAAAACAATTCGATGTTTTTTTTTTTATAAATACATACTTCGTAATACAGCGTTTTTAGGGAAAATTGAGTTTTCCGAACAAAGCAACGTCACCGATATTATAAGCCTTTGAAACACTTTGCATTGATTTGCCATTTTTTAGGACTTCTTCTGCTGTTTCTATTCTAATATTTCTTTTGGAAATCACGCCCTGAGAGGTTTTTCTTGTTCTTTGTCGTGACATTTCATACTCCCGAAATGAAAATCGTGATAATTTTATTTTCAAGACCGAATTGGCAAAATGTCTACATTTAAAATTAAAGGAATACAGTCTCAGGGTGTTTTTAAAGTTCAATGTTTTCTCCCCTACTTACCATTACTAAGTGTATTCAATAGTGTTTAGATCAGATGTCCAAGCTTTTATTATGCGCATCGAGTAAATGAAAATTTAAAAAATAAACCTTCAACCTTAAATGATAGCTTTCAATATAACAACACCCCCTTCACAGTTATGATGAAACTTTCAACACCTTTTTATTTGCCCAAAACATGAAAGTAAAAGGTTGACCCATCAGGGCCACCGAAATTAAATAGTTTTATCATCTCTTTGAATTGTTGAGAAACTTGCGTTTACCTCAATTTTTGCCCCAGAATCACAAGCATCTGATGCTCACCTTTAAATTTCTCGACTTCAAGATGCTATTTTTGAAGTTTTTGGAAATAAAATCAGGTGCAAGTGCGAAAATCTAAAGTATCAATGAGAATCGCATCCCAACTTTCTGTTAATGTTCATGTTTTAGATTCTTTCTACATTCAAAGCCTTTCTAGTACTTTTGGCGAAATTATATTAATACAAAAAGTAACCTATTTAAATTATCAACGTTTTACAGATTTTAAGCCATTAAAAAATGTGATATGTAATTTTTTTTAAAGGAGAAGATGATTTAAATTTTTCTTACGTGGAAAATGTCACAATCTAAAGAATTCATTAACCTCACATCAAGCAATAAGAATGGTAAATCGCTGAAGAAAGGGTACGTATTTTTACTTTTTATTTTTCATACCAACTCTTTCTTCAGCTAATTATTGTGTGATAAAGAAGCTAAGGAAATAAGAAAACAGCTTCAAGGAATTTGATATCCCCATAAAACTCCCCAAACATAAAACAACATCATTGGAACAAACAGAATTTTTGAATCCCACCCAAAACTCACTTTTGTTTTCGAAGGTGCTTACCTTTTGCATCTTTTGCAAAAATTCACTCTAAAAAAGAATCAAAAAATAAAAAGCTAAAAAAGAAAATACAACGAAAGAGTCGTGAAAAATCACAACTCGCGTACATGCCTTTTTTAAGATCAAAGGATTTCCTTTGTTTCCACCATATCACTGATGTTATGCCTTCATATATTACACATCACCCCATTGCTGTCATATCTGTCAAGTCAAGTCAAGCCGGGTCGGTCGGTCTATTTATCTGTGCGATAGATACGCGTGTATCTTCCTCTCAGAACTCAGAACAGAAAATGTATCCCATTCATCAAGGAACCATCTATATTTGCATTCCGTGGAGAGTGAAATTATACAGAACACGCTCTGCCAAAGGATTTGTCCCGCTGCTGCGGTGCGGTGGTGCTTTGACATCGCGCTGATGCTACTTCTTGATTTTGAGCATTTTGAACTTATCCTACCTATGTCCTACCTACAAGTTTATGGCTGTGATGGTATATATTGCATATCGCGCAAAAGGATAAGGAAAACGAGTAAAAATGAATGAAGGATTATAATTACCCACTTGCTTTTAAAGTGCGGAGACGACGAAGTACGAAGAGACGAAATTTTGCAGGACTCTATCGTATCGTCATATCGTGTATACAAAAACAAAAAATCCTTCGTGCGCCATCTGCACTTTCTCGCGTGCCTCTACACCAGAGCTTCATATCCATCCAGAGAGGGATACGCTTAAACTGCGCCATTGTATCTATGTATCCTTACATTTATGCCTTATAAGAGCCGAACTGAACTCAGAGCTGAAGCTGGTAGGTACGTATATCTGTACGCGAAATATGATAGGCATGAGGATTTGCCCGGGTTTTGAGAAAATGAATATTCCAATTCCCATTTTTTCAAAGAGTCATCGTCACAAGCAAAGATAGATATGGACTTTTTCTCAGAGGAAAACAAAAATAATAAAAATGGTAAGGGAGGACGTTTTCGTTCGTTTCGTTCCAAGAAAACGTTGAGAAAAAGCTAAAGACCTAAAGCTGAAGCTAAATCTGAAGAGTACAAGAAAAATGTCGGCGGCACTTACTTTGTAGACAAATTCGCTTTAATTAGCACGCATCCGCCTGTTGACGTCTCATGGTGAATCATCATGGTGCTTGCATTGTTCACATCAGAAGCTCTGAGGCTACACTTATGTCACAGTGAGTGTTTGGATGGAATAACGTCGGATAAACTCAAAGGATCTCTGTACGGAGTTTTTGTTTTTCTATTTTCGTTTCGTGTTTTCTTTTTTATTTTTTGCGTTAAGGACGAATATTTTGTGCGAAATTGTTAGGAGTTATATGGATAGCAAAAAGTAATGGATGTCGTTGGTTATGTTTGCCAGAGGTTATGTTCTGGGAAAGATTTTTGAGCAATTCAGTTTTGTGTTTTTGTAAAAAAAAATGAGGCTCTTCACAGGAATTTCTCTTTATAATTTTCTTTTATAAAAGGGTGATATCCTTTTGAGTACTTTGCCTACATCGTATAGGCGAAGATACTTAGGGTGAAAGAAAAAATTACTTTTTGAAAGATTGTTTATGTTTTGAGTTCATTGAATTTGAATGGATTTCGCTAATAACTCCCATGTTTTTGAATAACACGAAAATTGTGTTTGAATAAGATCAGCTTGAATTTCGAGGGAAAACAAAAAAATTACAGTTTTTTGCTTATGAGTTAGCTCGGAGTTAGTAATACTTTAAACATATATGTATTATTTTTCAGTGACTTAAAGATACGATACCCAAGAGCATAAATAAGTTTGTTCAGTAAATTCACTTTGATTCACTAAGCTTGTAAGTTTATATTAAACCCTAAACTAAAAAGACTGTTCCCAAGTACCTGTTTCCAAAAATAAGGATATTAAGAGTAATCATTATTTTTATAGAATTTGAATCTTATGACTTATGGGCTTGTTTTATGAGTTTCATATTAGGTTTTTAAACTTGCATTAGTTCATTGAAAGTTATTTTAATAAATTTGTTGAATTTAAAATGTTGACATTTCTCACCATTTCAAAGTACTTAAACCTAAATTCATGTTTCTTAGACAAAAGTTGAGCATAGAAATCGACTTCAAATAAATAATTGATGATGTACTTAGCAATAATATAGTAAGATATTCTGAGGTAACATTTTAAGAACACAAAATCATATTACCTTAAAAAATGGTAATGAAATGAACATCTGTTGTACTTACAAATGTACCAAAAAACTTCTAAACATTGCCCTTAAAATACAAGTAGAAGTTTCATTTAAAAACTTCCAAAAGTATGCAATGAATACTTTAAGTCAAAGCTGTTTCCTAAAGAGAAATTTACCAAACTTGGGAATATTTTTGGTTGTGTCTTAAAAGTGGCTACTTTTGTTTAAATCATAAAGTTTGTCTATGACGTCAATATAATTTCCAATAATGTGCTTCATTTTGAATTTTGAAGCTACTGGAGCATTTTTTTCAAGTATGAATATTCCATTTGTGATTTTTATTGAGAAGTTATCGAAGATATGAAGCCTTAAATGTGCCAATTAGTTAAGTAAAATTTCATGACAAAAATATAGTAATTATACCGTTTTTAATTGTTAATAATATGCTTTGTGTTGAGTAAACTAAACAACCGTTAAATTTTCAAAAAGGAGTTTTTTTTTAAATATCAAAATAAAACCTCTTTCTCAAAAACTTGCAAAAGAAAGGGCTACATACGATTTGAAAAAGGACAAATGCATTTGAAATGATGGAATTTCCTTATAAATAATAACCCACGGAAAATAATAGGTTTCTGAAGTTTTTACATCTTTATTAAAAAGAATAAAACAAACGCAACATATCCCTACACACTGGAGAGAAACAACAATAGCGCTTAAACAAACGGAAGGAAAACAAGACTATGTTAATAACTACGGACCCATAAGTAATATTTCGATAAGTTATAAGTTGTTTTTTAAAACACTCTACAAAATCATCAAGAAGAATTTTTTAATTAGAAACAACCTAGTTAACAGTCTGGATTCAGAGAAGAAGAAGAAGAATCAATTAATAGAAAAGTGCAATACATTCCGACTACCAATCTACTTGTTACCTATAGACTTCAGTAAAGCATTTGACTCTGTTGAAGACAGTACAATGTGGACATCCTTGAAAAACAAAAATATTAATCCGAACTATAACCGAAACAATTACATGACTCAAACACTGCCTCAATGTTTCATGCCTTTCGGTGTTTCAATGTTATTTTTTCGGTGTTTCAATGTTATTTTTACAAACATTTTCGAATTAGCCCGTTTCATTCTCCCCCTCAAGCAATTAAGCCTTAATACTCGAACTTCTAGATAAGCTTATTAGTTTCACCTTGGATTCAATTTCAGACGTATTATCAAGTATAGAGATTCTTTTTTAACGGCACATCGAGAATTTTTAATGCTTTACCTAACTCTGTTTCTCCCTATAATTTTGTTTTTCAAAACTTAAAGACCGATAAGCACAGGTATTTCCTTTTTAATCCATCACTATTTACCTAAAGCTCAAACTGTGTTTTAACTTAAAACTTTATAAGGGTATTAATAACCCCTTGAGTGCCCTGTAATTATTAAAAACAAATTAATCCAAACGTTATTAAGACTACCAAAAACAAATGCAAAAAGAGGCTGGATTGCGACCCACCCTGATAACTTCCCATCCCGTCTGTATATTTGTCTTGCTTAAAAGTTTGTAGGTTTTCGTGTTGGGTTAAAAAAGTTGTCAGTTGAATTATTCTTACAATTTTTTTAATAACCAACAATATTTTCATATAAAGAAATAGTTTTGTTTGAAAATCCAGTTTTGTGAAATAGATTTTTACAAATTGGATGAATGAAATTAATTTGAGAGATATCAAGAACCGAACATCATTTTTTACCCAATTTGCGTACTATTTTTTGAAGATTTTATTTTCTTATGCAAAACGGAATGTTGGATTGGTAAATATCGAAAACAATATTTTCTGTGAAACAAAAAAAGTTCGAAGACAATATTTTTAATTTTTAAATAGCTATTTGAGTCGAGGTTTTTATTTTTTGTAAAAAAAATCTTAATTAGATTTTCCTAAAAATTTTACTGAGTGTTGAAAACAATATTTTTTTAAAATATAAAAGGAGTTTAAAGCCAATATCTCAATTTGAAAAGATATTGGAGTCGAAAATCAATTTTTACCAAATTTTATTAAATTTTCGTTTAAGTTTTTATTTTTTGTAAGAAAACTGTATACAAGATTTTTCTCAAAATCTTACCAGATATTTAAAACGTTATTTTACATTGCACAAAATTGTTTTGGAGATCATCATCATTTTTTATTCGTAAAATTTTGGAAGTGACAATTTTTGTTTCAGTTATTTTGATTTATAAAAAACAACCGTTGATTGGATTTTTTTCAAAAAGTATACTTGTTTGGTATCACGTTACAATATATTATATCAAAATTAATTCAAGTCTGTAGCGTTTTTAGTTCGTAAGATTTTAAGGGTTCACCTTTTTTTTTAATCTTCTTTCTGGATTATTATCTGTATAACAAAATTTCTTGAGCTATGGACAACGAAAAAAACGTCGCGAACGTACAGACGTACGGACTTACGACATCTTTCTAAAAATCTAAAATGACCTTGAAACGTCAAGAAATGTCAAAATTTTCAATTTGATAAATCGGACCCATTATAATAACTTCCTATGGGAAGTTAAAAATAATGTAGCACAAATAAAAATAGAGATCACAGGACGTACGTTTATAATAACAAAAGGAGTAAAACGAGGTGACCCATTTTCACCACCGCTATTTAGTGCAGTTTTAGAGGACATTTCTGAAAAGGAAAACTCTAAGATAAAATATGGTAAAAAGATATGTGAACAACTCCTAAAGAACATTAGATTTGCGGACGATATAGTGCTTTTTTGTACATCCAGAAGATGACAACAGAAAACACTAGCTTATGCAAAAATTGTGGACAGTAAATATAAAGGTTAGAGCACTTTGATTCCGCTACTCTACCGGCGCTCACATATGAATTAGAAACCCTGAGCTAAACAACAAAATTACTTGATAAGCTGAGGATCTGTCAGATGAAAAAACTGTTCAAAACTCTTAACTAAAAAAACATAAATCTAAAAATATACAATTGTAAAATACAATTTTTAAATCCCAACTAATATATTTATTTTAATTTGTTCAAGTAAATCCAAATAAAAACATTCAATTACTTGTTAAGTTAAAACTGTAAACAATTTCCAAGGCAAGTCAGTAAAAGTTTAGATAACAATAAAGCTCAAAAACGAAATCTTGTAAAAAGAATTTATTTATTGTCACTATCATAGCTTGAATTTGGAATAATTTTCGTGCCACGTAACCAACGAAAAAATCGTAATTTTACGAACAAAGTTCCCAAACTGTATTGAATATGATATATGAACAACATGCAGAATTGGGTAAAAAGTGAATTGGCTTTGTAGCTTCAATTTTATTGCACTTTCCCTCATTAAGTTTAAGAATCTGTATGTAGTTCTTGTTGTCCATTATATTTGCAGCTTTCCTAAATCATCTACAAAAAAACAACTGCAAACTATCAATCACCATGGTTCACAGCTGCTCTGTATTTGGTTTGGGTTATACCATTTGGAGTACTCGTACATATAAACGAAAAATATTAAATTGTGTTCACCTGCAAAAATTAATTTTTCCCAGAAGCAAACATTTTTGGATTGATGATCTTAGTTATAGTATAAGTATAGTATAATTTTATTTGTAAAACAAATTTTTTTTGAAATCGACATCTTTGCTGTTTTTTAGATATTTGGGACGAAAAATAGTATTCCAAGCGTACGAACGGCGGCGGCGTACGCGTGCATTACAGGCACCCTTAAACACTCGACGCTGCATTCTTTACTGAAGTTTCAACACGACATCGCCTCAGCCCTTAATAGCCATCGTGTCACCATTGGATTATGAGGAAGCATTTAATGACGTATGGGTTGAAGGCTTTATCCATAAGCTTCACATACTTTGATTTTCAATTGAACTTTTACGAATTATTTTCTCTTTTCTTTCTTCCAGAAATATCTACGTAAGGCTGGAGAAATGCTTATCAATGCTCTTTGATTTTTACCAGAAATGGTGTATTAAAACGAATGGCGCAAAGTTAGAATACCTTCAGCTGTCGTCCGTAGAAGATCCCAAAGCGCGACAAAAAGAAGGAACTGATCGACATTGTCGACCAAGACGACCGTTAAGTATTTGAGATTTTTCCATCAGCTGTTAAGGTTTAACCCGCATGCCTAGAAAGTTCTCAAAAAAGTCAGCTTTGATAAAAAAGAGTAATGGACCAAGTCAACAGACCAAGATATGGATGTACAAGTAGCTGTTGCGACCAGTCATTGGTTACACCTTTCCCGTTTGGTATACCATCTTTAAAACGGCCATTAATCTGCTAAAAGCCTTCGAAGTAAGATACCGAGAACCTGTACTGGGCTTGTCTTAGATAGAGAGCGTCTTAGACTGCTTACTACTATTTCGCTAAGAATTTAAATTATCTATTTAATTTTAAGAAGAAGTACCCGTAGCGTATTGCGAGGAATTGACAAATTCTCCAAGAGTAATCCTTGTCATGAAAAAGTGCTTTCTCAAATTAACCGTTCGGAGTCGGCATATAAACTGTAGGTCCCTTCCATCTCTGGGCCCTAATGGACTGTTGCGCCACCTAATTTAATTATTTATTTTTATTTATTTAATTTTAAGACCATCAAATTATATACATAAAAGTTCAATAAACAAGTCTTGAATCTTAAAGAAATGTCTAAATTTTGAATTCGTCAATTCAGAATGAAATGCTTTTTTTACAGCTTTTCCATAAGGAACAACAATTTTAAGTATTTTGTTTTTCTCACTTTTATTGAGTATGATGTTTCAATGTACCATTTCTTGAATCTTAACACAATTTAATGCCATATTTCTATCGACAATGTTGGAAATAATGACTACCAACTTGTGGTATAGCGGAAACTCCCTCTTGTTCTCGTTTTAACCTCAATTATGTGACTCCTACGGCGTCATATAATGGGTTGGACTTTCCGTTCCTGTTCATTCGTTCTCGTTTTTCTTCTTCTTCTTGGAAGTGATGGCTCATGCTGCATAAGTCCCTCATCGATTGAATAATCAATCTTTCTTGATTCCAGCGATTATTCTCTTAATTTAAACTACAGTCGTTAATTTGTTTTATTTTTGTTTATGTACTTTTTCTTCAGATACAATTTTCTTTTGTATACTTGTACCCATGGTATTATCTGGGATGTGGTGTGGTGTGGTGTGATGTGGTGGTTCTAGAGTCTAGAGCATTCCTCTAGAAATTATTTACTTTTCGTAAATAGGCACTCAAGTGCAATCACCAGTGATGACACCTCATAAATCACTCGTCACTTCAACCAGAATGAGGAAGTGGAGCCTTTATACAAAAATCCATAGAGAACTCTTCATCGATGCGAATGATTATTATGGTTTTGGTTCTGGTTCTGGAAAATCTATTGAATCGAGAATTTTTGTTTAGTATACAAAAATATTGTGTTTTTATAAAAAAGTTTTCAATGTTTTGATATTTATTTCTTATTTTTATATATTTTGTTATTGGTAATGAAAAAATATGGTTGATATGGAAGATTAACTAAATACACAACACAAACATATTATTTGATGGATGACCTGACGGCGGGGTGGTGTAGGTCGTGTTAATAGGGGGGGGGGGGGAGTGAGAATGATATAATTTGAACAACATATATAACACAAAGGGGATATGTTGAGTTAAGTTCATCGAAGGGAACGAAAACACATAGACTTCTATGATGCAACGTCATAAACTACACCAAACAGTTACAGTTTCTGGATCCATTGAGCCAAATGAGTTTATCGGCTAACAAGTTCTCCTTGTCTAAAAAGATGTGTTTCAGAATATCTAGCAAAAAAATAATGGTGGTCAATTACCAAACGAGGCTAATTATGATACATATTGACATTAACTAGACGACTGCCAATCCAGCGGGTTTCTGTGGCGAATGTATAACATTTTGTTCTCTACAGAAATAATTGATAAGTCTTAAAGTTATTGATAGTCACGAGGTGCTCCACAAATTATTAGCTTTTCACTATGACAAAAATACAAATATTCATTTTAAGAAATTTAACAATTAAATGTCCCATTTTGTTGTTACAACAAGACGTGAATTCCATTTTTATGGCGTTAAATTAATTCATGAGCATTGACATGGACCTCTATTCGTGAACTTAAATTCGGAAAGGTCCTGAGCAAATTGAAACCATAGGGATCTAGACCCAAAATCTACAAATTTACAGCCCGTAAGTAATGGACAATCCTGAAATGCCGCATAGTAGACTTTATGACCGTCCTGAAAACTGATAAAAAAAATTCTATCCCAACCACAAGAAAAGTTGTAATCATTTTTTTGTTCAGTGCATTATTTTTTTTCTTACTTTACATTTTTGAATACTACGACTACAAGTGAATGAGTTCCATACTTTTTTTTTGCAGGAATATTTTACATTACTTCTGCCAACACATAAGTAGAAGAAAATTATTATAGCTGTTGGAATTCTTAGAGAAAAAATTATTTAACATTGAATTTCAATGCAAAACTTGAAATCAAATAATTTTTGAAAAAGTTAAATCACAGCTGGTATATAAAAAATGCATAAATACCTGAGTGGCCAACTATTTTAAAAATATGAGCGTTAAATGTAGATTTCAAAATGGTATTACTTATTATTATATCTAGAGTCAATAGCAAGTTATTGGTAAAAATCTGCAATACTAGAGTAAATTAAGCAAAAACAAAAGTTATCAAAATTAGCACAGTAAACGTGAAAATAAAACCAAGCGTTGAACATAGCAGATTTTTGATTTATTGGCTGTTCCTACGATATTGTCCCAATGATAAACCCAAGCTTTCAACTTCTAGGGCCGAATGCATTATTTATAAAAATGTCAAAAAAGTGCAAAAAACGGTTACATTTTCGAGCTTGTTTTGAATTTTACCTGTTCTATTGGGCTTTAACAAACCCATCAAATATTTTGCTATAAGTTTATTTGTTAATTTCTCCAAACAAAAAGTCTTCTGATTTAATTTTAATTGAGTTTTTTGAACAGTAAATTGTAAGATCCTGAGAAAGTGATAACGCATAAAATCGTAAGTTTTTTAAATTTTGAATTAAAGTTTTTGTAATTTGATCTTAATTCATAAGATTAAGGCGCTGACGAACACTTATTTATATCGTTTTTATTGTTCATTCTTCAGAAAAATTAACGGTCTAAATAGCGTTTTCCTGAACCAGCTTTTTGATAATTAAGACATTTGATTGAACTTTTTTGATGCTACGTATTCTGTATTCTGCACAAGAATATGCAAACATGCATTTCATTAATGGAGAGTGCAAAGGCAACGCAAACGAAGCTGCGACTCTGTGTAGGGAAAGGTACCCTAACGCACGTCACTCGAATTATCGAGTGTTTATTAGAGTCCATAGCTGTTTCTCGGAAGGAAGGTTGCCTGGTAGTGGTGTTGGTGGCGCAGGCGTGGGACGACCCCCTCGAAAGGAATACTGAAGACTTAGTGCTTGCGGAACTTAACAGAGATCCTACAGTATCAATCCGAGCAATAGCACGACGCACTGGGATCGCACTGCGCACTGCCTTTCACCTAACACGGTTGAAAACTTTCCAGACGCAAGATTTTGAAACGAGAAGGAGTTTTTGTCGACAAATTATACTGAAAATTGAAAAAGATCCGCAGTTTGTTGGCAAAATTCTTTTGATAATCTCCACTTCTGGGCACTACAAAACCCAAACATCCATGAGGGAAGACAGGTCCCAGTACCAATTCAAAATAAACTATTGGACTGGGATTCTAAATGGGAAAATAATTGGACTCTTTGATTTGCCGGGGATTTTCACTATCCAAGAATATTTGGAGTTAATCCAAAATGATCTCCCAACCTTGCTGGAAAAAGTGCCTCAAGAACTAAAGGAATCCCATTGGCTTCAAAATGATGGTTGTCCAGCACAGGTCTATGCTGTGCCTGTGCGGGCATATTTAAATGCCAGATATCCAGGCAGATGGATAGGACGTCTGGGACCAATTTTATGACCACCCTGTTCACCAGACCTAAATCCACTTGATTTTTTGTATTGGGGATGCATTAAGGAAATCGTATACAGCAAGCCAATCATATCTTTAGAGAAGCTAAGAAATCGTATGGAGGCAGCTGCATTACAAATTTCTGAGCAAAACCTTGCACGTTCACTTATACCTTCATTTATTCGGAGGTGCGCACCTGTATAAGAGTGGGTGGAAAACAGTTTGAGCATTTGCTTTAAATAAAAAAAAAAATAAAAAATTATCTATTTTTGTTTCTGTTTTCTAACTAAGTGATCAGGTGATTAAAAGCTGGCTCAAAAACTTTTTGTTTAGATACAATAACAAATAAAATAATAGCAACCAACAAAGTATTTGATAGGTTTGTTAAAGCCCAATAGAACAGTTAAAATTCAAAACAAGCTCGAAAATGTAACCGTTTTTTGCACTTTTTTGACATTTTTATCAATAATACATTCGGCCCTAGAAGTTGAAAGCTTGGATTTATCATTAAGACAACATCGAAGAAACAGCCAATAAATCCAAAATCTGCTATGTTTAACGCTTGATATTATTTTCACGTTAACTATGCTATTTGAAAATTTTTGTTTTTGCTAAATTTACTGTAGTATTGCAGATTTTTACCAATAAATTGCTATTGACTCTAGATATAATAATAAGTAATACCATTTTGAAATCTGCATTTAACGCGCATATTTTAAAAATAGTTGGCCACTCAGGTATTTATGCATTTTTTTTTACCAAGCTATGATTTAACTTTTTCAAATATTATTTGCATTCACATTTTGCATTGAAATTCAATGTTAAATAATTTTTTCTCTAAGAAGTCCAACAGCTTATGTGTTGGCACAATAGTCCAAGAGGCGACCGTCAGATCACTTAGCTCATCCTCTCAATGGATCTAATACCTCTTACTAAATAGAGATACTCTAGAGAAAAATAATGCACCAGGGTTGCCTATCAGATTTTGGGCCGAAGACGTCTAAACCGGGGCACTTCCGGTGCGTTTTTTTCACCAAGACTTAGCCCATCCAGTTAATGGCTGAAACTAGTGCCAAACAATAGAGCTCGACGAGATAGATCGAAATATATAGGGTTGCCTAACTAAAAGTGGGCCGAAGCGCTTGGCAGCCCTATTTCAAGGTGCGTATTTTTCGACCATGACTTAGCCCATCCAGTTAATGGTTAAATTTGGTATCAAATGAAAGGTCTGAGTCTACTGATTATGAATATATAGGGTTGCCATGTCTTAAACTGGGCCGAACCCCTCGGCAGCCCCGTTATAAAAAAAAAATCCACCAAATATGTAATGCTTTATAACTTAATAATTTGTCTGGCTTTGTTCATCGAATGTTATTGTATTTTATATCAAATGAAAGCTCAGAACCTGTAGAAAATTAATACAATAGTTTTACATTTATAAAAAATCTATATATGTATGTCAAAAAAAGATTTACTGCAGTTTTCCTTAAAACATTTTATGTAACCAAAAACATTACTTTATCTATTGAAGTAAATAAAAGACTATTTTTTATATTAAAATATAAGCATACATTCGTCGCAATGTTAAAAACACCCGGTGATGCTCATTAATTTACCAAAAACATAAGAAATGTGTTTTTTAGCAAAGACTATAACGTTTGATCAACATCAAGGTCAACATGAAGTTAATCCTCTCAAAGTTCTCTTTAAAAGTTTTAATCACGAGTGGGTACATACCATATAAAATACATTTAATAAAGTTCGAACTGATATTGATAAGCAAAGCTTTATAATCATCAAGCTTTCTCCAAGCTTTTGGTGTAAAAAGAACTAAATCTAATTTTTCAAGGAGACCTGGTGATTTGACACTTGAGCAGACGATAAATGCAGATGCTGCAAGTTCTTTAAATGGCATAAGCCATTTCACAAACTCCATTTATCCGCGCCAGCGTTAGGCTTTAAGTCATAGTCTGCGAACAAAAATAATATCAACTATGCTTGGCGAAATTAATTTAACTAAAAACGATGACACAGTTCATGAACTCGAAAGTTTTAGGAATTCAAAAGACAGAAAAACCTTAGAGAACATAATTTCAAATTTCAAAAATAACATCAATCCATTCGATAAATCGGTAGACGAAAAAAGTTTATTTAACGTAGTTACAGGAAGGGCTGTTTCGGAAGAGACAATGAATTTCCTCTTAAATTTAAACCAAATGGGAGAAACGAAAAAACATGAGTTCATAGCTGATTGTAATAAAAATCCCGAAAGATTTGAAAAACCAATCAAAAGAATAAACCTACAAAATTTAGCTTCGGAGTGTTTGAAAAAAAAAAAAACACTTAAAAGCAAAGATGGCACTAAGAACGTTTTGTAGAAAATGGAGCGTGATATATTTGGAAGATTGCTTGCTATTGCTCTAGAAAAGAAAATTGATATGGAGTACTGTCTTTCATTATCACCATTATCACCAGCACCACCTTCATTGTGCCATTGTACGGGAGAAATGCTGAAGACAGATAAGTCAGTACTTGCAAAGAAATTACGTTCCTTCCATGTATCTAATCCTCCTTCTAACGTTGATGATAGGTTTTATCTCCTGCAACACTTAGGGCCGTCTTTACCTCAGAGGTTTGACAAACTATCTGAACTTATTTAAAAAAAAAATTGCAACACCAGTGCTACTCACATCCACTTGATATTTGATCGTTACTTTACTCCATCAATCAAAGATGTCGAGCGAAATAACCGCCACGAAATCAGTGCAAACTACACAATTCGTGGACCATCACAAATAAGGCCAAATGACTTTTTAAAACATTTGCGTAACAAAAAATTCAAAGAAGCTTTAGTTGCATTTTTATGTAGTCACTATGAAAGTAGTAGTATCTGCTCGCATTTAAAGAATAAGAAGCTGTTCCTAACTTTTGAAGAGCAGTGTTTCTCATTTACATGTTCGAACAATAATATTGTTGAGACTCTTGAAAAGGACTATTTATGTCACCAAGAGGAAGCCAATACGAGAATTGTCTATCATTTAAGTAAATTATCAAACATCTCAAAAGTAATGGTAAAATCGTGGGATACTGACTTTTTAATTATTTTGCTTGGAAATATCCATAAACTTAAAAGTTTTGAGATATTTTTAACACAAAAGGTTCCGCACTACATTGCTTAAATTGTACCGAGGTTTCAAAAAAACTTGGCGATAGGCTTTGTCAATCCTTACCGGGTTTCCATGCCTTCACGGGAAGTAACTATACCACCAGTTTCTATCGGAAAGGCAAGGCAAAGCCTTTTGAAAAGTTGATAAAAAATGAGAAAATTCAAAAAATATTTGCGTCCTTAAACACCCCGAACCAAATTAACAATATTGGAAACATGGAATTACTACAAGAATTCACATACAATTTGTACTCCACAAAATGCAAAAGTGTCAATCTTTCACGCTTTATTATTTAAAAAAAAATATTTTCAACGAAAAGCAATGAAGATCGCTTTCTAAAAAAAGTTAAAATTTTCGATTCTAGTATGTTACCACCATGCTGGATATCTTTAAAACAAAAAATTCTATGGATGATTTACGTCAATGCCATTTGGCAAAATGCTACTGAACCTCAATGCAGTCAATTAAATCCCAATGAGTGTGGTTGCTTAGTCAAAGGCGACATAATAGAACCGCTTTGGTTCATAGGAGATACTACACCTATATCTGTCGAGAAATAATTATTGATGATGATATCGAAGAAGAAGAAGAAGAAGAAGAAGAAGAAGAAGAAGAAGAAGAAGAAGAAGAAGATAGTTTTTATTCTGATGACGATAACTAAACGACAAATTGAAAGAATGTAAACTATTGGAAAGTAAAATATATTCGTAGATATCATGTTATTTAATTTTTGTATTGTTAAGTTTATTGTTATTGAATATAAGTATATCAAAAACTAAGTTCCTTAAATTTGTAAATGAAAAAGTATTTAAATTGTGATTTTTTTGGTTTAACGGCAAATAAAAGTTGAATAAAAACTCTGCTCATATAAAAATATATATATATAAAAATATATAAAAACTCTCTTTACCTATAAATATCTCCCATGAAAAAGAATTAATAATTTATTAAGTCAATTTTAAAGGCAAGTCATCTAGCTATGTATAAGAAGGCAACTTATACTTTTTGAATAGCAAAAGCAACTATTGTTGCCACTGTACTTTTTTGACCAAAATTTCATTTGATAGCAAATCTTTTATTTACTTCAATAGATAAAGTAATGTTTTTGGTTAAATAAAATGTTTTAAGGAAAACTGCAGTAAATCTTTTTTTGACATACATATATAGATTTTTTATAAATGTAAAACTATTGTATTAATTTTCTACAGGTTCTGAGCTTTCATTTGATATAAAATACAATAACATTCGATGAACAAAGCCAGACAAATTATTAAGTTATAAAGCATTACATATTTGGTGGATTTTTTTTTATAACGGGGCTGCCGAGGGGTTCGGCCCAGTTAAGACATGGCAACCCTATATATTCATAATCAGTAGACTCAGACCTTTCATTTGATACCAAATTTAACCATTAACTGGATGGGCTAAGTCATGGTCGAAAAATACGCACCTTGAAATAGGGCTGCCAAGCGCTTCGGCCCACTTTTAGTTAGGCAACCCTATATATTTCGATCTATCTCGTCGAGCTCTATTGTTTGGCACTAGTTTCAGCCATTAACTGGATGGGCTAAGTCTTGGTGAAAAAAACGCACCGGAAGTGCCCCGGTTTAGACGTCTTCGGCCCAAAATCTGATAGGCAACCCTGGTGCATTATTTTTCTCTAGAGTATCTCTATTTAGTAAGAGGTATTAGATCCATTGAGAGGATGAGCTAAGTGATCTGACGGTCGCCTCTTGGACTATTGTGCCAACACATAAGCTGTTGGACTTCTTAGAGAAAAAATTATTTAACATTGAATTTCAATGCAAAATGTGAATGCAAATAATATTTGAAAAAGTTAAATCATAGCTTGGTAAAAAAAATGCATAAATACCTGAGTGGCCAACTATTTTTAAAATATGCGCGTTAAATGCAGATTTCAAAATGGTATTACTTATTATTATATCTAGAGTCAATAGCAATTTATTGGTAAAAATCTGCAATACTACAGTAAATTTAGCAAAAACAAAAATTTTCAAATAGCATAGTTAACGTGAAAATAATATCAAGCGTTAAACATAGCAGATTTTGGATTTATTGGCTGTTTCTTCGATGTTGTCTTAATGATAAATCCAAGCTTTCAACTTCTAGGGCCGAATGTATTATTGATAAAAATGTCAAAAAAGTGCAAAAAACGGTTACATTTTCGAGCTTGTTTTGAATTTTAACTGTTCTATTGGGCTTTAACAAACCTATCAAATACTTTGTTGGTTGCTATTATTTTATTTGTTATTGTATCTAAACAAAAAGTTTTTGAGCCAGCTTTTAATCACCTGATCACTTAGTTAGAAAACAGAAACAAAAATAGATAATTTTTTATTTTTTTTTTTATTTAAAGCAAATGCTCAAACTGTTTTCCACCCACTCTTATACAGGTGCGCACCTCCGAATAAATGAAGGTATAAGTGAACGTGCAAGGTTTTGCTCAGAAATTTGTAATGCAGCTGCCTCCATACGATTTCTTAGCTTCTCTAAAGATATGATTGGCTTGCTGTATACGATTTCCTTAATGCATCCCCAATACAAAAAATCAAGTGGATTTAGGTCTGGTGAACAGGGTGGTCATAAAATTGGTCCCAGACGTCCTATCCATCTGCCTGGATATCTGGCATTTAAATATGCCCGCACAGGCACAGCATAGACCTGTGCTGGACAACCATCATTTTGAAGCCAATGGGATTCCTTTAGTTCTTGAGGCACTTTTTCCAGCAAGGTTGGGAGATCATTTTGGATTAACTCCAAATATTCTTGGATAGTGAAAATCCCCGGCAAATCAAAGAGTCCAATTATTTTCCCATTTAGAATCCCAGTCCAATAGTTTATTTTGAATTGGTACTGGGACCTGTCTTCCCTCATGGATGTTTGGGTTTTGTAGTGCCCAGAAGTGGAGATTATCAAAAGAATTTTGCCAACAAACTGCGGATCTTTTTCAATTTTCAGTATAATTTGTCGACAAAAACTCCTTCTCGTTTCAAAATCTTGCGTCTGGAAAGTTTTCAACCGTGTTAGGTGAAAGGCAGTGCGCAGTGCGATCCCAGTGCGTCGTGCTATTGCTCGGATTGATACTGTAGGATCTCTGTTAAGTTCCGCAAGCACTAAGTCTTCAGTATTCCTTTCGAGGGGGTCGTCCCACGCCTGCGCCACCAACACCACTACCAGGCAACCTTCCTTCCGAGAAACAGCTATGGACTCTAATAAACACTCGATAATTCGAGTGACGTGCGTTAGGGTACCTTTCCCTACACAGAGTCGCAGCTTCGTTTGCGTTGCCTTTGCACTCTCCATTAATGAAATGCATGTTTGCATATTCTTGTGCAGAATACAGAATACGTAGCATCAAAAAAGTTCAATCAAATGTCTTAATTATCAAAAAGCTGGTTCAGGAAAACGCTATTTAGACCGTTAATTTTTCTGAAGAATGAACAATAAAAACGATATAAATAAGTGTTCGTCAGCGCCTTAATCTTATGAATTAAGATCAAATTACAAAAACTTTAATTCAAAATTTAAAAAACTTACGATTTTATGCGTTATCACTTTCTCAGGATCTTACAATTTACTGTTCAAAAAACTCAATTAAAATTAAATCAGAAGACTTTTTGTTTGGAGAAGTTAACAAATAAACTTATAGCAAAATATTTGATGGGTTTGTTAAAGCCCAATAGAACAGGTAAAATTCAAAACAAGCTCGAAAATGTAACCGTTTTTTGCACTTTTTTGACATTTTTATAAATAATGCATTCGGCCCTAGAAGTTGAAAGCTTGGGTTTATCATTGGGACAATATCGTAGGAACAGCCAATAAATCAAAAATCTGCTATGTTCAACGCTTGGTTTTATTTTCACGTTTACTGTGCTAATTTTGATAACTTTTGTTTTTGCTTAATTTACTCTAGTATTGCAGATTTTTACCAATAACTTGCTATTGACTCTAGATATAATAATAAGTAATACCATTTTGAAATCTACATTTAACGCTCATATTTTTAAAATAGTTGGCCACTCAGGTATTTATGCATTTTTTATATACCAGCTGTGATTTAACTTTTTCAAAAATTATTTGATTTCAAGTTTTGCATTGAAATTCAATGTTAAATAATTTTTTCTCTAAGAATTCCAACAGCTATAATAATTTTCTTCTACTTATGTGTTGGCAGAAGTAATGTAAAATATTCCTGCAAAAAAAATGATGGAACTCATTCACTTGTAGTCGTGATATTCAAAAATGTAAAGCAAGAAAAAAAATAATGCACTGAACAAAAAAATGCATATAACTTTTCTTGTGGTCGGGATAGATTTTTTTTTATCAGTTTTCAGGACGGTCATAAAGTCTACTATGCGGCATTTCAGGGTTATCCATTACTTACGGGACACCCTGTATATAAGCCTTTTAAAGCATTAATAACGTTAGAGACTTGAGTTAAATTTAATATTATAAATTGTACCGTAATACAAAACAAATATATTTTTGGGAAAAAATCAAATTAAAGTTTTTTTTTATAAATCATTTGTCACTTGTCACCTCGAATATCTTACGAACAAAAATCATTTTATCTCCAAAATAATTTTGTGCAACGAAAATAATGTTTGGTAACATTTTGAGAAAAATAAAATTGACAGTTTTTTGTATACAAAAATTAAAACCTAAAAAACACATTACTAAAAGTTGTCAAAAATTGATTTTCCACTCAAATATCTTTGCAAAACCATAAGATACTGGCTTCAAAATAATTTAATCTTAAAAAAAAATTGTTTTTTCGGTCAAATTTTGAGAAAAATCAAGTTGACAGTTTTTGTCCGAAAATTAAAACCTAACAAAAAATTGGTAAAAATTGATTTTCGACTCAAATATCTTTTCAAAAATTTGGCTTAAGACTAATTTTATCTTATAAGAAATAATGTTTTCAGCATTTGGAAAAATTTTAAGAAAAAATGAATTGGCAGTATTTTTACAAAAAAAAATAAAACAATACTAAAACTTAGTAAGAATTTACTTTCGACTCAAATATCTTTTAAAAAAAAAATTGACTTCAAACTATTTTTATCTCACAGAAATTATTGTTTTCAATATTCAGTACATTTTGTATAGAAATCCATCAGCCAGCTTTGTCATAAAAAAAAATTAAAATCTACAAAAAATTGTACCAAAAATTTGTAAAAATTGATGTTCGGTTTTCGATATTTCGCAAATAATATATAGAAGACAAGTATTCATTTTCTCAGCCACTCTGGTAACTAGATTGTTCCTGCGACTTAAAAAAACAAATCATTAATTCAGTGATTTACAAACAAATGATTATTGAAACACAATCGAAACACTCTAATCGTGGTTGAAATTTAATGTTAACAAATGTTTCCAAACATTTCTATAACACCACATTTGCAGTCGTCTCGAAAAAAGGTAAAATACTTATACAAGGTAGTATCTAAAATTATGACTTCAAAGCGAAATCCATTCACTAGTTAAGAGTCTCACTTATCTAACTTTATTATAATTTAAGTCCAGTCACACCGCCATCCAGTCCAAAAATCGCACCAAACTGTAAAACGTTGATGGTTTTTTAAGCAACCATTTTTTAAGTTTCCAAGCTCAAAGATCTAAAATTCTGCTTATGAAGATAAATTCTGATATGAAATTGCCCTTATCGCAGAAGATGACTTTTAGATGAAGATTCGAAACATTTTGATGGATTTCAAGGACCAAGCCAGCGAAGATACAAAATTGCTGTTGATCGAACCTGCTTGAGCTTTTGTGTTAACTAAACATAAAAAGTCTTAAGTTCTAAATTTGTATTCAAAAACGCGTGTCATGTTATTTGTGAATTGCCTAATTCATCCGACAAAGAAACATCAAGCCAGGGGTTTCGTCACTCCTACGAGCTGCAGTAGCAATATTCCTTTCCTAGACGGTCTTAAGCGACGCATACGGTTCTGTGCTTTGTTTTAAAAACTGTGACAGCAAAATGTTATCCATTTGTGAATTGAATTGTAACTATTTCATTGCCTTGTTGAAATGTCTATCATTTCATTTTTAAAAATTACTTGTGAAAAGTCAAATTATGGCAGCTTCATAAGCAACAGCCGCCCGAACAGTGGGGTATTCAAAATGTAACATCTTATTGGAAGAGCCTGTTTTTATTGATGGCAAAACGTTTGCTTATATTTAGTCTTTTCCGACTGAATTCATTATTAAAAGTCAAAAACCTCAAAACTACAGAACAACACGCTTATTTCTTTACAACAAAATTCAAAACAAACTAAAAAAAAATGTCGAAACCTCTCCAAAATACTTCATCTACAAAAATACCTTTGAATTTAAGGATTTCTCTTATACTATACTTCTACCATACTCCTTTATACGCAAAAGAAGTTAGATGCCTACCTCTATACCTATACCTTTATACAGGACTTAGTAGAGAATCTATTTGAAAAAGGAGGCGGCACGCTGCTTTCAACATCATCATGACAAAGTATAATGACGCTATTCCCAACAATCAACGTGAACAACAACAATCACAAGAATCTCGCACATAAAAGGATTTCGCTAAAAGCTTTCAAGTTTTGCCATGTGGTTCCTTTTTATACTCACAATGCGAACAACACAAAGTGAAGTGCTGCTCCTCTGGCGCATATGAATATACACTGAAGTCCTTTTTATAGGGATTGTTATAGTACCTATAGTGAAAGTAGCAATAGCGAGTTTTAATTTTTGTTGTTGTTGTTGCTTTCTTTTCTTTTTGTTCAAGGCGGATGAGGTGGACTTCTTCCAAAAGCCTAAAAAATCTGTTGCGCTCTCGAATGAAAGAAAGAAAAACACAAACGAACGAAAAAAATAAAAGATGTAAAAATGTGTAATAAAAATAAAAATAAAAATTGAAATACAAAAAATATAAAATTGAAAGGACAATTTGTGCGCTTGTGTATTTTAATTGGCTTTTTGTCGGCATGAAGTGCAGAACCGAGATATAGAGCTTATTAAACTTTTACGGATAGATGATACCACCCGAGGACGAGGAGCACGCGTGCTTTCTCTCCTATAGATAGATACAAGAGCAATAAGAGGGTGTCCTTTTCCTTTCACAAAAATATATTCTGATTGCAACTTGCGATAGGTCGTGTATGTTTGGTTTTCCTGGATCAAAAGAAAAGAAAGTTATGTAGCTTTATAAAAATATATGTAGATGTATCTTTATTATGATTTATGAATATATCTGCTTTTTTTAAACAAGTAATCAACGTGAAAGTTGATGAAGGACTGATGAAGGACTAATTACTGAGCGTTTTCTTTTATCATCTTTTTTTTTTGTGTTCTTTGAAGCTTTTTAGAATAAAGTGCCATTGCCTACCTTTCACGAATATTTCCTCAAAATTATCAAGTTCCTATGTTTATAGGTGGATTGGGTACCATCTACTTGATGCGGATATGTCAAACCATTAAGATCATGATAAAGTGTTTCCTGAAGAGTTCAACTGGTTATATATATATCAAAGGACACATAATACGTAGTATCTAAAATCTTCATTGAAGATTATCTCTTATAGCTTGAAGAAGTTCAAACATTATGTAATTATTAACTTCTTTGAAGTTGATTTTACTAAATAGCTTCTAACCATTGTTTTTAAGGAAATTTATGAAATTCATTTCTATGGTTGGCAAAATTATTAGCTTGCATGAGATGAGACTATGGGACAAAGAGTTTGGTTTTTCAGGTTCTTTCCTAATTTTTAAAATATTTCTTTAGAAATTCGAAGTGTTATTAAAAATTGACAATAGAATGACATAAAAACCAATGAAATTGTTTATCTGTACCTGCCTTGGTTTCTGATTTGTTCCAAGAATGTTGATAGTCAATTAAAGTACATATACGTAAACTGTAAATAATGTATTATATTTATTTTTAATTTTTCGTTAATGTCTAGATTGATTATCCAAATTTTTGTGTTAATGGTTGTAAAATTTAAATACAATTTAACAAGATCATTACAAAAATTTCATATAAGATTAACAACAAGGTCATATGCAGTTCTTGAGAATTTTATATTTGTACTTTCAAATTCGGTTTAAAACTCGAAGTATAGAGATTTTTCTTTTGGCCGCACACTGGATTACCTTACGTATATCTATGTTAGCTCCTCTTTTAAATGTTCCAACATTCAAGGCTTATTAGTGTGACAAAAATAATAAACAATGCTTATTTGTATTGTTTTTAAATTTTATGTATTTACATCAAATAGAGTCTATATACTTAAATAGAGCAATGAAATTATTATAAAAACATTATGTAAACATTGTAATAGTATTATTATTTTAATAATAACAGGATTTGAATCCTATTAGCTAAAAAATATAAACTTAAGATGTTTTTAAAAGATATTCTAATAAAATAAAAATTAGAATCAAAGTTATTTGATAAATTATTAATTTCCCTAGCACTGCGAAAAATAGGCTCGATTTCTTAACTCTCGAGATGCAATGTAAAGATCTACAAGAAATAAAAGAAAAGGAAAATTAACATTATATGATGAGATATCCTTAATAAAAGTTATAGCAAACATCTTCCGGCGGTTTTCTAATTTCCTAATAATAATAAGCGGATACCTAACATTGTACGAAGGTATTTCAATGTTCCATTCTAGTTTATTTACTACAAATCTTGTAAAATCTTTTTGAACTTTTTCGATTCTACTAATATGGTTATAATAATATGGGTTCCCTACAACTCAGCAATATTCCAGGTTGAACTTTACATATGCAATGTAAAGGGATTTCAGTGGGTAAGGTTCCTTTAAACAGAAAGAATTTAGTGAGACAAAGCCCAGCATGGAGTTGGCCTTTTTTACTATATATTCTATATGACTTATGAAGTTCAGCTTGGAGTCAAATATGACTTTAAGATCTTTTTTTACCGAAACTCTATTGATTAAATTATTTTCAATGCTTTAATTAAAAACAATAGGTAATAAAGAACGAGTTAAAGAAAAATATTCACATTAAGAAATTTCTAAGCTCAATTAATTTGTTTTGAAGCATTTATTCAATTTGGTGATATCATTTTGAAGAAGCAGTCGGTTGAACTTTTAATACATCTAAAATATTGAAGCCATCTGCAAACAAAAGGCGAATATAGTTTGTAAAAATATCTTTAAGGTAGATAATAAATTTAAGGAACAACGATGTACCTTGTGGAACGCCTGATGTGACTGAAAATGGGTTTAATATAATCGAATCTATTTTTATTTGCATGCTTGAATAAAATCTTATATATTTTATTTTTGCAAGATTGCAATCTGCCTGATTCAAAACCATCCTGGCAAGGGGATATGGTTTCTTGTAATACAAAATTTAGTTCCCATAGGAAGTTATTGTAATAGGTCCGATTTGTCAAACTAAAAATTTTGACATTTCTCGATGTTTCAAGGTTCCTAGAGTCGAAATAAAAGATTTTTAGAAAGATGTCTATGCTTGCGCGTGTACGTACCTTCGCGACGTTTTTTTCGTGGTCGATAGCTCAAGAACCAGAAGAGATTAAGACTTCAAATATATAAATTTTGTTATACAGATAATAAGGCAGGAAAGATACAGAAAGGGCTATTAAAAAAATTGAGTGGACGGTTTTTTTTACCATAGCAGTTTAAAAAAAAGATGAAAATGTTGGTTAACCCTAAATATCTTACGAAGCAAAAATGCTAGAAACTTGAAAAAAATTTTACATAGTATATTATAACGTGATACCAAACTAATATATTTTCCGAAAAAAAATCCAATCAACGGTTTTTTTTATAAATAAAAAAAAATTTTAAAAATTTTACTCTCTCTTTAATTTTGTATCTCCAAAACAATTTCGTGCAACGAAAAATAACGTTCTTAACATCTGGTAAGGTTTTGAGAAAAATCGAACTGACTGTTTTTTTTACAAAAAATAAAAACCCAACCAAAAAACAATACTTTAACTTAGAAAAATTTACTTTCGTCTCTAATGGCTTTTCAAAAATTAAAAATAATGTCTTCAATTTTTTTTTATTTCACAGAAAATATTGTTTTCGAAATTCAGTAGTTTTTTATTTTTATCCAACAGTACGATTTTTCTCAAAAAAATAATATCCACAAAAAATAGTGCTCAAAATTTTGTAAAAATTGATGTTCGGTTTTTGATATCTCTGAAATTAATTTCATTCATCCAATTTGTAAAAATTTAAGAAATTCTACTAAAATTGGTAAAAATTTGTTTTCGACTAAAAATCCATTTAACAAAACTATATTTTCAAACTAAGCTATTTTGTTTATATGAAAAATATTGTTGGTAATTTTTAAATTTTAAAGAATAATTCAACCGACAAATTTTTAACCCAACACGAAAACCTACAAACAAGTCAAATTGACAGACGGGATGGAAAGTTATCAGTGTAGGTAGCATCACATCCTCTTTTTCAAATAATTTGGATATTGAAGATATTTAAGTGATGGGTCAGTATCTCGTATTGGGATACTTTTGTGAATAGGAGGTACAAAAGATGTTTTCCACTGTGAAAGAAATTCACCATAATATGTTAGTAAACTATTGAAAATAACACAAAAGACTCTATAAGTGTGTTGTGTGTGGAATTCCATCAGGACCAGCATTCGTATCTTCATTTACGCCAGAATAAGCCGCTTCTACTTCAGATATTGAAAATCTTAAGTGATCAGGTATATTCATACAATGTACAGAATTACCAATCGAATAGTTTGAAAGGTTGTTGGAGTCAATAAAATTGGATTTGAAAAATTCAGCAAATGCTGTTAAAAATACTTTTTTTATTTCTTTGACTTTTTGTTAAAAATGTTTTATTTTCATGAGCTATTTAAAAACAATGTTTAAAATTATTTTCAATAAATTCTTGTAAGTGAAAAACACCTTTTTAAAATATAAACAAAACAAATTGAAACAAACAAAAATATTCACATTTTACTTGCGACAAAAAGGATCTACATTCGACATAAAGGAGCTGCATTCGTACAAAATTTTGTACTCGACATTTTGATCAAATATAACATTACGATGGTGTAAATGTCGAAAAAAGTCAATTTTGTCCTTCTATACCTGTAGCCGATTCGCGTTAGGCGTTTTTTTATTTGTATACTAAATCTGAACAATTGTATACTTATAAACACAATAATTTAAAAACCGATTTAATGATTTTCGAATACAAATTTTACAAAATTAAGGTTTTTTGAGAAATTAACTGGCATTTAAATTTTTGAAAACAACATTTTTTGCGGGTACATTTTAAAATTTTAAAAAACATGAAATAAACGGTGATTTTTTAAGAGCTTGAGAACTTTAAAAAAAAAAAACGAATTAAATTTGCAAAATCTCATCGATTCTTTATTTGAAACGTTAGATTGGTCTATGACATTTACTTTTTGAAGATAATTTCATTTAAATGTTGACCGCGGATGCGTCTTAGGTGTTGAATTCGGAAAGTCCAATTTTGGGTAACTTTTTCGAGTATTTCGGCCGGAATAGCCCGAATTTCTTCGGAAATGTTGTCTTCCAAAGCTGGAATAGTGGCTGGCTTATTTGTGTAGACCTTAGACTTGACATAGCCCCACAAAAAATACTCTAAAGGCGTCAAATCGCATGATCTTGGTGGCCAACTTACCGGTCCATTCCTTGAGATGAATTGTTCTCCGAAGTTTTCCCTCAAAATGGCCATAGAATCGCGAGCTGTGTGATATGTAGCGCCATCTTGATGAAACCACATGTCAACCAAGTTCAGTTCTTCCATTTTTGGCAACAAAAAGTTTGTTAGCATTGAACGATAGCGATCGCCATTCACCGTAACGTTGCGTCCAACAGCATCTTTGAAAAAATACGGTCCAATGATTCCACCAGCGTACAAACCACACCAAACAGTGCATTTTTCGGGATGCATGGGCAGTTCTTGAACGGCTTCTGGTTGCTCTTCACTCCAAATGCGGCAATTTTGCTTATTTACGTAGCCATTCAACCAGAAATGAGCCTCATCGCTGAACAAAATTTGTCGATAAAAAAGCGGATTTTCTGCCAACTTTTCTAGGGCCCATTCACTGAAAATTCGACGTTGTGTGAGATCGTTCGGCTTCAGTTCTTGCACGAGCTGTATTTTATACGGTTTTACACCAAGATCTTTGCGTAAAATCTTCCATGTAGTCGAATAACACAAACCCAATTGCTGCGAACGGCGACGAATCGACATTTCACGGTCTTCAGCAACACTCTCAGAAACAGACGCAATATTCTCTTCTGTACGCACTGTACGCATTCGTGTGGTTGGTTTAATGTCCAATAAAGTAAACTGAGTGCGAAACTTGGTCTCAATCGCATTAATTGTTTGCTCACTTGGTCGATTATGTAGACCATAAATCGGACGTAAAGCGCGAAACACATTTCGAACCGAACACTGATTTTGGTAATAAAATTCAATGATTTGCAAGCGTTGCTCGTTAGTAAGTCTATTCATGATGAAATGTCAAAGTATACAGAGCATCTTTCTCTTTGACACCATGTCTGAAATCCCGCGTGATCTGTCAAATACTAATGCATGATAATCCTAACCTCAAAAAAATCACCCTTTATTTGTACTTTTATTTACAGACTTTTTGGATACGTGAGCAAGTTTGTGCGACCCATTCATGCATTGTATTATTTCATGGATAAGTAAAAAAAATGTTGTGAGAAAATATCAATGTCATATTTTTAGTTTTAAAAAGTTTTGTAAATGTGATAGAAAATTGAAAAAAAAAAGAATTTATTAAATCAAAAATTCAATTTTAAGCTGTTTTCGGTCTATAAATTCAAGAAGTTCATTTTTTAATTATTTTTGATTGGATTTTCATAAAACGTTAAAATTCCATGACGCGATTTTTCTAAAATAATATCCGCCCTGAATATGTTCTAGTCTAAAAACAACTTTTAGTAGTAGTTTTTGTAGTTTACTCTCTTTTGTTTAAAACACTGTCATTTAAATCTTCGTTATATAAGAATATTCTTAAGGTATCAAATACCCGCATTTCTCAGAGTTTTAAAATTTAGTTCAGCTTCAGCTTCAGTTAAATTAAATTTATATCAATTTTGTATAATATTATAATATATGATATCAATAGAATTATTTATTCAAGATATTTCTGTATTTCAAACAAAAATATTGTATGCGCATTTTTTTAAATTAGGTCCGTTCGCTTACTTTCTGCACTAAAATTCGTAAAAGGAGATATTTTAAATAGTGGGGGTAAAATTCTCTCACAGAAAGACAAAACTACAAAAAAGTAAGCGAACGGGAAAACAAAAAATGTTGTCCACAATTTGACTGTCAACAAAAAAATATAAATTTTGAAACATCATCGTTTTTTTGTGTTTAGAAGTTATTTATTTGTTTGTAAATGGATTAATTAAGACAACATGAACTTCAAGCAACATTATGCTGGTATATTGTTTTTTTTCTGAAAAAACTTGATTAAATTGAAACTTGAAAAGAATTTTTAATTTTATAAGTGACAGCAAAAGTGAGCATTTTATTTAATTTATATGAAGTTCCATCAAATTTGACACTTTTCACAAATCAGCCCAAAGAAATTTCTTGGGCTAAAAATCGTAAGTTGGAGAAATATTTTACTCTCTCGTGAGCGCTCTCTTTTACGAAAAACAACGAAATTTTTGAGTAAGCGAACAGGATTCAGTTAAATTTCGTAATTTTTCCTAAAATTAGACTGTTTTAAGAAGGTACGCGAACGGACCTATTATAAGAACAATTTTTGACAGCTGTGAAGCACAGAATTTTCATAAAATTACCATAAACACACATAATACAGTGTTTTGTGATAAGAAATACGTGGACACAGTATTATGACATACAGTGATTTGTTAATAAAGTGTTTTGGTGTACATACTACCATATTCCAAATCAACCAACAGTTTTTTGAAAGTCCTTACATATCTTGCTTTATTACCTGTAAGACAAAATTATTTATACGGAGAAAGAAAAAATGTTATTCAAACGTTCGAAGTTTCTCTAAAAATAATAAATTAAGATTTTTGGAACCTTGAAAAGTCGAGAAAAGGTCGAAATTTAAGAAACTTTAAATAACTTGCAATGGGGAATCAAAAAAGTTTGGTATTTCTTGTTATGACCTTAAGCGAATTTAACCTGTTTAGAAAAACGATCTTTTCGCTTATTATTCTCTATCATAACTATTTAAAGTTTGAACAAAATCAAGAGTCCATTTTTGTGTACCATTTCATACCAAGTAAATTTGTATCTAAACGAAATTGTGTTTTGCCATTAAAACACATTTGGACCCCAAACATTTCGTTCCTTTTATTTATTAGAGGGTTTTTCAATAAAGGCGGGTAGATGTTGAAATGAAATGAAATAAAATAAAGGTATTAACAAAATTATTTTTTAATTTGAAAGGCGCATGTATGCCATTAAGTGTGGAATATGACATCATTCAAATGCCCGCCTCGTCTTCTTACGGTGGCACGGATCCGAGTGGTCCAATTCTCAATGACTCTTCCGCATAGATTCAGCTGAAATTGAGCGGTGGCCTATGTTATTTTCACCTATGTATATTTTTAGCATACTCTTGAATAGAAATGCTTGAAATTATTTAATATAAATAGTGTATAATAATTTAATAATATACAAAAAATAATTTGGTGTCTATAAAATTTGCTAATTTTCTTGTCAATATCTGAGGTGTTTTATTACAAAATTTAGAAGACTAAGACAATAAAATTCATATAAAATAAAATAATGAATAAATAAGTGTAAATATTTAATATAAATAATTTATTATATTTATGTTAAGTAACTCCAACTTCGTTGAAAATATGTATCCATGATAAATATTTTTGTATAAAAATACTGCAACATTTCTAACTTTTGCGTTTACGTCAATATGTAAATTGGTAATAAAGTGTAAAATTAAAACATATTTAATGTCATTTAAAATACATAAAATTCCATTGAAACACGAACCTATCCTAAGGATATAAACACTCTCCAAAGCAAACTCAAGGAATAAAAATTACCACACTCTTTTATTTTTCTAATTCATAAAATCATAAAAATATAATACAACGTCGGTTGTTTTTTTTTATTCTTATCTTTACACTCTTAAAACTTCCACCTTTCTATAGCGAGAGAAACCTTTCTCAAACAAAAGACCTTGGTGGTTTTATCTTTTTCCAACGAGTCCAGGATATATACACTTTCGTTATACCTATCTTCCCAACAGCACACCCTTTTTTTTAGCACTCACAAAGCCTTCAAAGTGCCGAGTGACCTAAACTAACAATCAACATTTCACTTAACTTACCCTCAAGGTGTCATTTCATTTCTCGAACCGGACGATCTCTAAGCCCACAGAGTGTATATGAAGTGATGATGATGGTAGCGATGGTGGAATATAATCTCCGCTGGAAAAAGAAGTCCTTTATTCAAACGGAAGCCATTGTCATTCTCTATACATATAGGTATAGATGGTAGATTTGTCGGTAGAGAAGGATGTTGATGGTGGTGTAGTTGAGGACTCAGCCCGCCATCACAAATCGCACATCGCATACCTACCACCCTCTCTCTCTCTCAATCTTACAAACATTACTAAATTGTTTTCGAGGTGGGTCTGGTCTGGGGTATTCGAGTACGAGTTCCTATCCAACCAAAAGTATAATTCCCAGTCAGGAATTTTCTTAGAGTTCATCCGCAGTACCTTGAGGTTTAATGCACAGAAAAGCAGAAGTAAATTCACTTGGGTTTTGATTGTTGTTGTGGAAAATAGAATCCTGTTCTTCGCGCAAATATTTTCTCTGACTTTGACTTCCACTCCCACTAGAACGACCCAACGCCCGCCATAGCTTTTCTGTAACCGTGGTTGTTGTTGGCGTTGTCAGAAAACATTATACTCGTCGTATGATCACATTTACGTCAATTTACAGGACAAAGTTTTGATATCTTCATTCCCTGGTTGTGACAGTGAAGTGAGTGAAGCACTTGGTTTACGTTTTCACTTATTATTATTGAATAGATTCAAGTTTTTTGAAGAGTCATTTTCGTCCTCGTCCTTGTCGTGTCGTGTCCTCTGGACAGGATAAAATTGTTTATGTACTCCATATGGAGTGCAAACGGAATTTAACAATGTTGAAGGACATCGTTTTTGGTGTACGGCTATGGATACAACCGTGATGGGTGTGATGAGAAGATGGAAGGAGGCTTGGAGTAAGAGAGGTGTTGTGTTGTCGTCATGATGTGATGGGGTTGTGTATCCAAAGTCTGAACCTTTTATATTGTGGTCGATATATCATTGGTAGATCGGTCAAATAAAGGTGTGTTTAAATTATATGGATTCAAAGGTATATTGGAATGGGTTTCCAACACAGTACAGCACATATACTTACCATCATCCTGTTCTCGTACTGATGATATAGTCTATATTGCCTCTGGGAATGATAGCCCCGACAATATAATAATAATAATAATCAATTGAAGAGTTTGCAATCAACTTGATTTTGAATGGAATTTTGATATGGTGAAACATGCATTGAACTGACAACATCGAAACGATGATGGTACGATGGTGGATTCTGGATGAAGTCTCTGAAGTTCACTTGAATGACTTTGGACCAGAAACGTGTGGTATTATGGTGGTTGTTTTATTTTTAAAGAGATGTTGTTGATGAGACTTATTGCGTGGATGTGATGAGAGTAATAAAACTTTTCAAAACGAGAAATCAATCAATTGTTTTTTGGAGTTATTGTTAATTTATAAACATTTTTAAACTTTACCAATAATTTTTACTAAAGCTGTTATATTTCTACAAATATAAGCTTATTATAAAAATACTATCTAACACTTTAAGCATTATTATAAATATTGAATCTTTTAATTGGATACAATTTAGAATTGCGTAATTGGGATATTGATAACATTTTGTTCGTGATTTTGTTTTTCGGCTACAGCTTAAACCAGATGCATTTTTCAGAAAAAAATCAGTCAACCGCAGATATATGATAAAAGTAAAGAACCGTTCTTCCTATCCTGAAGCGTTAAGAGTATGTGAACCCTAAGTTTCTTATGTCATGTTCTTAAAGAAAATAAATGGAAAATGGGAACGCTCTTTTAAACTTTCAAATGTTCCTAAGTATAAAAGAGTTTATATTGAGCATTAATTTTATTTACCATGTCATACAAACATTTTAGTTTTTTCATATAAAACATTGGGCGTCAGAACTGAAATAGTAACAAAATATAATATGTAAGAGAAAAAAATCATTCGTGCATTACAAATTTAAAAATTTATTAACGTTTCAAGGTCCCTAAAACCTACGCCCATGGATTTTGGATATAGAAATGTGAGCGGGTGTTTATGTTCGTTTGGAATACCCTGTTCCGGCTATTTCTTAAGAAATTGGTTTCAATTACATTTTATAATATAAAAGTACTGGGAACAAATATTAGTCACTTCGTACATTTTATGACCAAAAAATTATGTTACCTATATAAATTATTGCTTACAAAGAAAAATAACGTTTTTTACATCTTTATATAATTTTTAGAGAAATCTAATTAACAATTTTTGTAAAAAGAAATTAAACTGAAAAAATTGTCAAAAATGAAGTTTTGATTGGAATTACCTCAAAACAATTGACAGTTTTTCTTTCAAAAATATGAAATCCCACAAACAATGCAGTTCTAAATTGATATCACCGTTCTTGCACTATTCTAATGGGTTTTGGTGGCCTTAATTCAAATCCGATTTCGAAATGAATACATGTTGTCAAGTCTTGGAGATAATGTACTATAAGGCTTTTTGAGGCTAACTAAATTTATAAAGTAGTTTTTTTTCAATGAAACGCTAAGATATTTATGCTGAAACGGTTTTAAACAAGAAAAGTTTTGCTTTTGTAACGAATCTCTTATATCTAATATCAAGTTTTTGAAATAAATTACAAAATATAAAAAAATTAAAAACCGTTGTTTTCAAAACTTGAGCAAAGTGTTAAAATTAATGTTTGGATACGAAAACACCACAAAATCTAACTCCAGAATGATTTTGAGAAAACTGTTTATAGTTTTGAAAAATACGTTAAATTCAAAGTTTACTCAAAACTTCATAAGGAGCCAACTAATGATAATTTCTAAAAACTAGGAAAGATGCTAAAATGATTTAAATTATATCTAAAAAGCAAAGATCTGTGTTTTGCAAAATCATTATACAGTTTATTGTTAAGAGATATTTTGAGTTTTAACTTAGGCTTAAAAATCCGTTTTTCTGTTGTTTTATATTGAAATATTTTGAAAACTTGCTATGATGGAAAAATTTTAAGTGGAAGGTTACCATATGTTTTTATTTTTTGTAAAAAAATTCTCAATTCGATCTTTCCCAAAATTTTACTGAATGATTAAAAATAAAAAAAATATCAACAAACTAGTCCAGCAAAGTTTTTTTTTTAATTTTTAAATTGTGCTGATAACATAAATTGTATTAGAGTCTATTATATTACAAATAATTCAGTAATATTTGTTGTTCCATCCGGTAAATGATGAACAAAACTTAAAAAATTGGGTAATTTAAATAAAACTGCACCTTAAACCCTTTTACAAACCATGAAATGTTTTCTCCTCATTAACAGGAGTTTTGGAAAGTTTTAAGGACGGTTAAGTGAAGTTCTTTAGCGATGTTTAACTTTGGTAATTAAAAATTTTCTTGAAGTGCCTAATTTTCCTTGATTATTGTTTTTTGTTTTATTGTGTTCCAAATTGCTTTGAATTTTGCCTCAGATTTTTTTAATTAATTAACAAGTTTTAATCATTATTCAATACTTATAATTTTTATATTGATTTGAAATGTTGATCACAGGGGCATAAACTTCTAACAATAATTTTTTATTTTTCACAAAATAAAATGTTATACCCGTACTTTAAAATGAATTGCTTCAATCAGGAGATCTTTATACAATGTAGAACTTAAAGTTCCAAAAACTCCATTATTCATATTATACTTTTCATGTTTTCCTTTTGATGCATTAGTTTAGAGGGCGTGTGTACGAAAAATCTTCCTGGTTCTGCAATAACGTCAACATCGATACTAGCAATATAATATACGTGTCTACGAAGTTTTAAATGGTCAACTGGCCTTAGCTGTTGTGTGAACTAAACTTTATTTGAATATAGGTGTAGATCCAAATGCCAAACAGGCCATTATGTGCCGTAAGACAGTCCTTATTCCTAAAACGAAGAGGATTTTTTATTTTTTATTTAAACATTTTTATAACTTCACAATACTAAAGCCAATTCTTCTGATTTTATCTTTTTTATTAAAGCATGATGTTAAATTTTATTTCTATCACACATGGTTTTATATGCGTTTAACGTATCCAACGTATTATTTTGCTAAATTAAAATTAACAATTTTCGTTGGCGCCGACTTTTGGACACCCTGTACACATTTACTATTTCTCCTGAAGTACATTTATTATATACTATACTTATATATGTACAAATCAAAAAATATACCATTGCGAAAAATATACCCATTAATTTCTTAAATGTGTTTAATTTTAATCAAGAAAGACAAAATTATAGTTATTATTTAATTTCATTCGATTTCACACAGTGCGATGAGAAACCACTTATTTTTTGGTCATTTAAAAACATGAAAGCTGAAAACCTGACACTGCCAAAGGTTTCAGAGTTTTCAAAATAAGATACTAGACTGATTTTGAAGGCCGAAAATTCAATATTCATTTTATTTATACGTGTAAACAATTGACTTAAAGGTATAGAGCCACTCTTTTAATCAAGATAACGTACTTTCAAATGATATGCAGAAATATTTCGCAAAAATCCAAATTTTAAAGCGTCATCATGAAAACGTATTAAGTTGTGAACATTTTTTGAATTTATGGTTTGACATTAGTAATTTAGTGTATTGAATCTGCAATTGATATCTTATACCGAAAAAAGGTTTATTTTATAAGAAATACGTTTTGTTGATTGATTTCAAAATTGGATATGTGTGTGCGCCATTAATGGCATATCAAAAACAGCTGCGAATCAGTTTACTTTTTGCACCGAATTGGTACAAAAATATTAAAATTTTGCACAGAAATTACAGTGGTGTAATATTTAAACCAGTGTATTTTGTCAAATACACCAAAATCTTAAATAAATATTATCAGTTTTCCCAATTTTACATCAAAATTCCAGAAATTATATGACAGTGTGTTACTTTAATTACTAAATACAATTTAAAGGAAACCTTCATAAAAATCTTACGGACTATTTTACAGAAAAATCAAAAAAAAAAAAAAACTGAATCAAATTTTCTTTAAACTTTAATTTCCATGTTTGAGCTCAATCAACCTAACAGTTAAGGCTTTAGGGGCGAGGACAGATAGAAAGACAGAGTGATGGAATAGCGGGAATCCCTTTTTTCGACTTCTCTACCATCGTTATATCATGTTTGATTGAAATCTAAAATTCGAAATCGTTTTCGAATGAATTTACTTTGAAACGTCAAGGACAAGTTTAAAATCAATCGGTTTTTGGTTTAAAATTTTAGGTATTGAAATTTCCTTAAGAATTGGATAAACTCCTTAAAGTTTGTTTAATGCAAAAGCCTGTTAATCTCAGGAAACTCTAAACACTTTATAACATCTTAAAAAATATAAAATATTAAGACAAAAATAATTTTCCTCATTATTTAATTAAAATTTTTTAATAGGAGCTGAGATGGGACGCACACTGATAACTTTTCATTCCAACTGTCGATTTGTCTTGCTAGGGCCTCACCCAAGAAAACTTCTCCATCTAGCTCGGTCCCTAGCTACATGTCTCCAGTTTCGCGCTCCAAGTTGGGTGAGGTCACCTTCCACTTGTGCGCACCACCTGATCCGCGGTCTTCCTCTACTGCGCTGCCCTGTGGGTGTGGATTCCAAGACTTTCCGGGCCGGAGCATTGGTTTTCATGCGCTCTAAGTGACCCAGCCATTTTAGTCTTTGGACTTTCACCCCTCTGGCTAAGTCTACGTCGCTGTACAGCCCGTACAGCTCGTCGTTCCATCTTCTCCTCCACCCTCCTTCGATGCATACGGGACCGTAGATCACACGAAGAACTTTTGTTTCGAAACGACCCAAGGTGCTTTCATCCACTTTTGCAGAGTCCATTCTTCTGCACCGTATAGCAGGACGGGGATGATATGGGTCTTATATAGCAACACTTTGGTCCCTCAAGAGAGGACTTTACCACTCAATTGCTTTCTTAGTCCAAAGAAACAGCGGTTAGCAAGAGTTATTCTGCGTTTGATCTCAGCGCTGGTGTTGTTTTCTGCGTTTACAGCGGAGCCTTGGTAGACGAAGTCCTTGACTACCTCAAAGTTACGTCTGTCGAAGGTGACGTTTTGACCAAGACGTCGGTGTTGTATGTTCTTTCTTGGCGACAGCATGTACTTTGTTTTGCCCTCATTAACCGTTAAACCCATTTTTGCCGCCACTGCCTCAATACTCACAAAAGCCCCATTGACATCACGCTGAGTTCTTCCGATTATGTCAATGTCATCAGCATATGCTAGTAATTGGACAGACTTTTAAAGGATAAAGCCTCTAGTGTTGACGTTGGAGTGGGAGATCTGCAGTATTCTATCAAGCAAGATGTTAAAAAAATCACATGACAGCGCATCATCTTGTGTAAAACCTTTTTTGACATCAAAAGGTTCTGTTAAGTTGTTTCCAACCTTTATGGTGCAGCGTAAATCCTCCATGGTTATCCTGCACAAACGGACGAGTTTGGCAGGGATACCAAAACTAGACATGGCTCTATACAGCTCGTTATATGCGGCCTTGAAATCGATGAAAAGATGGTGGGTGTCGATTTGGTGTTCTTGGGTTTTTTCCAGGATCTGCGTATCTAAATATTCAGAACAATGTTTTGCGAGATAAATATTTTGAAGTAAAAATCTTTCTTCGTTCTCCTAGTACTTGAACCATTTCTTATCAGTTTCTTGGAATTTTTCTAGGTTAATGTGTTTTGCCGTCAAAAATTTTGTCAGTTAAATTTTGAAAAATTACCAAGAAATTTTGAATATAATGAAATAGTTTGATTCCAAAATCTATTTTTGTTAACGAGTTTCTCAGTCAAAACCCAATCTTTAACAATTTCAGTGGCATTTCTTAAAAGATTTATTTTCCATATAAACAAATACAGATTGGAATTTCGTACCAAAGTCTAGCATTTTGAAGCCAATATACATAAGTTTTTTTACCATTGTTGCGTACTAAGTTTTTATATTTTAATTTGTGTGAATAACTGTCTGTTAGATTTTTATATACATTTTTCTTAATGTCAAAATAAATATTTTCTTTAAGATAAAATTAGTTTCAAGCCAATATTTTTAGTATATAAGAAGATAATTAAACCCTAAAATTATTTATGTTTTTATTTTACGTAAAAAACCGTCAATTGGATTTTTCTTAAAATTTTACCAAATGTCAAAATCGTTATTCTTCGTTTCATACAATTGTTTTGAAGATAAAGTCATTTTTCGTTCTTATAATATTCGAGGTAAATTCAACTGTTATTTGGTGAGATATTAGCTAGCCAAAATTTGTACTTTTTTTTAAATTTCTATGGTTAAAAACCACCCACTCAGTTTTCATATACAAACATTTCTCTAAAAATCTTTTATTTAGCTTCTAGACACCATGAAGCGTCGAGAAATGTCAACATTTTTAAATCGACATATCGGACCGGTTACAATAACTTCATATGAGAAGTTAACAAAAACTTTAAAAACTTGCTTTTATACACAGTACACTTATTTTTTGAAATTTTGGTTTTAAAATTTTTGAAAAATGTTTGACAATTTTAAAAAAGTTATAAATTTGTTTAAGGATTTTTGTTTTTAATTTTGTCCCAACGATTTAAAAAAGCAATAAGATATTCAGTCGCAATCATAGTTTCATTCGGAACATTTTTTTTTAAGACTAGAAAATAAAAGCTTCATAAACATCTTAAGGTAGGTGACTATAACAATAAGTACTTCAAAAGAAAAGTAGAGCATAGAAAATATAGATTTTGTTTGGATATACAAATTAATATAAAGAAACAAAGAGAACGAATTTTTTTACAAAACCAACTTTTGTTATTTATTTTCAAACTGCAATACCGACAAAGAAAACTTGTTAAAAATTAAAAAAGATGCGTCCCAGATAAGAAAGTAAAAGTGAATTATTAAAATGCATCTAAATATCTTTCGCTCGTTATAAACTGCGTTTCGCGTGCCCTCTTGTCGACGTCTTTTTCTTATAACATCTAACGCGATGAGCTAGATTCCCCTCTAGTTTTTATGTGGCATTCATGTAGAAAGAACCAAAGAGAATTTTAAAGAAGTCAATTAAGCCGCTGGGACCGGCAGGCAGCAGAGGTACATTTAACCTCACAAACAAAAAGAGTTTTTGAAAAACGCGAATCTACGCGGTGGCATTTGTGCAATTCGTTCAACTCTTGTTTTTATAGAACACACATTTCTTTTTCAATACTCAACTCGTCTCATACATATTCATAGCCTCCATTGACAAAAATGCAATCAAAAAGGAATTATGAAGCTTCATTGAAAATAGATATCCTATATAGCCCCCCCCACACAAACGAATGTTGCCCGAGTGCTGATGCCCTCTCTGACCATTCCCTATTTTAAAATGTTATTAATTAACCATTATCCTGCTGGATGGTGTTCAATGTAACACTCTTCGAAAATTGAGTTTGTCTCTCTTGTAGTATTCAAGGATTTATCTCTCACTGGACAGTTGACAGTCATTGTGCGACACATGTCAGGACAACGACGTCTACGACGACGACAACGACTATGAGGAAAACATCAACTCCCACTGATGACACTGGGTCTGTTTCTGTTGCTATTGCCGATGCTGATGGTTCTGGAGTGGGGCACCATAAGGACATTATAGAATTGGTTTTTCACATTTTCGCTTCTCGTCATCAGCATCGCTCGTCCTTGATGTGGATATAATATTTTAAATCGAGTACGGGAGTGGGAAGTGTAACTGAACCGACTCGACGACGACAACAACTGTACAACATTTGCCAAGAGGAGGTGTGGTCGGAGGTGCTGCAGGTTTGATCCATATGATGATGACAGAGTCTGATTGACGGACATCAATATTGTGTTCCTCTCTTCCTACTTATAGCCCGCATATGGACGGACAACAATATCGAGAGCGTAGACAGTATTCTTCATAAGATGGACTGTCAACACCCAATGCCGGCAATGCTAGGTCGATGTCACAATTCCATTGAAATTCAATCAATTCTGCTTCGCTATTGTGATGGAAAAATAATTAAATTTCACCCGTCGTCGTCGCCCAGTCCTCTCATCACTACCGCATCGCACCTTACCGCCGTTGGCCGCTCTGCGCCCGCCGCCATCATCAGAGTCATCATCATCATCAATATCAACATCTCTCTGGGATGCGGAGTCCTGAATTTGGGTTGGGATTTACGTTGTTTTAGTTTTTAAGAAGAGCGAGTGGTTGTTTGTAATTAAATTTCGATATCAATTTTTTCTTGTATTTAATTTTGAATTTTTGTTTTTTCGATCGTGGTGCTTGTTTTGTCTGCAGATGGAGAAGATATGAATTGACCATTATGCGAGTTTAACCAAATGAAAATTTTGTATTCAATGTAAATTGACAGATTTTTCTTTTTTACTGATTTATTCTTTATTGAGGATGACATGTTTCCTGCTTTTAACTGATGACGCATTATAAAATCCACATTCAAAAAATGAGGAGCGTAGTCATCAAATAAAGATTATTGTTCAATTTTTTAATATTTAAATTTAAATAAGGAAAATGTATGCAAATGAAACAAGTTCTTCAAAAATTAAGAACAAAATGAATTTGTAAAAAATAAAGCTTTTTAAATTGAACTCTCGATAATTTTGTCAGCTTTTAAAACTTTTTGAAAAATCTTGGTATTACCAATATTTGCATTTTATTTTCGTAAATCGTACCTGCAGTCTGTGCAAGTACGTTCGATGCCATAATGTATGCAACTCGATTTCTTTTGCATGGCCACTGCGGGCACGCTTACAGAAGTCCAGACGCTAACTTAATTTTTGACGGTTTTCAAGCATAAACCGGCCGATACTGCTGTAATTTCACGTTCGGTATTCATCAATCGTCACTGGCTTGTTGGCATAGAGATAGATCATAGACTTGTACGGGAAATAGTCTTACGGCCAAGCGACTGGTCCATTTCGAGAGATAACACGTTTTCCAAACTTAGTTTCCAATAAATTGATTGTGACATTCGCTGTGTGGCTGGTGGCGCAGCCCTGTTGGAAATACATTTCCTCCAAGTCGATATCATCCAATTGGGGCAAAAAATATTCGGTTGTTATTGACGTTTCACAGTAAAGTGCCGGTATTGATCATTACTGAAGAAGTACGTACACCAAACCGTAATTTTTTTGAAATGAAATGATGACTCATGGAGTACGTGTGGATTTCTGCCTGACCAATAATTGAATATTTTGTTTATTGACGAAGCTATTCAGCCAGAAATGAGCCTCATCGCTGAAGAATCATTTTCAACTTGTTGCTTAGCCCAATTCACGAACATTCGACGCTTCTGGTGGTCCATCTGATTCTGTTTTTGAGTCAACGCTTCACAATGATGACCAACGCTTGATAACGACGTGTGAAACACATTTGTGCTTTCTGCATTTGAAGCCTCAGCGACAGCAATATTCTCGACACTACGGTCACTTCTTTGTCTCACTGGCACGGGAACCTTTTGTATTGTGCCTGCTAGGACGATTAAGACGACCATAAATTGGACGTAGCGTTGAGGCCACTGACTCCCGATTTCGGTAGTAAATTTTAATAATTTTGGCTCGTTGTTGGCTCGTATATCTTTCCGACATTAAATGGCAAACCTTACTGAAGAGAAATTTTGAAAGAGTGGCAAGAAATATCACGTCTTTTGCTGTCCCTGTAGCTCTATTTTCAGATTCGGCATATAAACTGTAGGTTCTCTCCATCCCTGCAATTGCTCGCACACAGGAATGGTTGAGAGTTGTAAGTCACTAGCCCCTGGTTCTCTACGGACTGTTGCTCCACCTAATTTATTAATTTATCTATAGAACTTTAAATTGGCAACACTATTTTAACTAGTGGCTATTTTGTCAGCGGTCAAGTGATTTATTTTAAGTTTGGTTTGCAATTTCCACATAAATAGACTGGTGCCAGAATAATGCTTACAATTTGTTCCCAAAACAAGATTGCCATTGATCCTAATTTTTTGAATTTTGTGGAATAATTTGTCAGTACTTCTTTAATAACAGCATAACATATAAGAAAGAAATATTTGGGAGCCGCAAAGCTTCACGTTACGGAATCTAGAATTGGCATCCAAGGTCATGCGACTAAGCGCCGTTAAACTACATATTTTCTGTTTAAATATGGGAAGTTAAAAGTATACGCCGATAAGATTGATAACATTGACCACTTGGAGGACAGCGTTACGGCCAGAACACATTAGGGGAAGCTTGAAGCTTAAAAAAACGCTTAAAGCAGAAACTATCATTAAACGCGCATTTCGAAGCAAAGGACGTCTACATAGTGAAACACGACAATAATTGAAGTTGTGAAAATAAAAACAATTGACGTGTCAATTTACACTTTTATCGTTGAAAGAACAGAAGACTTCAGAGGTGGTTTCTTTCTTTTCGTCAAGATCGAAGAGCTTCCATAGGAAGTTATTGTAATGGGTCCGATTTGTCGAATTGAAAATTTTGATATTTCTCGCCGTTTCAAGGTCCCTAGAGTCTAAATCAAAAATTTTTAGAGACATTTCTGTGCGTGCGTGTACACGTACGTTCGAAAAACTTTTTTCTTCGTCCGCATATTTCAAGAACCAGTGGAGATATCGACTTCAAATACATTTTTGTATACAGATAACAATGCAGAAAGGACTCTCAAAAAGTGGGCGGTTTTCTTTCCATAGAAATTAAAACAAAAAAATGAACAATTTGGTTAACCCAAAATATGTATTTCAAGAACCAATAACTCTGCCGACTTGAATTAAATTTGTTTGTATGTTGTAAAGAGATAGCTAGTATATTATTGAAAAAAAATCAATTAACGCAACGAAGAATATCATTTTTGACAAATGTTAAAATTTTGGAAAAATACAATTGAAAATTTTTTTTACAAAAAACAAAAACCTAAACAAAAAAAATAATAAAACTTGGTAAAAATTGATTTTCGACTCAAATATCTTTTCAAAACTTTGAGATATTGGCTTCAAATTGATTTTATTTTATAAAAAATATTGTTTTTAATATTCAATAATATAAATTTTGCGTAAAATCGAATAGACAATTTTTTTACAAATAATAAAAACTAAAAAAAAAACAATATTAAAACTTGGTAAAAATTTACTTTGAACTTAAATATCTTTTCAAAAATTAAAAATATTGGCTTCAAACTAATTGAGTCTCACAGAAATTATTGTTTTCGACATTCAGTAAATTTCTTATAAACATACAACAGTCAGTTTTTTTATAAAAAAAAAAATCTACAAAAAATAGTACGTAAATGCTACTAAGATTGGTAAAAATTGGTTAACGACTAAAAATCCCGTAAACAAAAATAGTTATTGAAATCTAACTATTTCATCATACGCAAATATTGTTGGTAACTTTTTTAACCCAACACGAAAGCCTGCTACAATCTTTTAAGCAAGACAAATCGACAGACGGAATGGGAAGTTATCAGCGTGGGTCATCTGTCTTAAAATCTTTTATTAATTTTAATTCGACAAATCGGAACGATTACAATAACTTTCTATTGGATGTTCAAAACAAGGATTTAAATAAACAAAAAATACAATGAAAGATTTGTTCGCAGGATTAAATAAGTTTAATTTTTAAATTCTATGATGTTTTGAAGAATTTGTTTAAATTTGATAAGAACATTTATGTGAGCTTCAATATTTTTAGGAACAAAGAATTATTTTCATCCCGAATCAAATATATTTTACGCACAAGGATACTGACTTGGGTCAACATAAGCAACTAAAAACGTCTTTCAGACAAGTTCTTCAAATCCTTTTTTTTTCGATTTAAAGTTCTTTTTTTTTTTCAAGAAATAACATTATTTCCTTTATGTTTTCCTATCAATTTTACATTTTTATTTATCGACAATATTATTGATGACAAGTTCTGAAAATAGAATTATTATAGATAAAGGTATCTATCCTAACTAAACCACTATCCCTATCTTATCTATGGATTAGGATGGGATAAAGATATGTTGTCGTATGCACAACTTAAATCCAGATGGAAATGTGGACTATGGACTTCTGTATACATAAGATTTTATATATGTTAGTCTAATATAGCAACCCAGAAGAGAACATAAGTTCATAAATCTTCATGGGGTTTCAAGTCCATTACAGTTAGGTGTAGAGAGTAGTATACCTTTCTAGAAACTAAGATGTTCTTTGCATTGCAAACCGTTTTGAGGGTGGATTCGGTTACACCTTTTGCTAAGAAATGCAAATTCCGATTGAAAATTGTTTCCATGTAGTAAATTGATATTTATTATGGTTGCATCCTAGTAGATACCGGTAAACGTACATTTGTAATGAACTATAAATATTTTAGATACTATTACTAAAACGTACCATTTTCTTTGTAGTACATGAAATAAAAAATCGCTTATAATCCCGTAATTATTTAAAATTACATTTTTCTTTAGTAAATTTGTCATTTAAAAAAAAAATATTAAAAATATGCAGTCGATATTTGAATTTTAAGCTTTTTTAGTAAGATTATCAATTTTTTTAATATCATAACTTAAAAACTACATAAACGGCAAGTGTTTGTATACTGCAGACTAATGTTTTACCAAAAATTAAAAGCGGCTTTGGTATTTTTACAAACGGCAAGAAAAACTTAGACTAACTATAGAAAGTGTAAGGCATATATTAAATTTTGAACTTTAAAACTACGCCAATAATAATTATTTGTTATCAAAATATTCAATTTAAAAATCAATTTGTACTTAATTGTGAAAGTATTTCAATAATATACTTATAATAGTACTTTTGTATAAGAATTGTCGATTGAATTGTACAAAAAGTCAAGAACTTCATTCTTCGTTTTATAAAATCATTGTGATGGTAGTTTTACTTTTTCTACATAAGATATTCTAGATAACAAATATTTGTCATTCATTTTTTTTTTAGTTTTTTAAGGTAGCCATATATTTCCAATCTTATTTATTTATTTATAAATGACTTGATTTCGATCATAAAAATTCCTCCGTCTCTATTATGCTCATGAGCTTTTCAAAATTATTAACAATGCATCTGAGTGCCTACTTATACAAGAAGACTTAATATTATTTAGGGAGTGGTGCAATACAAATTGTCTCGTTTCAAATGTTGACAAATGTAAAACGATGAGTCTTAAACGCAAGAAAGTAACATTTGTTTTGAATTTTAAGGCTCAAAACTTTCATTATCTGAGCATATTAGCTTTGTTAAAAAAGCAAATAGAGTCCTTGGCGTAATTAAGAGATTGTATCGCAATCTCAGTGATCCTTTTGTTCTCAAGTTACTTTTTGTTTCATTTGTGGGTCCAATTCTGGAATATATCTGTGTAGTGTGATCTGGGCACCATATTATTCTATACCTACATGAAATGAGAATTAAGGCGATTCAGAGAAGGTTTTTTCGTTTTTTCTTCGTTCTCTTCCTTTGTTTAGTGGAATTATTGCCACAAAGATTTATTTGTATAATTACATTTTTGTTTTGCTGCAGCAATAATAAATGGAACTGTATCGCATTTTTAGCCGATCGAGCATACGACTCCAAGGATTACTAAATACAATTTGATCGAACTAAGCACCCATCATTACCCTCTTAATCAATTAATTAAAGTACTCAAAAAAAAGCTGGGGTGCGACCCACACTGATAACTTCCCATCCCGTCTGTCTTGCTTAAAAGTTGGTAGGCTTTCGTGTTGGGCCAAAAAAGTTGTTGGTCAAATTCTCTAATTTTAAAATTACCCACCTTATTTTTCATATAAAGAAATAGTTTAGTTTGAAAATCTAGGTTTGTAAAATAGATTTATAGTAGAAAAAAATTTGTTACCAATTTTAGCAGCATTTAATAATTTTATACAAATTGGATAAATGAAATTAATTTGAGAGATATCAAGAGCCGAAAATCAATTTTTACCAAATTTCAGTACTACTTATTGCAGATTTTATTTTTTATGAAAAAAACGGACTATTGGATTTTTATTAAAAAAAAAAACTATTGAATATCGAAAACAATATTTTCTGTGAAATAAAAGAGTTTGAAGATAATATTTTTAATTTTTAGTAGTTTTTTTTGCCGTAAGTAAATTTTTAATAAGATTTAGTATTGGTTTTTTGTTACAATTTTATTTTTTGTAAAAAATAGATTTTTCTCAACATTTTACTGAGTGTTGACAATAATATTTTTTTAAATATACAAGTAGTTTAAAGCGAATATCTCAAAGTTTTGAAAAGATATACATATTTTTTTTTATAATTACCAAACACTAAAAGGGTTTTTTATACCTTTAATAAGCCAAAGACACAGTGTGAACATTAGAAAAGAGTGAAGGGTTAGATAGGAGGTGTCGGTGTACATTGGTTGTAAATTTCTGAACATTGCAATGACAGGGAAAGATAGGGCGTGGCAAGGCATTCCACATTCGCGTAGTACGGCTACAAAAAGAATCTCTGTACTTCATAGTACGGCCGAAGTTGGGCTTAAGGGTAAACTGATGGGCATTCCTAGCGCGGGTATTACGGTTAAATTGTTTAAAGGGAGGAATGCAACTGGCTATTTCACTAGAGCATAGTCTGTTAAAATAACTGTAAAAAGTGTGAGGCAAGAAACCTTCCATCGATGTTCGAGTGATGTAAACGAGTTGATGATGTTAATGTCAACAATCATTTTGAAAGCTCATTTTTGAATACTGTCCAAGAGGCTTAAATAAGTTACTGGAGCACCATCCCAGAGATGAGAGTTATATTCAAGTTTCGTATATATGTAGGTTTTATAGATTGTATCAGACGGAGCGAAAAATTTCTTGCAACATCACGTATGTGATCGCTCCATAAAAGGTGGTTGCTGATGGACATTCCGAGGATGTCAAAATTTTCCGTTTCGTTGATGCAAGTGCCACTCATAGATAGTGGCAAACAGGGTTTATATCGCTTTAACGATTCAAGACAGCATTGCGTTTTCGAAGCATTAAATTCCACACGATTTTTTATTCCCCATTGTACAATGCTGTGTAGATCGGAATTTAATGAGCTAATCATATTTTTCCGTTGCAGTTCCACATCCGAGGAGGAGGGTTGTGAGTCTGGAAATGAATATGAAATGCTAAGAGTGCTATCGTCAGCGAAACAATGTATTGGATTAGAAGTAGCAGACAGGAGATCATTTATAAAAATGAGGAAGAGGGTCGGAGACAAAACGGAGCCCTGGGGCACACCAGCCTTTATTTTATGAGTTTCAGACTTGAGTCCGTCCAAAACATCTTGTATTGAACGGTTCGAAAGAAAATTTCTAATCCAACGAAGAAGAGATTCGTCGATACCGAAAGCACGCATTTTCGATAAGAGAGCAAGATGCCAGACTTTATCAAATACCTTTGAAATATCAAGTGCAATAATCTTTCTTTCTCCAAAACGATGTAAAGATCTGTTCCACTGTTCGGTGAGGTGAACCATGAGATTACCAGTGGACCTATTGCTACGAAAGCCGTATTGCCGGTCATTGAGAAGCTTCGGTTCCTCAAGATATTTTTTAGAAAGAAGGGACGTTAGTGCTATCGGTCGGTAATTTGTAGGAGAAGAAGATTCGCCATTTTTGGGGATTGGCTGAACAAATGCAGTTTTCTAACTACTCGGAATGAGCCCAGAAGAATAGGATAGATGGAAAAGCTTACGCAGTGGTTCTGCTATCGAGGAAGAACACCTCTTCAGAATAATAGCGGGGATACCATCTAAGCCAGAATATTTATTTGAGTCGAAAATCAATTTTTACCATTTTTTTGTTTAAGTTTTTATTTTATTAAGAAAACTGTCACTTCGATTTCTCTCAACACTTTTCCAAATGTTGAAAATAATATTAGTTGTAAGTTTAAAATAACTAAAAGCCATAATCTTAAGGTTTTGAAAAGCTTTTTGAGTCGTAAATTAAATTTTGCAACTTTTTTTAAATTTTCTTTTAAGTTTTTATTTTTTGTAAAAAATTCGATTTTTCTCAAAATTTCACTGAATATTAACAACAATTTTTTTTTAATAGATAAAGGTAGTTAAAAGTTTTCAAAAGATACTTGAGTCGAAAATGAATTTTTACCAACTTTGATGGATGTTTTTTCTTTAGGTTTTTATTTTTTATAAAAAAAACTGTCAATTCGATTGTTATCAAAATTTTACCAGATGTTAAAAACGTTATTTTTCGTGGCGCAATATTGTTTTGGAGATAAAATCATTTCGTATCCGTAAAATTTTCGAGGTGACAACATTATTTTCTTCAGTTTTTTTGAATTATAAAAAAAAAACTTTTAACTGGATTAAAAAAAAATACTTGTTTGGTATCACGATACACTACATAATATAGAATTTAATTCAAGTCTCTAGCGTCACTGGTTTGTGAGATATTTTAGACTGCTATGGTAAAAAAAACCGCCCATGCAACTTTCTTGAGAGCAATTTCTGCATATTTCTGCATTATTATGTGTATAACATAATTTATTTGGAGTCAATATCTCTATTGGTTGTTTAGCTATCGACTCTAGGGACCTTGAAACGTCGAGAAATGTCAAAATTTTCAATTCGACAAATCGGAACCATTATAATAATAATGAAAAGTTAATAATTAATTAATTAACTTTTAAACAACTTTTTGAAGATTTTAATTTTATAAATAAATTCAATACTCAGACCATAATCATTTCCTAAACAAAACATATTTTATTGCATCATCTCTGAAAGATTACTCTTTGAAGTGAGTTTTCAAAAATCTAAACGCCATTTGATTTCTCACAAAAACCATATTTTTTCAAAATTTTTATTTGAAAATCGCATTTTTCAATTTTAGTATAAAAATACTTTTGATATTTCACTTTTCAGATCTTATTTAATATACATTTTCATTTCAATTTCATAAAAAAATGATGACCCATTTTTAAGAATCGAATTTCAAAAGAAAAATGTTTTTTTAAAAATGAAAAATAACAACATTGATGTTTTTGATCATCAAATATTATTAAGACACTAAGAGCTTATGAAGAAATTTTTGAAATGTCGACGAGTTCTTGAGAAAATATTAAAACAAAGTAACTGTTCTATTAGGGCAACCCTTCCGGAGCAATAGAAAATATTGGTTTTATATTAAAAGAAGCCAAACAAAATCTATCGGTTTTTTTTTTTGAGAAAATTCGAATTCCTGATTTCTTAACCTTAAGAAAAATAAAAAAAATAGCACCTTATGCGGATCGATTCAACACCTTAAAATTTGAAATCAATCTACTCAGTGCTTTGAGCTATAGGGTCGAAGATAGGCAGACAGACAGAAAGACGGACGGAATTGGAGGACCCACTTTTTTGACAGCTTTACATCGTAATGTCAAATGTTAATCGTAAGTTATAAAATAAATTTTATCGTAAACGACAAATCAAAAGCTTTTTGCTGGTCTTTGAAACAACATGTACTCATAGTCAGTAATGGAAATTACATGACAATTAGGTTGTCTTTTGTATTGAAAATGTCGCTTACTATAAAATGGCGGACGCGATATAGTTCCTATATGTCAGTAAGTTCAGGCAAAGGCCTAAAAATTCGTTTTTTCGTTTTTTCTTCGTCTGTCTGAGTTAAGTTTGTTATTCCCGTGGCCTGCAAATTTTTAAATTTAAGAATTAGAATTGTTTTTCTTTTTCTTAAATATAGAAACAAAATCTTAATTTCAAATATGCAGTTCGAATAGTTTTTCAGTTCCTATAATTTTTTCACTGACCTCAGCTCCTTAAATCCCTACCGGTTTGAGTTTGAAAATTCTGCTCTTTTTTCATTATTTTTGCACATTTTCTATTAGCTTACCCTAGAATGACATTTCATTTCATGTATACTGTTCACATATATAGTTTTGTTTGACATCATCGACGATATAGCTTTGAAGATGACGCATTTGATGGCTTTTGAAAAAATGATTTATAGGACTTAATGAATATGACAGAATTCACAAGTTGTTGATATAAATTTAATATGGGTGTAAGATGGGAACTTCGAGAAGACATTTATACGGGTTGGGTACATACGAAAGTGACCTAGTTTTTGCATCAGTTTTCTTGAATTACTACCAAACGACTCAACTATACAACCATCTGCAAATATAAGATTGTCGCAACTTAGTGTTTGATGTGGTGCTATACGAGTTTATGTGAAAAGAAAAATGGGAAAGTTTGCTTCTGTCTGTCTGATGATATGTCATTTATATAAGAAAGCGGGTTTCAATGTGGGGTATATTAAAAATAGTTTTCTTCAAAAAGAGTTTTGTTTTATTGACCTGGATTTTGTGAAAAATGTTTGCAATGTTCTCAATCATAAATAAGATTATAAAACAATTACTTAGTAGGTACCATGAAAATCTAAAAGAAAATAAGACTCTAAGTAATTTTTTACAATTCAAAAAGTCAGACTTTTAGAAAGATAGTAGGTGATAGGAGGTTTTTTGCACATTTTACTCTAAATTAAATGACGCAACAGCATATGAAAGAATCAGGTCTTCAGCTTGAAACTCCTGTTATGACATATGCATATATCTATTAACGTAGTTATATTTGTTTTCTCAATATTTCCATTAAAAACCCCTTTGTGGTACGAACTATAAGACATTCAGAACCAAATTAAAGCAAAGAATTATTATCAACACCCTAAAACATAAAATTCGATTATAATCAATGTATACAGGTTGATATACAACCGAGAATCATCTCAAAAAGTTATGCGAGTCTTAAAGACCATACCGTGAATTTATGTACATTCCCCTTTTTAAGAACAAAAATAACACTTCCCTTACATAAATAGTAAAAAGAAAAATGCAATCATAATATTATTTCAAATTTTCGCACTTAATATCCTGTCCCAGGATAGAACGGAATTCACCCACTTCAACGCACCACATGCGCCTTCCTGTGCCATACCTCAAATGAGCACAAAAAAGAATATAATAATATATGAAAAACACGCAACAAAAAGGAACCAAAAACGAAAAAGAAGAAGAAAACAAAAAAAAAGTAAAAACAAACACCAAAAATTTTCCTTTCGCACTTTTGGGGTTTTTCGCATATTGCAACGCCCAAAGGGATAAAAGTTACCCCCAAACATCCTTTTATAGTACTTGTGTACGTGATGCGACTTCAATTTAATTCCCGTGCGTCGTTCGTCGATGAAACCTTCATCTGACACCCATCATCATCCAAATCCAAATCAACCGAATCCAAATTCGAAAAAAAGAATCATCCCTCTCTCTTCGTTCCTTCTTTCGATCGTTCGTATAATTGCAATCGTTTCAATCCTATATCCTCATCCTCATCCATCGAAACATTTTGTTCTTCTCAATTTTTGTGTTTTCATTATTATCTGAACAAGGATATGGACGAACTTTCACACACTTTTCTACTTGAACCCCTACGCGTGAGTGCCAAAGCCAGTGCTAAAGCCAGTGCCAGTGCCATCGGCGCAGAGTTCCAGTGCAATGTGGGTGTTTGTTCAGTTTGATCCTTCAGGATATTTTCTCTCAATGATGATGCCTGAAAAAATACAACACTCTGATGGTAGTCACGTGTTCAATTGGGGCCTTGATATAAATAATGCAATTCACACCCACGAAATACGTAGATACTCGTATGTGGAAAAAAAGGACGAAACAGAAGCAACACAAACAAAAAAAATACCCAAATCCATCATCGATTGACGAGACGTAGTAATATACCCATCTCCAACTCCAACTTCTTCACACACATCAACTGTCAGGATGCGGATGAGGTATGAGCCAAAAATATATTTGATTAGTGCCACCCGAGCGACGGATGGGCTGGATCGAGGGTTGATGTTGGTCTTGTTCACTTCTTTGGCTATTTCGGTTACCAAAATGCGTCGTATAACTCTTCCCTTACATTAAGATTATTAACGGACGTATTCATGAGTACAGTGCACAACACTTGATTGGTGCTTATAAAATTATTGGAGTCCTATTTCACGAAAATTCATGTGAAAATATTATCACTTGATAGCAAAATTCCCTTTAAACAAAGGTTAATTACACAAGGTGGCGCGGCGCTACAATACTGTGTGAACTAGGACCTCACCTAACAAACTTCACCATCTTGCTAAGTTATAGCTAGATGTCTCCAGTTGTACACTCCAAGTTGGGTTAGATCACTTTCCAGTTGTGAGGCCACCTGATTCGCGGCCTTCCTCTACTGCGCTGTCCTATGCATTGGTTTAAATGCATGCTACGTGACTCAGTCATGAACGGGGATGATGAGGTTCTCAGCCCAAAAAAACAGTGGTTCGCAAGACTAATTCTCTATTTTACACAAAGTCCTTAACTACCTCAAAGTTAAGTCTGTCGATGGTGACGATTTCACCGAAACATCCGTCTTCTAGGTCTTTTCTTAATGACAGCATGTGTACTTCGTTTTGCCTTCATTAACCGGTAAATCCATTTTTGCCGTCTCTGCCTCCATACACGCAAAATCTTGAATTCACGCTGAGTTCTTCCAAATATGTCACTGTCATCACCACATGCCAATAATAGACTTTTGAAAAATAGTGCCTCTTGCGTTGACGTGGGAGCTCTGCACTATTCTTTCAAATACGATGATAAGGAAATCGCGTGACAGCGCATCAACTTTTCTAAAACCTTTTTTGAAATCGAAAGGTTAAGCTAAATTGATTCCAACATTTATGGAATTCTCCATGGTCATCCTACACAAACGGACGAGTCTGGCAGGGATGCCAAAACTTGTCCCTGTAAGTAATATCATAAACGGCCTCAAAATCGATGAAAAGATGGTGGGTGTCGATTTGATGTTCTTGGGTTTTTTCCAGGATCTGCCGTAATGTGAATATTGTATCGACTGTGGACTTTCCTGGTTTAAAACCACACTGATAAGGATGTAGCAGGTTGTTGACGATGGGCTTTAGACGTTCACATATTACGGCAGAGAAGATTTTGTAGGTGATGTTAAGTAGAGTAAAAGTATCGGGCAAACAATACTGAGGTCCCATTCATTGGGCATGATTTCTTCCGATAATGTCTTACAGATATGCTCCTAACCAAATTATCTCGAGCTGCTTTAAAGGGAGGAAGGGATTGTTAGCTTTCGTCGTCTATATTGAATGGATCATCCTGTCTGACAGGGGTTCGTCGTAGCAGTTATACAGTCTGTAGAAATGCTCCTTCCATATCCTCAGCGTTGATTGCGGTTCCACTATGATGTTTAAACTTTCGTCTTTGCAGCCTTCGCTTCGAATTTCATTCCTGCTTCTAAACCTCTCAGCATCTTCGACCACACACTTCTCATACTCTATCTCTTTCTGTCTAAGAATTTGGTTTTAACTTCTTGTCTTCTGTTCATAGTGATCGTAAGCAGCTCTCGTCCTTCTATGCAGCGCCGCTTTGTGTGTTTGTTGTTTGGCTGTATTTGCCTGCTGATATTGGTGGCTGCTTGAAACTCAGAGTCAGAGGTGGCTTCTCTGATTGCATCTTAATAATGCTGCCACTGGTTCTCTATTTATTGTGTTTGCGGCAGAGAACTTCGAAAGAGGTTGCTTGTGACTCGGTTGGAGAAGGATTTGACGATGTTTTACGATTGTAGCCGATCGATGTTGAAAATTCTCCCATCATCTTTTCTGATTTGCCTTAGGTCTGGAAACCCGAAGTGCTACTTTGGCTACAACAAGGTAGAAGCTCATATGCTTTGTCCAAGAACTGTTAAAACATATATCCTTGGTGTTGTTATTCTTCTCTTCTGTGGGGGCGTCATAGGCCAATGTTGCCAATATTAGCCTTGATGCGAATGGTCATGAAGAGCTCGTTGACGCACCTATAGCTCAAGATTTGTTGCTAAACCTGGCTCCAATGACAAAGCCGCATCCAAATAAGAGTTGTTGGTTTTTTCGGTACCAGTCTTTTGCCTGGCATATCGCATAAAATTTCCTTGATGACGGTGATATCTACTTTTTAGTGCCTCCGTCAATTCTTCGGGAACACTTGGTTTATTAAGAGGTTTTATATCTTACGTTCATATCCAAAGTTTGTTGTCCTTAAATCGTTTTCGTGGGTTTTTCTTTACATGGTCAGGAGGTCACGCTGATGTACATATGCCCTTCAACCTGAAGGATCAGGCTCTTGAATTAACTACTAATGCAAAGCCGGCATAACCGCTTCGAACAGGTCTGTGCTCCAAATAAGTCGAAGGAGCCCTATAAGGTGTTCACCAAATATGTGTAAGCCACCGTTGATTTCATTTTGGGAGTTCCGCTGTCATCTAGACAAAAGGATAGGTGCCTTAGTGAAAACACATCTGTCACCTCTCTCGTTTGCTACCCCCTACATTTTTCCAGTATGTCTGGAACCCAATCTATAGTTGAGATACTAGGCATCCGTTGTTCACCGCTGAGGAGTAAGAATTTTACAAGGGTAAACCTCAAAACATTCCAAACATGAATAATTTGTTGAACCAAAATCGGTTTTAGAAGCATGTTACATTTTGGGTCAGTTATAATAAGGTGAAAGTCACTTTAATAAAATGATATTTAGTTAAAAAATTTTAGAGACAATTTATTTCGTCTTTACTCATAAATAACACAATTTTTTTTTAATTTGAAAAGCCCGCTTTAATCCCCTTTTTATTTTTAACTTTCAAACTTTAAAACATCTTCTTAATAAATTAAATTTTTCTGTCGAAAAATTTACATAGTGATACAAAACTAAGAACCTCATCAAGTGATTCAGAGTGTTAATATAGTAACCCTTCGTCTCTTAAGAGCTAACATTTCTAGGTTTTATTTTTTCTTCTTTGTTGTTTTTGGTTTTGCCTATCGTACCACCGCACACTTGACAAACACCAAATAAGAGCGCAAAATTACACCTAAATTGGAAAAGGGTGTTTGCAATGTGTGTTATCCTCTGTTTTTCCTTATAGATATTCGAATGAGAAAAATAACGGAAAGAAAAGTGTCGTTGGTTAAATTAGAAAATTATCAAAAATCAAGAATGATGATGGATAATGATGTAAGCGACAAGAGTGACAAGGGAATGATGCAAAACCGAAACAACACAAAATATGACAACCTCTTTCAAATTCATTTTATAAAGTGTCAAAAGTGTTAAATTGATGGGCATTTTTTTTTGTGTTTTGCTTTTCTTCTTCATAATAATAATTGTATTTATAAACATATACAATGACGAGTGTCCTTTTGCGTATATTAATAGGATTTTGTATATAATTTGTGACATTTTTTGATTGTTGTATAGAGTATGATAAAATCTCGAGGGGAAATAAGATTTCATAAATTATTGTTCATAACTTATTTAGACTAAAAAGATATTCATAGAACACGTGACTTAATACAATTTGTGGTTAATTTTAAAATAAAATGTGCTTCTTATAAATTTTAGAAGACAAAATGGCCATCAATGGTATATTAACACTCTCAAAGATTTTTGATCACTTTTGTTGTAAGGACATGGTGTGATTTGCCAGTAATTTTTACATCGGAAGAAAATAAAGTTTGAGATTCTTCGCAAACATTTTATAATGATGGATAAAAAAAATTGTAATTCTGTTCTTGTACTTGTTGTTGTAACAACCTAAGCGTCTGAGACGATTTTCTTTGAATTTGTTAATTGACATTTGAAAAAAAATCATGCCACAGATATTGTTTGTATTTATGTGAGGGTAAAATTAAAGTGTATTTACCGTTTTATTTTTAATATTGAGTCTGTCAATCCGTTATTATTTTGGTAGACATGTTTACTACGGAGACATCCTTTAAATGTAAATTGAGCAGTGGTAAGCCAGGCACATCCAAAAAGTAAAAAAAGAGGCTAGGACGCGACCCACACTGATAGCTTCCCATCCCGTCTGTCGATTTGTCTTGCTTAAAAGGTTTGTAGGTTTTCGTTTTTTTTGTTAAAAAAAATTACAGTTGAATTATTCTTAAAAATTTTTAAATTGCCAACAATATTGCAGAATGTGCAAATAGTTTGATTTTTCTTTTTTTTTTTGTTCACGAGATTTTTAGTCGAAAACCAATTTTAGTTTTCTTAAAAGTTTTTATTTGTCATATGTACAAATACAAATTGGATGAATGAAATTAATTGAAGATACCTTCTATTGTTCACGAGATATCGAGAATCGAACGTCAATTTTTACCAAATTTTAGTACTATTGTTTGTAGATTTTATTTTTTATAAAAAATGGACTGTTAGATTTTTATAAAAAATTTACTGAATGTCGAAAACAATATTTTATGTGCGATAAAATTAATTTGGAGTTACTATTTAAATTGAAAAGATATTTGAGTCTAAGTTTTAGTGCTTAGTCTTAGTGGTGTTTTTTTAATTTTTTAGTTTTTGCTAAAAACGATTTTTATCAAAATTTGACTGAATGTTGAAAAAAGAAATTTTTATAAGAAAAATTTAAAAAGATATTTTTGCCGAAAATAATTTTTTACCAACTTGTTTTCATTATTTATAGCTTTTTTATTGTTTGTAAAAACCGTCAATTCGGTTTTCTCACAATTTCACAATTTTTTTTGTTAACTTAAAATTCGATTTTTCTTAAAATGTTAATGAATATTGAAAACAATATTTCTTATATGACAAAATTATATTGAAGCCATAACCTGAAATTTTTAAAAAGATATTTGATTCGAAAATCATTTTTTACCAACTTTTAGTAATGTTTCCCTCCTGTATGCTAAGAGTCTGTGTAAAGTACCTGTATAAGATTTAAAGATATACTTGTAAAATAAGTTTGTCTTAAAGATATAAATGCCATTTGACTTGTCAAAAAAACTGCGCGATTCATCCCAAGACTTAATTTAAGTTTAATATTAGAAGAACAAGGTTGGAAAGTAAATTATCTGAAAATAAGAAAGAGGAAGAACATGTATGTTTAAATTGGAAAGCGATTACCTATTGGTTGTGTAGTTAGGCAGGTGTCTAAAAAGAATAAAGAATAGTTCATTTATGATGAAAATGAATAAATGTTATTAGTATAGGTAGAAGGTACTAACTCCAATCCAATTAAATTCCTTCTTTCCTTCAAGTTTTCAGCGCAAACATCGAGTTATTACGTTCAGTTTATTTTTTTCGTTAAATTTTAAAAGAAATAAGTATAAGAACAAGCGCAAGAAATTGCTATTCATGTGTTGTTAACAGTGAAGCTCTTGTGCGTTTTGGATTTTAGTTATGAAGTGACACGTAAGCAATAGTTGTTGAGGTTGTACGTTACACCTATACAGGTATAATACGTTGAAAAAGTAATTCTAATAGAAAATACGTCATATACTCTTTCTGACCCGTTTCTTAAACTTGTATTAAGTATTTATTCTTTTATATAGGCGAAGCAAGTAAAATATGTGTGGAACAACCTTAATCTTAAAGAATAATATTTTAAAATCGTATATAAGAACAAAGGTACCAAGATAATACTTCTTGATAGACACTTTAAAATAGATTGCTGATTCAATATTATCATATTCTTTAATCCGATACAGTGGCGCTACACGGACGGCCATCGTTAGTATTTACAATAGTTTTTGTTATAGAAATACATAATTAAGTACCAAATGCATTAATTTGGATAAAAGATAGGAATGTAATTACAATTTTGTCAAAATATTGCCCTCTTTCGGGCTCATGCACAGTTAAATTAAAAAAAAAAAATATTTTAAAATTCAAAATTTTACCTGAAAAATAAGTTTGTCGTCAAAAATTTAAATGCCATTTTATAAATCAAAAAACCCTTGATTTTTCGTTTTTTTTTTTTTGAAAATCGTTAGAGCGATTTTTTTTTAAATTAATTTCTTATGTATAAAATGTATCAATATTATTTTCAAATTATTTTTGGTATGCAGTTGCTTAGTGATGGTAAATATACGCTCTACATTTGAATTTCTTAAAAAAAATATTGACCCGTTTTTGAGACATAAATTAAAAAAAAAATCAATATTTTTTTTAAAATCCAAACAATAAGAAATTGAATTGTTTGTTATAGAAAGAAGCCAAATTAAAAAATAAAATTTTAGAGAAAATTAAAAAAAAATCTATTGGTTTTTTTTTAAGAAAATTCGAATTTTCGTTTTTTGGCCAAAAAGTTGTATGGAGGCCACTGCTAGTTTTGATCTTAAAAAAATGAAAAAAACGCCTAACGCGAGTTTGCTCAAATCCTTAACTACCTACTCAATCTGCTCAATGGTTTATACTATAGGAGAGTGGATAGACAGACAAAACAGACCGGACGGAATCGCGGGACCCACTTTTTTCGACTTCTCTACCATCGTAATATCATGTTTGATTAAAACTCGAGTTCGAAATTTTGCACGATTTAAAAACTTGCCATATAGTTCCTTTATGTCGCAAGTAAAAAAAAACCCAAGCAATTTTGTTGAGAATCCTTTCTCCATCTTTCTGCATTATTACAACAAAATTAAAACACACACACTGACATCTCTCTAAAAATCTTTTATTTCGACTCTAGGGACCTTAAAACGTTGAGAAATGTCAAAATGATCAATTCGTCAAATCGGACCGATTACAATAACTACCTATGGGAAATTAAAAATTCAATAGGTTTTTGGTTAGTAATGTTGTTTGGGAATACTATGTTGATAAGCTCGTCTTTCAATGACGCATTAGTTAAAGAAATTATCAAGAAATAAAATCAATTCGCTCGATTCGTCGGCAGGTACTCGACCATTGCCGATAGTCAGCATGCTCTAAGAAATCATCAGCAGACATATCATTAAGCAATCCTACTCCAATGTTTGCTGTCAGATTAAGTTTCTTCTCTTAGCGCTGATTTGAAGCAAGTATTTATTTCGTCAGCAGCTGTTGATTTTGGAATTGCTGGAAATGTTTGGCTGTAGTTACCAGACAGTAAACTTATGTCTCTTCCAAAACATCTGAAGTTCATTCAATGTTGGGTTGTTTTCGTTTAATTCACTTTTATGCGCCATTGTACATTTGTACTAGGTGCTGATAAAACTTACAAGCCGTTTTAAGGGTGAGATTCGATCGAGCGGCATGGTTTTTGATTTCCGACAAAACTTATAATTATCAAATTTTCAATTTTTAAGGATCAATTTTGCCGCTTTATGTCACGTCATTAGAAAAAGCGGTTAAACGGAAAGAAAAGTAACCTATGTACAGGTGTTCTTAAGTTATAATTAGTATAACTTTCCTTTTTAGATATTTTGTAAATAATTTAATTTTCTACCGGCCAATTTCTTTACAAATTTATAGTTTCCTAAGCTCGGTTTATTGATAAATTAGAACTCGATAGACATCTAACTCATGTCTTCATCAAGTCTTGAAGCGCTAGAAATCTGATTTAAATCTTAGTCTAAGATAGAACTTCGAATTAATAGAACTTAATTTTTTTTTAAATATACAAACATTAACGGTTTACTAAGAAGTCATTAATATTAGCTGCATAAAGTAAAATGTAGTTGGAGCTGACAGTTTCATAAAGTGTACGTTACATTATCCATTAGTATAAAATATTTTTTTCACATCAAAAGATGGGCATCATTATACATACTAGTGGTTATAATGAGTGCGAGTTTTCAGTCTGCATAGATAGACATAAGAGCTTTAAATAGCTGCAATCCAAAAAAATCAATATTATAATTAATATACAAGATAATACATTTGTTCAAAGAAAATAAGACGCCGGTTTTGATATTATGCGAATTAAGAGAAATATTTAAAAACACTACATTTGTATGCACATTTTTTTTTAAATTTTTATCCCGGCAATAATCTTTTGGCTGATTCTATTTTAAACAAGATTTTGTGAAACTTTTCAATATAATAATTTTCTAAAAATTGCAGGACCTTAATAAACAAATGAAATCGCAAAAAATTTCTTATCATCTTTATTCAAGTAAAGATGTTTAGTACAACAAGAGTTGGGTACATTTATCAAAAAAGAACAAGTTAGAAACAACAATCCTTAACAAAATCCATTAAAATTTGAAGATCCAATTTTTATTTACAAAAAAATTGAGAATATCAAAAAATAAATGTTTGCTACAACACAGTTGACAGTTGCTTTTAATTTTTTATTCGTAAAATGTCAGAATTATCTACGGGGTGCTCAAACTCAATTAAATGATTTTAATTTGAAAAATTCTCGAGTTCAAAATATTTTTAAAATTAAGTTCCAAAGATAAACCGTTAAAAACTTGATCGAGTTTTTAATTTATTTTAAAAATTCGTCAAGAAATCGGCGGTATTAATTATATGGAAGATACAAATAAAACTATGACTTGATTACCGGTTTTCGAGTTTAGACTATCGTTTTGTATGAAAGTTTCAGAGTATTTAATTTGTTTGTACTGAATCCAGTTGATTTCAGTTGATCTCTGTTATCTCAAAGTCTGACCCTATAAATTCAGTTTTAATAAATCGGAAACAAAAAATAACAGGTCCCATTTAACAGACAAAATTTCTATTCGAATATGATAAACTCTATTTAAACAAAAGAGTTGATGTACGAACTTATTGCACTTGACTGATTTGATATTATCTATCTGTTTGTTATTTATAAAAGATATCACAGGAAATGTCTGTTTTTAATAAAGAAATTAGAAATAATTTATAGAAAAATATAAAAGAAAGTTAAACTCTGTTGCTAAAAGCTCGAATAGTTCCTTCAAACAACTCCAATTTCATCCTTAAGAATCTTAATCTATTCTCTCTACTTAAACTAATTGGTCTAATAAAATCTACGAAAATATCATCCTATATCCCAAAACAAACCATGCAACAATACAGATCTCTTAATTTTTCAAATTGAATAGATCCAGAAACAAATTCGAATATTACCCGACTCGTATACTCTCCCACGATTCTCTTAATTCATACACTCAGATGTTTTTCGGATGGCGCTATTATTCCTAAAACCTGTGCTCGCCATGTAACTCGTTGTTGAGTATATTATATACATATAAGTATGAAGTGTAGGTATATCTACCTGTGAAAGATACCACAGGTAACCATCATCATCGTCGTCGTGTGTCGTTGCGTTGTGCCTCGTTGTTGGGCAAAAAGAAGCGGCCACCAACTCCTCAACTAGTAGTCTGAGCAAGTTGGGATGATGATCGGTTGAGATTCGAAGCACACTCTTTTAATTTTTGTGGTGTTAAGTGAAAAATTTTATCTGGTGCTAAATTTTATTCTATGAAATAACAAATAATCAAATTAAATCAAACGTAGTTTCCTGTGAATATAAATAAAACAAAGACTTTGACTTGATTGAATGTAAAACTTAATAAAAATGAAGTGATTTCAGTTTCCTCCAAAAAATAACTCCAAATTTTAATTGCCGGAATAAGGTATTTCCTCCGAATGAAAACAATAAGAAGAAAAAGTATCTGAAATTCTTTTTCGACCATTCCCGCGTTTTAAGTGTTAGTGCGAGCGGAGTACTACACACATACACATACAAGTGAACAAGTTTTTGCCGCCTTTTCGTTAGTATTTGTGGTTTGTTTACAAAAATATTACCTTCGCTTCCAAATTGTGTTTTGAATACGAAGAGATAACCTTTAAAGCAGGCAGTAGACACACGAACATGGTTCGAGTGAATTTGGCTCCAGTAAACTTCGAGGTCAGTGAGACCATAGTGCTTCTTAGTTCAAAAATACTGTTCTTGGAAAATGTCAAAAGTTGAGTAGTTACTTTTTGAAGAGTGTGGATTGTCTTGATCTTTTAGTCACACTAAACGACAAGCACATACATAGGTCCACCCTAGAAAATTCAAAATTACTTTTGCCTTTGATGAGAACAATCTTATGTTTAGGTGAACCTTATCAGATTGATTCTCACAGTCGATTAAAATAAACTCGAACATGGAACCTACACGAACCACGTTTACTCGAGCCATGTGCATGTGTCTACAGGCTGCTTTAACTAACATTGTGCTCCGTGCAAATTATTATTATTGTTGTGAAAGGTAAACGAAACAGAGGAGTCTCGAGTTAATTTGTGCAAAATTTCAAGCACGTGATCGAAATACATAATAATAATTGATAATACAATTATTTACAATCATAATATCTAAATTGTGACAAAAAAAGAAGTAATCATATTCGTAGTTACACTGGCCAATTCATCAGTGATAGTTAACGGTCGCAGAAAGATGGGCACTCGTGTTCCACCACCGACGCCACTTTGTGAAAAAGCCATGGCCGGTATACCTCAGCTGATTGACGATTTGCAACGTTTGTCCGAAGACCAAGACAGTGCCGATGTGGTTTTTCTCTTGGGTAGGGAAGAGGAACGTGTCTACGCACATCGAATTCTACTAATGGCCAGGTATATACATATATAGTCTTATAGTCATTAAGTTGTAATGTGATATGTTAATTATTTATATTATTTTTCTTGGTTTGCACTCTGTGCTCTGTTGAGTGTGTAATGAGAAGCAATTACATTACATTTTGTGCTTTTAGTTTGACATTTTTTTTTTCTTGCAACAAATCAACTTTATATGGCATCGGCTTGGTGTGGCCGAGTTTATCTTGTGATGTGGTTTGACTTTTTATGGATGTTTGTTTTTGTAATTAAAAAGTAAAAGTGATGAATTAGAAATGTTTTGAGTGTAATTGATAGCTTGTTTAAATCAATGTGCCTGCAATGGCAATTTTAAGCACCTTCAGACTTGACTTGACTTTATCTTAAATTTGTAACCATAGTTTCCAATTAGTGGTGATAACTGATGTTTTTCAAATTTGGATATTATTACTTTATTTTTCTTGTTAATACATTTTACCTTAATTTTGTTTAAAAGTTGGTACGAGTATATCAGATTTTACTTTTGGTTCGCATAAAATATCTTACTGTACAGCTAATATTAAAGGCTTTCAAAAGTATTAATGAAAAGAGTCTGGGATACGACCCACACTGATAACTTCTCATATTCATAAAAATATTTTGTGTGAGATAAATATTTTGAAGTCAATAAATTTCATTGTTTTCCTAACACTTGAGTTTAAAACCATTTCCTATCCTTTTTTTGTTGTTTTAATAGGTATACGTGTTTTGTTAAAAAATGTCAGCAACATTTTTCTGAAAACTTAAAGTAACATCCCTGTCATCAAGCCAACACTTTTTTAACATCAATTTACTTTTTTTTACTGTATTTCGAAAACACTTTGCTAATTTTTTTTTAATCGCTTTCCCTTACTTAAATTTCATTGTTTTTTCTAAATTTTTCGATACAATATTTTCATTTGTTCATCAACTGCTTTCAACAATCAAAAAATAATTCAATTCCTGTTTGTTTCGCCCTTTAATACCAATTTGTAAGTTTTTATTTATGTACGTATTTTACTTTTATTAATTTAAGTATTTATTCTGTTAAGAAAATAAAATTGGACAATTCCAAGAATATTTCTTGTTTCCCGTTTTGAATTTGAAAGATTTAATCTTGACCCGATATTTATTGTTTGGAAATCCAATCGGCGAAGAAACAATCCCTAATTTGCATATTATTATGAAACAATTTGTTTTCAAAATCTATTTTTGTTAGCAAGATTCTTAGTTAAAACTCAGTTTTTACCAATAGTTATTTTAGTAGCATTTTTTGAAAGTTTTTATTTCTTATATACCCAAATACATATTGGATTTTTTAAGAAAATTTAGCACAGAAATAAATTATTTTGATGTCAATACCTTCATTAATTTAGAAGATTTCAAGAAACGAGTTTTTACCAATTTTGGGTAGGTACTATTTTTTGTAAATTTTTATGAAAAAACTGACTGTTGGATTTTTATACAAAAAATTACTGAATGTCAAAAACAAGATTTTCTCTACGTTAAGATTAGTTTAAAGCCAATATATTAAGTTCTTAGAAATATATTTAAGTACAAATTAATTTTTTTTTGTAGGTTTTGATATTTTGTAAGAAAACGTATATTAGATTTTACTTTGGAGTTCAAATTTGTTTTGTTCATAAAATATTCTAAATGACATTTAATTTTTAAAATTTTTTTTTAATTCATACAAATTACAAAATTTAATTTAAATTTTGGGTTAACCAAAAATTAAATTGTTATCGTAAAAAAAACAACCACTCAATTTTTATGAAAATCCTTTCTGCATTTTTCTGTGTTATAATCTGTAACGAGTTATTCAATTTGCGGTTTCAAAAGTACAGAGCTATAATTCGACATCTGTAAAACTAAGTTGTTAAAACAATTTTTTACATTTGACATTTACAAGAATATATCGATTAACGCACAACGCATACAAATTGTTAAAACCTACTACAAAAATGGTGATTCTAGCGTAGCCACATATCGTGTTTAAAAGCAGATTTTGGTTTACATAATCTTCAAACTACACAAGCTATTTGCAAAGTTGTAAAGACATTTGAAGAGACTGGATTGGTTACAGATATTGTGCATCAACGTTTCGCTGCTGTTGCCGAAGACCCGAATGTGTCGGTTTGTCGTTATGGAGTATTTAGCGTTTGGATAACTTACTTACTTACTTAAGGTGGCGCTACAGTCCGGGGCGGACTTGGGCTTCAACCAACATGCGTCTCCTGCCAGCTCGGTTCCTAGCTAACTGTCTCCAGTTTCGCACGCCAAGTTGGTTGGTGCCTTCCAGGCTGGAGCGCTGATGTCCATTCGCTCTACATGCCCCAGCCATCTAAGCCGTCGGACTTTAATTCTGCTTATACTAGGTTTGTGTCGCTGTACAGCCCGAACAGTTCGTCGTTATATCTTCTCCTCCATTTTCCATCTATGCGAAGGGGCCAAAAATCACCCGAAGAATTTTTATCTCGAAGCATCCTAAGGCGTTCTCATCTTTCTTTGACAGGGTCCAGGCCTCAGCGTCATAAATAAGAAACAGGATGATGAGTGTCTTATAGATGGTTATTTTAGATGCACCTACATCCATATAAAGACCAGCTCACACAACAACTGAAGCCAGCTGGTAGATACGTCGAATGGGTGCTTGAACAACAGGCGGTGGACGGCGATTCGAACAACATATTCTTCAGCGAGGGGTTCTGAGAATTCTCAAGTAGTTGAAGAGAGGTCATAACATCTACAAATAGTCACTGTTTGGTGCACTTTTTGGCCCCGAAGTGTGATTGGACCTTACTTCTTTGTAAATGACTATGAAACGGCTGTCACAGTCAAATCAGAACGTAATAGTCATATGATAACCGGCTTTGTTTCCCTGCTATTAAAGAATACAACATAAAGAATATGTGGCTTCAACAAGATGGTGCCACACGCCACACAAGTCGAGCGAATTGTAAGAGAAATTTACTGGTCCCATAATTTCCCGTCGTGGCAATATCAACGGCTACCAAGATCATGGAAATTGACACCGCTTTTTTTGTGGGGCTACGCTAAAGACCGTGTTTACCGTGTTCATGCAGATAAACTCTTAACGCTTGAGGACTTAAAAACCATTATTCCTCGAGTTTTAGCTGAGATACCGCCCAATATGTGTCAAAAAGTGGTCAAAATTTACTTCAAAAGAATCGATGCTTGCAACAAGTCGGTCATTTTTAAAAAAAGAAATATCATTAAAACAAATATTTGATACGTGTTTATTTACGTAAACTTTTGAAACCGCAAAAAGGATAACTCTGCAGTTGCTGTCACACTGCCCAAAGTGGCCCCATATTGCATAAAGCGTTCGAAAATCGGCGGTGGCTTCTTGCTCGAAATCAATTTTAAAACATAATGACAAACCCTTATCTTTATTATCATGCGGATTACAGAATCCGACATATGAGTTGCGAATGGATTCGGAGCGTGTTTTTGAAATTTTGTATACGATAGAAATACCAAAATTGAAATTTGACTCCCTTGTGTGTATAAAGCTTAATAATTGGTCATAAAAAGAAGTTATATGCGTTTTATTTCTTCTTGACACCACACCTCTAAAAGAATAATAATACCAAATTCAGCTTTTTTGGATATTTTTTAAAGTTGAAGCCATTTTCGTATCTAGTTTTCCTAAAATTATTGGAACTTTCAGTTTTTTTTTAAATAATTCTTTTCTATTTTTGCAGAAATGCGATTGAATCGTTGTTTATATAGCATGTAGTGCTGCGCCGCCGCGCCGTCTTGTGGAAAATATACGTCGTTCACAACAATATATGCCGATTTCAATCCTAAAAGACATTAACATTAACACTAGACTGAAGAAGAATCATACCGCCAACTCAATAACAGCACCATATAGCGACATTTTGAGGATAAAGATACTCCAGTTTCAAAAATTCTTCATAAGTTTAAAAATAGCCTCAGAAAACAAAGTGTGTCTTATTAATGAAGACTATTTTAAGATAAAAATCAGGACCATTTTCATACATTTCAAGGACCGAATCGGCAAAAATGAGAAGTTGGTGGTGATCGACGGGCTTGAGATTTTGTGTTATCTGAACTTTAAAAGCTTTAAAATTAAATCGTTCGCAGAATGTCTTACTTCAAATATCGAAGAGAAATCGACAAATCTGGGTTTTTATTAACACCACGGGCTTCAGCAATAATCTCCTCAGTTATTGTCGAGCGACGCAAAAAGGTTCGATGCAAAACATCGCTAAATTATCCCAACGAACGGCTCAAATTTATTCAACAGTTTCTCTATTGCAGGAGATTCCCGACTATACAAAAATACTTTTGTTTTGCGAAATAGAATGTAAAATGCTCACCATTTTCGTAGAGGAATTGAACACCTTCAAAGAAATTTTAACGATTTATATTGCATTTGTATCTCGGTGGCTGTGTTCGTTGAGTAGTTGTGCATTTGGAATTATGTATCTGTTTCCATTGGGGAAAAAATCAATATGTTACTGTTAGTTTTGTTAATGAAAATGGACTAACTGGGCTTATTTTGCAGGAGAAAAGAATAAAAAGATAATAATTATGTTTTACTATGTTTCCACCAAAAGTTTATCTCAGTTTAGGTTAAATAAATTTTGTTGGTGTTTCCATCGCACAAGAAGATTTAAAAATTATTAAGTATGACAGCACTTTCTAAAATGCAAATGGTGTTTCGATGTTTCCGATGTGTGAAGTGCAAGTGAGATAGTTTGATTTGTGTTAAACGAAAAAACGACGGGAATAGAGTCAAATCAAAATCATTTCAACTCGATTCAGGAATATAAAGAATTGAGGCGATCTTCAAGCCCGCTTCAACGCCACATGTTAATGTAGTAGTCTACAAACAACCCCCCTCCTTGAAGCAATTGTTAAATAAACTTTTTTTTATATAATCTTAATTTAAAAATGTTTTCTTTACATTTCTTCTTGAAAATTGTCCATTTTATTAGTTTTAGTTAGTTTTTTTTTGTTAAGTTAATTTAAACATTTGATTTTCACAAAACTTTCTTCAATTTGTGTGTTTTGTTTCATTATTATTTTGACAGATCTTCTTTCAGTTGTACCAATTTTTAAATACAAAAATCTGGCTTCTGTAGATCGTTTTGTTGGCAATTTCTCACTGTATTATATATGGAATACCAAAAAAACGCACTTAATAAAAACCCAAATAAAATTTCATATCACCCAAACCAACTTTCAATTAAGTAATACCCAAAATTTAGAAATGTCATAACACCCAAAATTATGTTTGGTTGTTGGGCTTTAAGACGCTTATAAAGAGTGAGGAATGTAAAAGCGCATGTTGTCTCCCTACAACCCAGTGCTTGGAATCAATACAAGATTTTGGAGAAGGTGCGAAGTTGGGTGCATGCAAAGATTTTGGATTTAAGAAAACTTTGCATACAGACAACCTCGTACCTACCCCAAATCCTAAAGTATATAGAGCCCAAGCAGGCGGGTTGTAGGGTGGCAGCATGCACCCATAATACTGGATACCAGAACTGGTGAGAGAGCAAACCATTTCGTTTTATTTCACTTTGAAAATTGGAATTATTTTGCTTTTTGAAAGTGAAATAAATCTTTCTTGACGTTCCGAGTTTTTGGGTGATGTGACAATTTGTTCGTTTTATGTTTGCGCTTGGACGATAAAATTTAAAACTCAAAATGTCGTAGTGCCCAAAATAAACAAAAATATTGTCAGAATGCCCAAATATTGAAACACATGACACATTGTAGGGATACATTTCAATTAGTAATTCACACGTTATGGTATTATAAAATGGATTTGGGCAATATTACCTTAATTTTGGGCTTTGTGGTATTTTCTTCTGACATTTTTAATATCTTTTCGTTATTTTATTGGGCAATAAAACCGATCGCTTCTTTTTATTTGGAACTTCATAGGACCCAAAAAGTTTTAACGCCCAAAGGTTCGGTAATCGTTTATTTTTATTTCGAACTTCGACCCAAAAAAAAGTTTCAACGCCCAAATCGTACAACTACAAAATGTTGATAAAATTGTTTTGAGTGCTACGAAATTTTAAATTTGGACGACATGGTTTTGGACATAAATACTAAACGCCACATCATCATTTATAAAAAAGAAATGGAAATACAACATTTTCGTTATTTCCTAATTTTTCTTGATAATCTCATTTTGGTTTTTCGGGTCTCAAAAGACAGCCAGCTGCCAGTTATATTGACTAAATTTAAACACCCAAGAATTTAAATTTAATTCAAATTCATTTAAAGTTATGTAAACGTATTTCAATATAATGCATATTTTTATGCTGTCAATATTACAAACTTATAAATATTATAAAATTTTCTTATTCGAGAAATTTAACATTTTCTCAGCTTGATGTTATATGACAAACAATAAAACAATGTTTTTATCGACAATTCTGAGTAAATATTAATTGTAAGTTGTCCCCACCCACCCAACAATTATTAAACTTTAAATTAAATTGGTTCATTACGTTAGACTTTTTTATTATTATTTATTTAAGTAGCAATATACATTATTTCTTTTACATTTAGTAATAACATGCTATTTTTAGAGATTTAGGATAAATATTTTCCTTTTCAACTATAGATTTAAACTAACATATAACAAAAATAAGTTGTAAATGAATTTTAATATTAATTATTGAAGGGAAAGCTACAACTAAAACCCTTATTCAACTCTTAAAAACTAATATTGCAAAACTCCCAGGTTAAGTTTATGATTTATACATTTTCAAATACATTTTTTGGCAAATTCATTTAGCCCAATTTCAAAGACTCTATTAAAAACAAATAATATAGTACAAAATACATAATATGTATATTAAAATTATGGTGGAGATAAACATTTAATCAGTTCATTGTCCGAGAAGGAACATTTTACATAAAATTTGTGTGTCAAATTTTCGATAAGGGAGTCCAAAAGGTTGACATTGCTTTGTTCATGAAGCCTGTAAGTTGAATAGCACCATGGTAAATCAAGCATCATTTTAAGAACTTTGTTTTGATATGTTTGAAGCTTAAGTTTGTGAGTTTTGGCACAATCGTATAGGAGGATAGATTGGAAAATTGATTTGTACATTAAAATTTTATTTTCTTTGCTAAATTTACAACTTCTACATATTAATGGGTATTGGTCTATTATAACCCCAAGATATCGACAATGTTCGGACTAGTCAATATTAACAGAGTCCATTCGAAGTTGTACATTATTTGGGAGAAAACAAGATTTTCGACGCCTTGTAAACCAAATAGCTTGCGTTTTCAAAGGATTTACTTTAATCTTCCATTTAAAAAAGTATTTATCTATTAAAGAAAAACTCACTTGGAACGTATTGCAGACGTACTGAAAGTAAGTTCCCGATGTAAAAATAGCCGTGTCATCAGCAAACATTGCAATACCAATTTTGTTTCCAAGATTTGGTAAATCGGAGCCAAATATATTAAAGGGGATGGGACCAAGTCCTGTGCCTTGAGGAATTCCATATGGAATATTATATACTGAAGATAAATTGCCTTGTACTTTTACTAAAACTTTGCTCCCACTTAAAAAGCTTTGAATAATTTTTACTGTCGCCATTGGAAAGTTAAATTTAACAAGTTTGTGAATCAATGCGTCGTCGTCGTGCCAAACCGTATCGAAGGCCTTTTCAGTATCCAAAAGTACTAAGGCAGTCGACTCTTTTCTACAAAATTTTCTTTTACATGGTTTTTGATTCGCAAAATTTGGAGATTGGTTCTATGGAAGGGTCTGAAACCAAACTGATAATCAGGCAGAATATTATTCGCAGTGAGGTGATTATCAAGGTTTTCCTTGATTATTTTTTCAAGTAACTTGCTTATAGAGCTCAATAAGCTTATAGGTCTATAGCTGGTTGATTCATCTCTTAGTTTACCTACGTTAGACTTGTTCACTTATAATATTAGGGAGTGACAAACCCAATTTTTTCACATATTCTCTCTTTTCGTTTGAGGTCTGATTAAAATAGTGTTTTTCAAATTTAAACAACAAACTCAACACTTACCCTCATTTTTCAAGTTAAGTCCCTTTACAGAGCATATAAATTGAATGTAAACTTCCAGGACTATCTTTATATTTTCTCAAAGTATAGTTTTCCTCTTTTAATAAAGGTAGGAATTTCGAGTTTTATGAAATGCAAATTTAAAATCTCCCTCTTCATTTCTTTGAAAGCGGATATTAAAATACCATTTTTTAAAAAAAGAAAAAAATTCAAACACACAAGTCATATTTAAGGGAAAATAGTATATTGCGCACCATGTTGAATTTTCATTAAGGGTGGTGATGGCGATGGCGATATGGGCTTCTAAAGTTATAAGCTGCAAGAAAATGCAAATTTAACAGAGCAGCTTGCGTCACAATTTTAAATTTGCATAAACAATATACCTTAGCTTAAACCTATCTATCTATATTACTTTAGAAGTTCAATATATCCTCAAACCATCCAGAAACCTGGAGTTGCTTAAGCCATATTCTATGCAGGATGTTAATTTAAATTTAATTAAAATTATACAATACGCCACTTGTTGCTTAAAAGAATATACATAAACATAATTACATGCAAATTGGTAATGTAGTTTATTCCTTAATACGTATTTACATATGTTTTTTTATTTCGTATTTTAAACAGATGTAAAAGTTTCAAAACAGCAAAACGAGGAGAAATTTGCAGAATTCCAGGATCATCAGTTTCACCATCAGCACCTGGCACACCGACTCCAGTTCGATTGCAACATGTAAATTGTGAAGTTTTTCGACAGTTTATTGTTTACGTTTACACGGGGAAGGTATATAATAATGTTAAACCAATTTTATTGAATAATTAAACAAACTCAAAATGTCTCTTTCTGTTTGAATAGATAATGCTTCAGGATTCAAGAGTTTTTGAAATGATGACTTTAGCTCAAGATATGGGTGTTGAAGAATTGCGTGCTGCATGTGAGGATCATGTTATATCAACTCTATCCGTGGATAATGCTTGTACTTTTTTAACAGCTGTTATGGAAATACATGAAAAAGCAGGTGCGTATTTATATGATAGACGTAGAGGATTTATAAAGAGCAGAATAATAATAAAATCCAATGAGCTTATAATATGGCATGGGCGGATCCAGACTTCTAATAAGGGGGGATCACACACTTAGCATATAGATGAGTTTTTACTGACCACTTAAAAATGTTCTTTAATGTTCTGTAAAGGAAGCTGACAAAATTAAAATGACATAATGTGCATCTTAACCTTACATTTACACATTTTAAGGCTAAAGTGACAACTTAAGTTGTACAACTGTATAAAGGTATGGTCTAACTTTTTAATTTGGACGACTCACTACATATGAAAGCATTCCAAGATTCAAACAGTTTTCTAAATGCCATATTCAAGAACTAAAACACAATAATTAAGAGGGTGTTTGGTGCATTTCACTTAAAAATGTAAGAAATTGTTTTGAAACGTAGCTTTTTTCAAAAATAATATAAACTTTCCTTCTTTCCATTTTTAATATTGTGAAGAACGCTACAAAAAGAGAATCTGATGTGAAGAATTGTGTTGATTTTTTGACGTAGTTTTTTTCAATTCAATTTTCGGGAGTCTATTATTACTATGGCTATAAGTCTGCTTACTCGTAGATGATAGAAAATATTTTAATCTTAAAGGAGTCAACAAAACTTAAAAAATTTAGAGAAAAAAAATGTTTGCTTCTTGAATTTAAGGATATACATAGGTGCATTAAAGAACATACTTTCCCCAAAAATTAAATAAAAACAAAATGAGGCAAACAAATAAGTTTTTGAGAAACTTTTGCGTGGCACTCACAAATTACACGTTTCAGAATCTCACTTCAAATTCCAATCAATACATTGCATTTAAAAATGATAAGAACAAGCCGAACTTTGTTAATTTTCATATTTATTATAAGATATCAAAAAAAACAAATTTTACTTTTATTAAACAACAAAACAATACATTTTTTCTTTTTAAAATTAAAGCTTTTTCAATAGTTTTAATTTATTTTTTAAATTTAATCAGAAAGAAATAATGATTAGGCCAAATTTCATTTGGACTTATTTTTCTACAAGTATTTTGTCAAATCAACATTTAATACTTAGTGCTTGATCCCTTGCAGTTAATTACATCCTAAATACGTCTTGGCATTGAATTGACCAATGACCGTATTTGATTAATGTCGATTTTTGCCCATTCTTTTTTGATGGCTTTTTTGAGGTCTTTATTGGTTTCAAATTGGCGTCCATTTTTAAATACGTTCCGTGATAAGATTTCCCAAACCTTCTCAATGGGATTTAAATCCGGACTGCAGGCTGGCCAGTCTAATAATGAGATATTGCGGGCTTTAGTAAACTTAGATACATGGATAGCCGCGTTATCCTGTTGAACTAAACTATCTTCTAAGAGCTCTGTATACTTTTGGCTGTTCATTTTGGAAGAACTGAAACAAATAGGTGACTTTCCAAAGGATCTAATGGCACCCCAAACCATTAACGTGCCCCCTCCGAAATTTCGAGCATTCCAAGGAAGCTAATGGCACCCCAAAAACCATTAACGTGCCCCCTCAGAAATTTCGAGCATTCCTCTGCTGCATTTCAGCTCTTTTATCATGCCAATATTTCTGAAACCCGTCTGGGCCATCTAAATTAAATGTTTTCTCGTAAAAAAAAAACCACTTTACACCATTCTTCGTCCCAGAATTCATACTTCTCGGCAAAACACAATCTGTTCGCCTTGTGACGCGATGTTAGTTTTGGTTTCTGGATTCTTTTAACGTTTTCAAGGGTTGTATTTGAGGATAAAATTTGTTGCACTCGCCTTGTTGACACATTAAGATCCAAAATACTTACAATTTGAGATGGACTTATCGATTTATTAACAGCGAAACGTCTAATTTTATGAGTATCTCTAGGTGTCAATTTTGGTTTCCTGCCTGTACTTCGCCTAACTCCGTTATTTTCTCGCAGATTTAAGTAGTTTGCTATAACAGTTTTGATTCTTCGAAGAATAGCTCCGATTTGACTTGTTGTTTTCCCTTGTTTCATGTAAACAGCCGCACGCCCTCGCTCTTCTTGTGTTAATGGCTTTCCACGAGGCATTATATTTTAAAAATTATAATACTGTGCTAAAATCTGTTGAAATCAAATTAATTTAAATAATTCATACAGTTATTTTGACGAACAAACCCTTTTTTTCTTGAAAAATAGTCTACTTTTCTTTATTTATGACTGTTATAAAAGTTGGAACAATTGTCCCTATCAATATTTCTCACAACAATGAAAATCTTTCATTAGAGTAAAACAGGGGAAACAAAAAAAACATAATTGGAATTACAGTTATGATGTGTTAAGAAAAACGAAAGTGTTGCCACATTCTATTTTTTTTTTCGTGAACGCATGTTTAAAAATGAACAACGTTTTTTGTCCTCATCATTATTTCTTAAAGTGTAGATATGAAACGTTAAAATGTCACTTTTGTTTTCGTGTTTAAATCTCAGTTCTAGAGCATTTAAAAGTTTTTGTATACAATAAAAAATCAATTTTGAAAGAAATAAAATGCACGACTGGGTTGCTAGAACTTGCTAATGTCATGAGTCTTCGAAAAATCAAAGTCTTTGAAATATCAATTTGACGATCTCTTATTCAAGGTTTCTTTTTTAGAACCTGAATATTTGCTCCTTTTTTTAGAAACAAATTTTATGAAAATAATTTAAAGCATTATTAAAGTTATTCCAAATTCTAAATTGAGTGAAATAACAATGTTAGTTGTTTTTGACAGCAAACCACTTTTTGGAAAATGTCGTGTACTAACAAATCTTCCATTGGTCAAAAGTTGATGAATTTGTCCTGGATTATTGGAAAAGGGCTAAATTTCCGATTCATATTATGTTCTTGGTCCAGTCCTCTGTTAAGAGTAGTACTTTTGGCAAAGTTCAAGGAAGTAAAATATAAATTTTGTTTTCATATATACAAAATAAATTATTGAATAAATAATGGGAGTCATATCCATTAACGCAATACCATAGTTTTGAACTCAAGGCAGTTCCTAGGAAAATAAAAAAAATATCTCTTAGGGGGGTCATGATCCCTACGACTAACACTCTGGATCCGCAATTGTTATATGGGGTGTTTTTTTAGGATCTTCAGATCTTTAAATGGTAACAGATGACATAAATATTGTAATACCAGCTTCTTCCTGATTTCGAAAAAAATGAGGATCGGTGATGCCACCGCCGAACTGTGTAAACTGCACAAAACATTCAAGGTTAATATAGATTGTTCTCGCTCTTATTTACGAAGCCACCGTTTAAACAAAGTGCTCAATGAGCTTCGTTGAAGAGGTCGCGTGAAATAAAGCCAAGAGAAACAGGGACAAGTTTCAAGTATTTGCCTTTTTCACTTTTGTAAAATGCAATAAGGCCAATTTTCATCATTTGGTCTTAATACACTTAAAAACGTGATATAAAGCCAAATTCGCTCCCAACAACCCCAAATCATATATAGTGTGAATGATGACTGTTCAGCTTATCCCGATGGTATTCCCCTGATAGTATTAAAAAAGTTTAGCAATGCATTAGTTGAACCCCTTACGTTCTTATTTAAACTTTCTCTAAAAACAGGAAAATTTCCCAGTATATGGAAGAAGTCATTTCTAACACCAATTTTCAAGAAAGGTAACAAGTCGGTTATAAGCAACTACAGGCCCTTTGCAAAGCTTTAAAAGCTCTTGGTTTTCCACCATTTTTATTAGCTTGGATCAAATCATTCCTTGAAAACGGATCCTACGAGGTAAAATTTAGAAATTGTCATTCTGAACCTTTTGTTGCTCAATCTGGTGTTCCCCAAGGAAGCCATCTAGTGCGTTTTCTGTTCATTCTGTCTATGAACGATGTACCGTCATGTCTACGCTCAAGTGAACTTCTCATTTTTGATGACGAAATTTAGATTTTTAAAATAATAAAGTCCAACCATGATCTATTCTTTTACAAGCCGACATTGATAGTCTCACATTTTGGTGTGGGAAAAATAGTCTTTCACTTAGCCCTTTAAAATGCCAGACGATAACTTTTACGAAAAAACTAATAAGTAGCCTATTTGACTTCCATAGAACTAACTATGGGAAGAATGAAGCTTTAAGCCGAATGAGCATTATGTTAATTATGTTTTGTATTTTGTGCGTGTAATAGGCTAAAATTATATTATTTTTTACTAACAACTAACACATGCACTTATGATGAGCCTCTTATCGTAGTTTGACGCTCGCTAAGCTTACTACTTTCTGAAAATTCTGAAGTGTAAAAAAAATTTTTTTCCAAGTATGGGGGTTTATTTATTAAAAAAAAAACGCTTTCCTCTTAAATATCTTACTGCTTATAATCACCGTAAACATAATTCGGTCTTATTGTTCACTTTTTTTACTTTGTCAAAGTGCAATATGCTCAAATACAAAAAATTGGCCTTATATCAGTAAAGTTAAGAGCAATAAGGCCAATTTTTGAAAGTTGGTCTTATTTCACGGCACCGTTTGAAGAAGAGATTTATTATTTTTTCAAACCAAGTTTTCACAATTTGCAACTGGTGTTCTGGCGTTGAAAAATTCAGGATGAGTTTCCGAGCCTGTTAAACAGAGATTTTGACATTCTCCACTGTCAAACCGTAATCAACAACCATTGTAACTTCTTATGCAGCTAAAAAAAAGCAACCTGTATATTTCTGATTTTGGATCGTCTATTGACTTAAATCGCGTGGATTTTACAGGGTTATCCATTTTGCGGTTTCAAAAGCAAAATAAAACATATATAATATATTTTTGCTTATGATACTTCTATTCATTATATGACCAATCACTTTTTGAAACATATTGGGCGATATCTCAGCCATAACTTGACGAATGTTGGTTTTGAAGTGCTTAATAGTAAAAAAAGTTTATCGACAACCATGTTTAGGTTTTTGGCGTAGCCCCACAAAAATAAGTCCAGCGCTGTCAAATTGCATGATTTCTTTGTGAAAGATGAAATCACCACGATGAGAAATTACGCGGCCAGGTAAAATCTTTTGTAATAAAGACATTTTCGCTTGAGTTGTGTATCATGTGGTACCGTTTTTCTTAAACCACATATTCTCCAAGTCGAATTCTTCAATAGCAGGCAAAAAAGTCGGTTATCATGTGACCATGTGCGTTCCGAATTGACGGTGACAGTTGTTTTCGAAGACCAAAGAGCACACTAAATGGTGACTTTTTGTGAATGTATGGCTTCTCTTCAATTACTTGAGAATTTCAGAACCCCAAATACGACAATTTTGTTTATTAACACATCACCGAGCGAGAAATGTGCTTCGTCGCTGAAGAAAATTTTGTTCGGAAAATCGACGTGCACCGCCCGTTGTTCAAGTACCCCTTCGACGTATCCGTGACGTAGTGCATGATCAGCTGGCTTAAGTTGTTGTGGGAGCTGGACTTTATATGCATGTAGGTGTAGATCAAAATACGCCATAATGTGCGTAAGACACTCCTAGTTCCTGAGAATGACGATGAATCGACACATTCGGGTCTTAATCAACAGCATCGATATTTTCAGTGATGCAAAGGTCTTACAATATCTGTAACCAATCCACTCTCTTGAAATTTCTTCACAGTTCTGCCAAATGCTGGCGTAGTTAGACGATTATGTAAGCCATAATCTTATCTGAAAGCACGATATATGACTGTGGCAGATTCACTAGTTATGTACTAGGTTTAAACAATTTGTATGCCTTGTGCGATAGTTTACCAAGTAAATGTCAGACTTTGAACTGAAAAACAAACTGGTTTAACAACTTAGTTTGATAGATGTCGAATTCTAGCCCTAAACTTTTGAAACCTCAAAATGGATAACCCATTATATTGTTGTCCAGTAAGTAAGTTAACATTGTAGCTTTGTATGTGAAAACCATTTTTCATATCTACAAAGATGGTCCCTACTTGTGGACTTATGAATGCAGACTTATGAATGTAAATACAACCAAAACTCTGTAAAAGATCTTTAACAGTTAGTGTAAGGATGGAAACGTTTCTTTCATCCCCTTCTACTTATTCATTTTAACAAAAATTAAATTCATCGATGAAAATATTTACACAAATGGAATCAAGTAAATTGAAAAAAATGTGTACTTGTTATTTTGGATGATAAGTTATTTACTTCCCTTACTTTGATGTTTTTTTGGAATAAAAATAAAATGTTCCTCTCTTTCTTGCTAATCTCACCACTTAGCGACACCAACGCCAAAAATGCGGAATATAGTCGCCCTAAAAGTTTCTGTTCATGAGATTACTATACAAAGCGTGACTTAAAAAAAAACACACGTTTTAGTTAGCAAAGAATCAAACCACTTTGTAAAACGTTTAGAGTGCCATCTGTGGTTTGTAACCATTAATATTAACGTTTACATCTGCGTATGCACACTAATGACATCGAATTTTCGAACTGGTTGTAAGCTTCACTGTGGTATTTTTAAATGTGGAATGTAAATTATAATATCTTACGTAGCACATTTATAATTGTGGTAATTTTCAAATAAAATTGTGTTCTTTTAAATGTATTTTATGAGTATCGAATATTTGGTTACTAATTTAACATAACATTTTATATGTTATATAAATCTTATTGTAAATCAATAAAGTGAAATGAAATAAGATCTGCAAGTATACACTAATTGTATATTCAGCTTCTACAAAATTGTCATAAATACATTAGATTACGTTGAAATTCAAAAAATTTCTTAAGTTTTGGTTAAAGTTTAAGACTTTGATAAATTTCGTACTTGATTTGATTCAACATCTTGAAATCATAAGTTTTAAATATTTGGAGAACCGAAAATATTTGCTCTAAGCTTAAATTCCGATCTTATCTAGGTTATTATTATTTTCCAATGGGAAGTTATTGTAATAAGTCCGATTTTTCAAATTGAAAATTTTGACATTTCTCGACGTTTCAAGATCCCTATAGTCGAAATAAAAGATTTTTAGAAAGATGTCTGTGCGTGCGTGTGTACGTACGTTCGTACGTCCGTACGTTCGCAGACGTTTTTTTTGTCGTCCATAGCTCAAGAACCAGAAGAAATACCGATTTCAAATAAATTTTGTTATTCAGATAATAAGGCAGAAAGATGCAGAAAGGGCTCTCAAGAAAATTGCGTGAGTGGTTTTTTTACCATAGCAGTTTGAAAAAGGTGAAAGTTTTGGATAACCCTAAATATCTTACGAACCAAAAACGCTGGAGACTTGAATTAAATTTTATATAGTACATATATATTTATATATGTATTGTAAACTGATACCAAACAGGTGTATTTTTGGAAAAAATCAATATAATGGTTTTTTTTATAAAATATGATTTCATCTCTAAAACAATTTTGTGCAACGAAGAATAATGTTTTTGACAACTGACATCTAAAAAAAATTACTCAAAGTTCGTAAAAATTGAATATCGATTCAAATATCTTTTCAAAAACTTGAAATTTAAGCTTCAAACTTATTTTATCTTATAAGAAATTTTGTTTTCAACATTAAGAAAAATGTTGAGAAAAATCGAATTGACAGTTTTCTTACAAAAAACAAAACTCTAAAAAAAACAATACTAAAACTTGGTAAAAATTTACTTTAGGCTCAAATAGCTTTTCAAAAATTAAAAATATTGGGATCAAACTTATTTTTTTTTCACAGAAAATATTGTTTTCAATTTTTTTATAAAAATCCAACAGTCCGTTCTTTTCATAAAAAATAAAATCTACAAGAAATAGTACGCAAATTTGGTAAAAGTTGCTACGAGTACATATAGACAAACTTTTAAGCAAGACAAATCGACAGACGGGATGGGAAGTTATCAGTGTAGGTCGCATCTCAGCCTCTTTTTTAATAATGCTTGCATCATTATTTTTATATTTTAAAAACTTGATGTAAAAACCTTGTATAGACTGTGATCTTGCCTTTAGGCGTTATCATTGAATAATTACAAATTGTAATTATTCAATTATTCAAATTGTAATTATTCAATGGTGTTATTCTTTTTCAATTTAGAATAGAGCTCTGAACAAAGTCTGATCTTATCAAGAAACGCGCCTGAACACTCGTCCATTTCAAGTCTTCTGTAATAAAACCAAGACTTAAAAAATTATATTTTATTTGTTATTTCTTAAGCACTATTCACATGAGCATGACCAACGACCAACGAATGAACGAATATTCGTTGATTTTGACATTTTTTTTCACATAAGAGTTATTAATTCATCGCGAATGTAGTTTTACTTTGACCACCGAAACCAAAACAAGAGTGTTTTTTTAGGTTAAGTAGTTTATAATGTGGAACGCGAATAAAGTTTGACAGTTCGTATCAACTACATTTTTTTCGTGACGAATACATTAGTTTTCTTAAATTAAAAATTAAAAGTATGCATCATAAATCAATAGACACTATATTGCTATCGTTTTGTTAAGAATTTGTCTTCAAACTTTCATACTTTGTAATTCATTCGTCGTTCGGTCGCGCTCATGTGAATACTGCTTTATATAAACTCACCTTCTGCACTAGTCCGACTATTTTCTTGCGCCCTTTAAATTGTTTGATTTTTTTTTCAATTTCATCTGTCACATGCTTGTGTTCAACATTCAACTTGGTCTGCTCTATTATTTTATTCTGAGCTAATAGAGCACGTCCTGAATATGATGAGAACGAAAAAAAACACAAATTCGAAGCTCTGAACGTTCAAGAAACACACTTTTTTGTTTGACAGTTCAGGCCCTGCTCTGCTGAGTTAACAACAACTATTCAAGAATTGCTTATAAACTATAAAACTATACAAATATTTTAATAGAACATTGAAAATATCGATTATAGATTAGGAAAATAAATTAACATAGTCTCAAAATACCGTAATACAATGTTTATTTCGAATTTTGAAAAGTGATACCTTAAAAACGTTATTAAATGGAGAAGTCAAATAAATAAAAATCTTTACTTATTACGTAAATATGCATATAAAATCACTCCAATGAATGATTTTAAATTCAATTTTAATGTCAAAACTATTTTAATTCCCTAACTTATATACAAAACGTAGTGTAATCCCACCATAAGATTAATTTACATTCCACAAAATAATTCCCCCTAGCTTGACTACATCATCCGCCATTTTCTTTGATGTAGAAAAATTCCCATTTAAAATGTCAAAAAAAAGTGACAGCCGCATTGACTTTTCGCTGTGTGAACGCCGAAAAACGTTTAATCGCGGCAAATCTGTTTTTAAGAAATAAAAGTATTCATTTAATTTGTTGCTATTTCTATTCGTTTTGAAATCAAATCAAACAACAAAAATGTCCTTCAAGGGGAACACAAAAGTACAAAAGGTGATGGTTCAACCCATCAACCTTATTTTCCGATACCTCCAAAATAGATCTCGCGTCCAAGTTTGGCTCTATGAAAACATTTCGCTCCGCATCGAAGGACACATCGTCGGTTTCGATGAGTACATGAATCTTGTTCTGGACGATGCCGAGGAGGTCTATGTTAAAACCCGCAATCGTAGGAATTTAGGCAGAATCATGCTGAAAGGCGATAATATCACACTTATCCAGAATGTTAGTCCATCCAAGGATTAAGGTTAGGTTGAGCAACTCTCGAAGTCCGGGAAGTCTGGACACACAAATCAAGAACAACAACTGAATGAAACAACTCTTCTACCTTCTAAGCATTTTATCGAACTAAAGTCATGTAAAATTCTGCATTCAATTTAAGTCTTTTTTGTCAAATGAATTCCAGAGAATAAGATTGAAATTAAAAAATGAGTATTTACCTGTGTACGAATGTTGTTTTCATTTTTCTTATGTTTTTCAGTGGAAGCATCTATGGTTCTATAGGAACCGGTGTCTAGATTTATAAATTCACCTTTTGTGTATAATTCTGTTGGATTGAAATAACTTGGCAGGGTTTCCAAGCAAAAATGAAAGAGACTCGTTAAGATTTAATTTGTTTAAATATTTAAACTAGAGACTCAGTCTGTTACTTTGGGTTCTCTTCCTATTGACCAATATCTAAATTTCAAGCTATTATACTTTTCAAAGGGCTTAGGGTTAACAAGAGTCTTTTGTTTGACTACAGCGAGTTGATTAGTTTCTATTAATTGTTCAATTATTTTAATGAGAAAGTCATCCTGTATAGAAAATCCCCGACTGAATAGAGGTTCAAATGTTCCAAACTCTAAGGACAGATCATTAAAAATTACATTCAATTCTTCAATAGGTGCTAAATGTGCTGCATCGTTTATGGAAAGATGCATCATTTATATTGGAGAAAATGCAACCGAGTGCGTCAAGACGAATGCCTTTCTAAATTTAACCAAGGATGGGTTAATAAAACTCATCTCTTCCGACTATGTAAGAAAAACAAACATATCCTCCTCTGCCTACCATGTTTACCTCACGTATCATTTTTCTATAGTTCTGCCTAGAAGAAGAAGACGTTTGGCGTTGTGTCCTGGCTTGGGCCAAGAATCAAGCCGGTGTCACTCAACCTACAGCCCACTGGACCGAAGAGGAACGTGCTCGTGTATGTCAACATTTATCAGGTGTCATGGGTCATGTGAGACTTCTACTCATCGATAGTCAAGTATTTGCCGAAGAAGTTGAACCTACTGGTGCTGTTCCAATGGAATTATCCTTGGAACGTTATCGTTATGCAGCTCTGCATTCGAATAAAATGGGTGGAGCGAGTAATGGCGGTGGTGGAGGTGGTGGCAATGCTCCACCAGTTATTCCAATTCCCACGGGACCTCTATCTGAAGACGATAAACGTTTACAACCACGGCTGATGATGAATATGTTTCCAGGATCGAATATTCTTAAAAATGATAAACTTCATTTGCAAGGAGTTCTAAATGGATGGTAAGATACAAATAATAGTTCCAACTTAAAATTGTAGTAACTTGTGGTGTCTTGAATGTTAATTGTAGGTATGGAGTTCCAAAACAAACTTGGCGCCTTGTCTTTAGAGCATCAACTCATGGATTTGGTTCGGCTACTTTTCACAGATTTTGCGATGGAATTGCACCGTGCTTCGTCATTGGACTTGTAAGTTTTGATTTTAAGCCATTATCAGCTTCGTAAAGAGTTTTACCAGGAAAATATTCAAGATGAAACATTTTCAAGGAAGCTTTTAAAGCTTCATCTAAACGAACAAAAAATAAGATTTCGAAAACTTTGATAGTATTAAATTTTGAAGGAAATTGAAAATCAATCATATTCGGAATAGAACTCAGATTTTCCGAGTGAAACTCATAAAAGGGCTTCAATGACTGGTAATTTTTTGAATGCCTTTAAAAATAAATAGGAGCTTCTTGGACTAATGGTTTTTAAATCAACATAAATAAAGAAATGATTTTAAATTCTTAATTAATGTTGTCTAATAAAAATTACATTTTAGGGAAATCGTGGCGAAATCAGTGGAGGATTTACAGATGTAGCTTGGGCTAAGACAAGTCGCAAAGGTGGTTACATCCACTCGGAGCGAGCTTTTCTTTTTACCTTCAATTCGAACAACGACTCCCAGCCAGCCAAATTTGACGTTGTTAAGAAGCCGTATGCCATTTGCTACCATCCAGAGTAAGATATTTTGTGTTTCTATCACAGACTCCAAGGATTGGATTCTGTGGTTATTCAAAATCTTCTTGATCTTCAAATTTCTTAATTTTAAATATTTACTTTGTTATTTTTTAATTATAGTTGTGGACCAATTTTTGGAGCTGGAGCAGACTTGTTGTTCTCTAATAATTGCAACACAAACATGGATTCGTATTCAAACCTTCCACACAGCTACGATGGACCGAATGCAAGTTATATGCCATTATTTGGTGATTATAATTTTACTATTGTCGATTATGAAGTTTACACGCCAGCAGCAGCTGCTCCTGCAAATAATCAACCAGGAGTGAAAATAAAATACGATAGATATTAAGAATACAAAATTTTATTTCAGTATCGAATAAGGAATTCCATAGAATTTATTAATCAATTTTAATTGTTTCGAACAGTATTAAAATTTCTTGCCTTAATTTTAATGTTAAAAGAAAAATGTATTGCTATGTGAACGAAAAAAGACTTGGGGCTTCCAAAATATGACAAAAAACACTAAATTAAAAAAAAGATAAATGAAGTTTTTGAATTTTAAATAGTGGTTTATATAATTCAGAATCTTAAAGGAATATCATAAAAATTTAAAATATGATTTTAAGATTTTAAGACAAGATTATTTCATTTTCAAAATATCAATTAATAATTATTCAGATATAAAAATTAAGCATGGTCTTGCCGTCTGCCCGACTGACATAATTTACTCACAGCTAATGATTTTTTAAAAGTTAAAAAGATACAAAGATACAATTTTTCATATAAGAAAAGAAAGTGAGAAATATAAAGCAGTGAACATGATTCTTTGGCTAGGATGGTATTAAAAAGCTTCTTTAATGATTCTATAGGACATTGCTTTTTTAGTAAAGGTACAGTTGTGTTAAATCGACATCGAAGTTAAAAAGAGCTTTTACTTCTGTATCGCTAACAAGGAAGGTTCTTCTCAGTTCTTCCAGAATTGGGCACTTACCGTTGAAATTCATTATGTCTTATCTCACCGGACTTGTTGCAAAATTGTGCAAATTATTGAAAGATTGCTCGGTGCGGCATGAAGTTCAATTTTATAAACTCTCCTCTTATCTTTAATATAGCCGATATTATTTGTTGATTAGAATCAATCCTAAAAAAAATTCTTTCAAGTAGATCGCGTTGAAGAACGTTGTATGTGGCTCTATGTACAGATGAAGGGACTTGATGTATACGTTCGAGCCTATATTTTTCGTCTAATTTGACGATGTGATCATACAGTTCGTTTTTGATATCTCTACCATTACATGACTGCACGTTCAAGATAAAATTCATATCACAATATTCAGATAGTTCCTTTAAAAGGCAGTTATACAGAGCTAATATCATTTGGAAATCTTTGATTGGCCATGTTAAAAACTTTAAAAAAATACTCAGTGGGTCAAATGCCTAAATATAAGAAAGTTCTCAGAGTCAGAGCTGACGACCTTGAACTCGCATGTGAAATCGATCGAGCAGACTCGGACTTGGACTCAGTTTCATATGCAAAAAAAACGAGTTCACTCTCTTCTGACTCAGACTCAGTTAATTAAGAACCAGAACTGTAAAAGAATGCAATCATTTAGTATTTCATCGCGGAAAGTTCCATTCATTTAACTGAATTTTGGGAATGCATTAACATTGCTTGATGCAATACTTTAACTTCGAAAACAAATTCCCAGTTAATTTTGAAGTCTTTTGTAAAAAAATCATTTAGAACAGTTAAAAGACTTAAAGTCAAAAGAATGAATTACTTTTTACTGCTTGCATTCTTGTAAGTCTTTTAAAAGTCTTTTACATTCTTTGCATTCATTAAGTCTTTTGATTGCATTCAATGTAGTGCAGTCATTTGAATGCTTTGAAGTCTTTTTACTGCTTGAAGTCTTTTTATTGCTTGAAGTCTAAAGACTACTTTTTATGAATGTATTGTGCAGAAGGTGTGATCATAGGCTAAAACATATAAGGTGGCTTCTAAAAAAGACGTTTGTGTAGGTGTTCTTAGTTCGGGCAGGAGAAACACTTTTTCAAAAAGAAAACTAACTCAAATATAAACTAAATTATTATTGAAAACAACGTGCAACATTAGCCTTCCTTTGTTGTATATTTTTTTTAAATTTCTAAATTGTATGCTTTCACTTCTTTTTGAATTAAGTTGATTGATTGAAAACTCTTATTTTTTCTTATGGTATAGAAAAATTGACTTAAAGCACTCAAAAGACTTCAAGCAATAAAAAGATTTCAAGCAGTAAAAAGATTTCAAAGCATTCAAATGACTGCATTACATTGAATGCAATCAAACGACTTAATGAATGCAAAGAATGTAAAAGACTTTTAAAAGACTTACAAGAATGCGAGCAGTAAAAAGTAATGCATTCTTTTGACTTAAAGTCTTTTAACTGCTCTAAATGATTTTTTTACAAAAGACTTCCAAATTAACTGTGATTTTTTTTTCGAAGTTAAGTACTGACATGAAGTCAAATTATTCAAAATGTAAGTCTATTCAATCATTTAACTGCAATACAAAAATGATTGCATTTTTTACAGCTCTGTTAAGAACGATCTCAAAGCTCTTTGCATGGACTTGCACTAGTTTTGAAAGCGAAAATAAAAGTGTAATTATAAAAAATAGTGCTGATCATCTTAGTGAATTTCTAGTAACTGAAACTAGAAAAGTTTTATTTGAGAAGTCGCAGTTAGCAGTTTTTAAATCAAGAAAAAGAGATGCTATTCTTAAAATCATGGAAGCATTTAAAAACAAGTTTTGGAGGGGACATAAGTGAAAAAAAATTACTTAAAAGGTGTCAAATATGAAGTCCCGCTTAAAAAGCAAAATAGATTAAAAAAAACTGGAAATAAGAAAATAATTCTTAAGGACTGGGAAAAAGAATTGCTCATTTTGATGCTTGTAAATTTTTCATCCGTGTTGCACGTTGCCTGTACATTTATTGAGTAGTATCCTTTGCGGTTGACGTACTCCTCGTGGTGATAGAGTGGTTTCCTTATACGCACTTGTGCAAAATCTAGAGCACCAATGCCGTAAGGAAACTCATACTTACTGCTCCATAACCTTTTCGCTTCTTCTATTCATTCAAAAGTGTGTGGCAATATGTTACAATCAGTCGCACGGCTTGCAATTTTTGTTGCGACTTGATGTACCACCCTAGATATCGTTGATTGATTTACACCAATGTCTTCACCAACACCTCTTTGAAATCCAGGATCTCCTACATAACATTTCATCTGTCAATAATTGCACACACACATCTATTCAGAAACTCGTCGATTTTGATATTGGTATCAAAATCAACTGAGTAAGAGAAACCCCATCCTCAAAAATTTGTGAGATCGACCTCATACAATCGAGCGTTTGCTCATCTTTTTGTATAGAACTTTCTCACATAGAGCTTTCGTCGAGAGGTAGATCTCAACACTTTGAGTTCGAACTCACAGCTTGAGATCGATCTCGGTCTCTGTATTTTTTTTGCATACCACCCTAAGTAAGTTCTCAGAAAAGTGATTAAAGAGCTTGTACTCATCTTTTTTCATATAACCCAATATGTACTCGTAGCTCAAGCTTTTTAATGTAGAGCTGAGACAAGCCGGTTCAATCATGGCCATATAAATTTACGGTAGTTGAAATCATCTTTTGAAATAAGACCTTACTCATTTTAAAAATTATTACTTTTGTTTTCAAAAAAGTTTTTGTAATTATGTATATTGCAAGTTGGGGCTTTTTAATTACATGTAATAAGCAATTTCAATTCTTTAATAATTATATTTAAATTATTGAAAAATTGTATGGAGCTTAATTTACAAGTATGTAGTAGTTGTTTAATCATTTTATCCCAACTCTGCTACGCGTTAATTTTGCAGTGTGCTCAGAAGTTAGGTAGATTAATTTTTTTATTAATTTTTTATTTAAAATGGCTTAGGTCGGTATTAAGATTTTTCAATGAGAGGAATTTGAATTTTAAGAAAATGATTAAAAAAGGAACACTTTTGACGATTAGAATCGTCTATTAAAATGGCTTATGTACGTTCATTACGTATATTATTATACTTTACAGAAAAATGTGTTTTAAAAAGTATGCGCTACTTAAAAATCACAGCACAACAATTTAAAGTTTCTTTATAATATATTGGTTAGGAAAACGCCCTACCAAACCAACATTCAGATTTTTTACTTTTATTTAACATTACATTACATTTCACACTACTCAGCAAATAAATGTAGAGAGAAGAGAACACAGCACCTTGGGCGTTTAGACTATATAAGGTGATAACAACACAAAACATTAATACAAGACAGAAGGACAGAAGAAAAAGAACAACAGACAGAAAGAACACATGACAACAGCATGCGGTAGGTTTCAAAACGTTCCCCATCTGTCTACTAAGCACGCTCACGGATGTTTAATTTCGGTGATCCATGGGAACCGAAGCTTTATCAGTGAGTAGTTGCCAAAACTTTGATTTAAATACACCGTATTTACATTTTTGATAACAGCATTTCTACGATAATCAAATAAAGTTTAAAGTTTTTTGGCTTAAGTCGATTTTGCAGGGCACATTGCCACGTCTTGTTGGAACTAGGCATCAATATCATCTTAGTCTCTGAATGTAGACTCCAACTGAACCTCTCCGAAAAATTGTTATTTTGGTCTGTTATTCCACCACCCAAGATGAAGATAACCGATAAGCAGGCTACAATTACGGATTTTAACTTTATAAGGATGGAGATCAAAATTGAAATGTAAAATACGCCATTACCCGTATTTTGTTGGAAAATCTATCAATGGAATAGTGGGATTTTACACGAATAACAAAAATAATATCAGTAGTATGGATACTACCAAATTAAAGTAGAAGAAATTAAAGTAGAATCTTACTACGGATGGGTTTTTGACATTCATACGAGTCTTAAATGGATCTTATGTGATTTCGTTCTCAAATTTTGGTACGATAGATATTGCATTTGTATCTCGATGGCTGTGTTCGTTGAGCAGTTGTGCATTTGGAATCATATGTTTTCCATTGGGGAACAAATCAATGTGTTACTGTTGATATTTTTAGTTTTGTTAATGAAAATGGACTTACTGGGTTGATTGTGCAAGAGTAAGCAATAGAAAAGATAATTAAGTTTTGCTATGTTTCCACCAAAGGTCTATCTCAGTTTACATCAAATAAAGCTTTTTGGTGTTTCCATGGAACAAGAAGATTTAAAAATAATTTAGTTTGACAGCACTTTCTAAAATGCAAATGGTGTTTCATTGGTTCCTAATAAGTGCAAGTGAGATAATTTTAATCGTGTTAAACAATGAAGAACTAAATAGTTCAGCAGCATATATAAGAATATGCTATTTACTCCATGTGTAATTTATTTTTTTAAATTTGACTAAAACAAAACTATATTGTTTGTACACAAATATACAGACCATAATGTATGATCTGTAAAACTAACTCATCCACACAGGTTTTTCTTCACAAATTTTGATTCGGGGAATCAAGCTCATTTCAACTCGATTCAGGTATGTATGTGAAGAATCGAGGCTAGCCTCAAGCTCGTACTGTATCAACTTTCAAATATAAAAACTGGGGAGTCATTTTAATATCGTAATTTTCAAAACGATTATCTTTAACGATATCGTCAATAATTTGCTTCACGTAACTTTGTCACTATCGTCTCGCTTATCGTTTTAACTGAAATGTCAAAATAAACTCGAATAAAGATAATGCTTGTTTGATAACTTGAAAATGTTATTGAACTTTGATTTTGTCTATGTGAAGTTGTGAAAATTTGCAACAAATTTCTTTTTACCAAACTTACCAACTATTTTGTGGTGTTTATTGTTATTGTTACTGCTTTTATTTTTTGCCGCCGACGATGTTATTTATGGGCATTTCCACAGTATTTTTAACTTTCATGTTACCACAGTATATTAAGCCTTAGAAATGAAATTGGCACTTTCTAAGTGGATAGATTTTCGTATCATGACTTATTTCAATTATTTAACCTACTTTTGACTTGATTGGATTAAAATTTTTAATTAAAATTAATAAAAAATAGGCTTAAATATTGCAAATTTCAAGCGTACCAGATGCAAATTTATTAAGTTTTATAAACAAAAAACATTTCAACGACCTTTGACCCAACTTAACATCATTAATTTATAATTATTTATAATATACACTGATAGAAAAACCTCGAAAGAAAGGTGTGCTATCATTTAAAAAATAGTACAAAGCCATTAAATTAGAGTACCTCCGTTTTTACCAATATTAAAATCTGATCTTTTTCTCTATATAACTTTCTCAACGATTGATTCTGGTAATATTTTATAGGCTTAAATTATTCTCTATCAATCAATAAATTAATTAAAATTTAATTGGATCATGTGCCTCTATTTAAAAATAAATAATGGCATTTTAAAGTTTAAAATTGAAAACGTGATTGGTATAGAATATGTTATTTTTTTAGCGGCACACCTATCGATAAGATCTTACAGAAAAATAAATGATTGTGAATGATAATTTTACGAATGATCAATAGTAAAAAAAGCCGTTGATCGAAATTTTTAAGTTTCAAAGTTTTTACGACAGTACAAAATCAAATTTTTGTATGAAATGAGGGTTTTTCATTGAATGCACACATCTCCACTGCACTGCACAGAACTGAAGATATTTTTTAACGATGTTTCAAAATGAATCACGCAAGTATTTTCTTGTTATTTAGATGATAAACAACTAAGAAAATGTTTGTTTATAGATGTGCCTCAAAAAAAAAAAAAAAAATTTCAATTGTTGAAAATGAAAGATTCTGTGGAAATGCCTTTATGCGCGATATTATTAAAATTATAAAGGACCTTTATGAAAAAACTTTGAACAAAACTATAATGTTTTAGATGATTTTAGAAGTGAGAAAGAAAAAACAAAAATGCTTATATATGTACATACATATAGGTTGGAAGTAATAGAGAGTCTGATTTATCTCTTAATTGTCTGCATACAAATTTAAATTTAATTTTTATTCTGAGTTTTCATTTTCATTTTGTAACAAAACTTACTTACGACGAAACATTTTTATTTCAATTTGCTTAGTATTTGGCAGACGATACCTATTTATTTAGATATCGTTCAAACGTTATCGTTTTGGCGATATCACTTTGACGATTATCGTCTTACGTGAAGTGAGACTATTGTCAAAACGTTTGACGATAATCGTTTTATGGAATGACTCCCCTGGACTATTCAAATAATATTCATCAGCTTTAGACAATACTATAGGGACTTCATTTGCAGCCAAATGAAGTTGATTTTTCAGATGTAATTAATTTCAAGCTTGTATTTATATCTTACTTTCTTTTACTCGCAGAAATTACAAACAACGTTATTTTCTAGAAATTATTGAATATTTTGACAAAAAATATTATTCTTTGACTTTAAAAAACAAAATGATCAGGGGTGGTAATTGACTATAATATTTTTTATAGTCAAATGGATAATCATTTTCATTCCGTCTGTGTAAAATGATTCAACTCAATTCAATTCGATTAATCGATTGAATTCCTGTAAAACATCTAAATAAAGGTATCAAATTGGCTGTGTTTGAATTTCTTAATTTTCTTGATTTTTTTAATCTCGTAAGTTTTGTCGTTCACATTAATGAGTTTGTTGAACGAAAAATAGCTTTTTAAGAAAATATTCCAGTTGTTTGTGTAAGCGTCTGGTAGCTCTATTCGGAATAAATATATTTGTTTGAAAACGACTATCACATTGTTGTTGTGACAGATTTTTAGGTATCAATTTGACTATCACCTTTCAAAGATCAAATTCGTTTATTTTGATTTTCAATTATCAACAATCAGCTTAGCCGATTTCACCCCAGGTTAGAGCAATTAGAGCATACTACAGTCATTAATTGGGAAGGTATATTTTATAAACAAATAGAACGAAACATTATTGGCAACATTAAAATGACCGTAGTTTTAGAGCTCGTTCTGTTGATGCTGCTGATGTTATTGAAAGTCTGGTTTCTGTTTAATACAATTTTGATGTCTGGAGTTCATACCTTTAAAAGACAGCAAAAGTCATACCACTTCATACCTTATTTGACTTAAGTCTTTGGCAGAATTTTGTAGATACAAATTAACGTTTATCCTTCAGCAAAATCTTTCCTCTAAAACATTTGCTCTAACATTTGACAATGAAATTATAAGTAAAGTTTATGGTGCCCTCACGTACGTTTCCAACCTTTGTGGAGCAGCTTGAATTCTCCATTTTCTTCCTGCACAAATGGGCAGGGATGCCAAAACTAGATATGGCTCTATGTAGCTCGGCCATATGCGAGCTTGAAATCGATGGGTGTAGATTTGATATTCTTGGGTTTTTTCCAGGATCTACTGTAATGTTAATATTTGATCGACACGATAAGGACCTATCAGATTTTTGGTGATGGGCTTTAGACATTCACATATTTCGGCAGAGTAGATTTTGTAAGCGATGTTAAGTAGACTGATGCCTTTATAGTTGGTGCAGTTTAGAGGGTCTCCTTTTTGCAGAATCGCGTAAAGAACACTAAGGCTATACTCATGATATGACAGTGTATTCACTTTCATAAGATAATTACTCTCTTATGTACGTTATGTACGACTTACACACTAACCACAATCCTGTGTTGACAAGATTAATTTCCCTACTTCTAGACGATCTCGTCAATTGAATCATTCTTGCTACTTTCGAATCACCTCTTTAATTACATAGTTTAAAATTAAAACTTTTCAAGTGAAAGTTTCCACATTAAATGTCGAAACATGCCCCCACGTCCCCTTACATTTAATTCAAATTCATGGATTTAAAATGTCATGATAAAAATTTATTTAGATTGTAAAGATTTTGATTCTCACAAAAAGTTAGAAATGCAACATTATAGAAAAGTGTTGACTTTTCCGTGAACACCAAACACAGCAACAAAAACATATTGATGATGAATGCTAAAGTACAGCAAGTAAAGTGCAGGATATCTTTATTTTGCTTTTCTTTGCCTTCCATTTTTTCTTTTAATAGATAAACTTCCGCTTCGCTAGCCCATCAGTAATAGTTTGTTGTACTATAGTGGGTGTATGCGAAATGAATTGAAATTTTAATTGAATTCGCGTAGGCGGATGTTTAACACACATTTGAACTTGCGATAAATGTTTAAATAGTTCTTTGCCATAGACAGCTACAACAGCAGCTTCGCAAAACAAACTAAACTAAAAAGCGACTTTTGCTTTGGAGGGCGAAGTATAGACAAGAGTAGAGACTCTGGGCTACATTCATATAGATGCTGTGTGCGGTTTTGTGAGATCTATGGGAACATGAAGTGCACAGGATGTCGACCAAGTGAATCACTAGAAGCTGGAATATATGTAGGTATCTACTCGTATATGGTTGATTACGTGCAAACTTGGTTTTCTACTATTTATATTGACACACAAGAGTTCGGCCTTACTTACTTTTTATTTGAAATAAAATTAAAACAAAATAAAGAAAAACTGAAGGAGATGCGATATTGTTATGCAATATCGTGAGTGAGTTTCTTTTCCTTATGTCGAAAAAATATCGGTTTTATAGCCTATGGAGGTAAGGTTGCCATTTTGGGCTTAACTTATGTTAACTGAAGAGTTAAAAAGGTGATTGTCATGTTATTTTAATAAAAAGGTAATGACTGAATTGGAGCTTCGAAAATTCTGTCTTAAATCCATTGTGCGGCATTGGCACTTCACTTAAACTCAAACAAAAAAGGTCAAAAAGTGTTAAATCACGCGATCACTATAAATAATTATAAACATCGTTTTGTCAGAAAACTTTTCTTGTAGCAAATTTTGACAATCTTAATGCTTTGTTAAGACGTTTATTGTTTCACTTTAAATTAAAGGCGGAGCCTCTCTTGTCAAATGTAAATAGATGACAGCTTTAAAAGTGATAATTGTCCAATTGGAAATGAAATCTCTTTTGGAAAGTCAAAAGTTCTTTGAACTTACTTGTAAGTGGGGTATATTATTATATTGATATACCTTAATTTAACTACTCGATATGGGATATGGTAACTTTTATTATTTAAGAATACTTAAATGTGTTAAGGCTTAGAAAGTATACAAAAAAAAACCATTGGAAACATAAATTATTACTTTAAAACGATACCCACCCAGACTATTTTATTATTTGTTCCAACCCAGCTTAAGTGGATGAGCATTAGAACGCGTGGGCATCACTCTGGTTTGAGATCTTTAGAATTTAACATTATATTCACAAACCTATTTCTATGGGAATTGTTTTATATATTTTTTTCTTTTGTTTTTTCTGTGTTGTAATTTTACGGATTTTAAGTTGTTGTTTGAATGAAGGAGGATCTAAGAGGCGTTTGAAGAGCACACGTAATGCAACAAACAATTTACAAAATAATGATGGACTTTGATGTTATGGTTTAGTTATGGAATGATTCTATTGGGATTTTGAATTAAAACAATGTTGCAGCCTAATATTTACAATAAATCGCGGCAAGTTTTCCTTGTATGTAGCTTAACTAGTGAAGTTCAACTTGTAGAAAATTAAATTGTTGTCTTCTTTTAGTATCCTGTCTTTCTGTAACACTTTTCTTCAAATCATCCAAATTTTATTATTGCTGATAAATACGTTTAATATAGTTCAGTTTTGCCCTGGTGGGTTTCTCTAACAACTGATTTGTTTTCATGCACAAACGATAAACTTAAAAGACAAAGTTCTATTTCTTTGACTAAAAAAATCCTACTAATGACTATATCCACCGCCATGATGTTTTAGAGGTAAAGTAAAGTGTTAAAAATATAAGCTCAAAATAAAACAGTCAGTGGCCACAAACCATAACCGCCTAAGTCGAGTTATGAAGAAAATAAGTTTTGTTCATAATCCTGTTCAAAATATCAAGAACTATACTCTCAATTTTTTACGTCTGTATCTCTTTTCAAACAGAAAACCGTCGTTTTCATAACTTAAGTTTTTTTTAAGTACGGTTAGATTGTTGATAGATTTAACTTGACTGAAGATCTTTTGGCAAACCAGAACACATTTCTTTTAAAATGATAAATCAAGTTAGGCCATTATGGCATATTTGATTTTAAAAATCGCAAATCTATGTTCACTTAGGCTCTTTTGCCTCAACCAATTTATTATTAATTTCCGGAAAATCCGAGTCATAAGTTATTTATGTTGTTGTGACTAGTCATTTCTGCAGTGAAGAGTAAGAAAAAGTTATTTTTAAAGTGAAAAGTCTTATTGTAAAACTGTGTGTGAAATGTCTAATAGAGCAGTAAATGGTGCGGTTAGCGAGGATGCTTTCTGATCGTGCTAAAGCCAAAGCTGTCATAAATATTCCCGAAGTTGAATTTTGTATTGTATGAACATTCATTTCCTTCTACTTAAATGAATTTTTTTGAGCCATGTACTTTTGAACTTTATATAAATGAATCCACTTATATATTTTTTAGCAAAATAGTATATATAATAAGAAAAACGAGAATTTATTCGTAAGATTTTTCCGGAGTAAAGAAAAAAAATCATTGTAGGTATAACTTTTCATCTGCGCTATACAAATCGATTGGTTTGACTTGCAGTGGTCCTTTTTTGTTTCCATATTTTCCAATTATTTACATTTAAGTGCATTCTCAATAATTTTTTTAAAGAAACAAATGAATAAATCAATCATTTAACCTTCTAAATTCACTTGAGTTTTTTGTCTTAAGTGACATTTTAGAATTAAAATAAATCTTCAAATTTTCGAGCCCATCATTATTTTTATATTCAAATATTAAATTTAAAAATAAAATAATGTGGATCTTTCGAGCAAAATATACATGCGTAGTATATTATTGTCGGAGTAAATACAATGAGAGAATAGATATTGACAAAATTAAATTGCAGTTCAAACAAAACAGCAATTTAAACTATGACCCAAGAATTCTTTACATTGGATCTATGATAAACATAGAGGATAAGACTTGTAACACCTTGGTTAATGGAACTAACCAGAGGAAACGCGAGCATACCATAAAGTATACTCTAGAAGTCGACGGAAATATTTTCAATGTATGTAAAAAACATTTTGTCCAGTGCTTTGGAGAAACTGATAGCTTCGTTAAATCAGCTACCAACAAAAAATTGGCTGTCCATCAATTAAAAATAGGAGAGGAAATCATACTCCTGCTAATAAGTTTGATGTTAGCTGTAGAAGAAGAAGTGAAGAATCATATTTTAAGGTTTCCAGCATAGACACACCATATAAAGACCGGAATCTTTCGTACAATTTACCCCCAACACCCAATTGTTTGCATTGTTGTATTTGTAATTTGACATTACGCCCATTTTGAAATGTGAAATCCAACAACAATTTGTGTATTTACTTGTTTTGACAGGTGTTGTGACAACTTTAGATTTGATTTTAGCTGTCAAATGACAAAATTAATTCCAATTTTTGCATTTTTAAAAATTTTTGATAGGAAAATACGAACATTGGAAAATACTTAGTTGTAAGTATTACCATTATTTGTTTCCATTTAACGTACATATTTTTTTAAATTGCCCTACCTCCTAAAGGGGGGAAATAGACCCCATCCCATAGTAAAAAATATATCTATACAAATCCGTCATCAAACTTTGTCGCCTGAGTTATCGTACTCTTGCCAAAAACTGCAATAGCTAATGTCGCCGTAGCCACTAGGTGCCTCCGCTAAAGAATTTCTCATCACTCTACTTTATTATCGTGGTGAATTGACTTTAGAGGGTGGTGAATTGACTTTCGTTGTGGGGAATTGATGTTAGACTTAAGGGTGCGTGAAAGTTGACGTTTCATATTGTAGGCAAACCAGAAAGACAGATTGGTTTGCGGTCTTTATATGGTGTGTCTATGGTTTCCAGCGTATGAAAACCATTACAGTCGAAGGGAGACCTGCAAAATATTTACCAGCTAGACTTAGTCTCTCATCTATCCACCGCCTCTACAAATCAGAGTCCTCAAATCCGGATTTAGAGTCAAATTACGCAACGTTTCATGTGGCATGAAGCTATGACCCGTGCGTGTCGTGGCGGAAACGAAATTTTACATTGCATCTTCATGCATAACATTCTATAGCGATTCATACTCTGGACAAGAATATAGCACGAACAAAATTGATTACGTCGATAACAAATTCCTAGAACTAGGAAATACGCACATGAATGCGACCATGCCCTTATTGAGGGTACAGAAAAAAAAACAAATGTCAAAATTGAAACACCTAGAGATTGGTATCAGTTTGTCAATACAGTTGAATCCAAGATTGTAACAGGTGAGATGAGGAACGAAGATTTTAATGATTTTTCAAAACTTTCTAAATATAAATTTTCCTGGAAATGAGTTAATGAAGATGATAATAGATTTAATTGGCATGAAGTTCGGTGGCTGCGATACACAACACGCAGCAATCAAGTCGAATACAAATATTCTTTTGATAAAAATTAATCTTTTAAAATTTTAAAAGTAGGAAAGAGAGGAGCTTCTGTAAATTTCCAAATTTTCAACGTAATGGACTTACCAAGCATTTTTCAAGTAAAAAAGGAATCTTATGAGCTCAAAACAATTCATAAGTCCTGATTTTCATTCCTTTTATGATAACCTTAAAACAAATATGGACGAGCCAGATACCCATCCTGATTTAATGGAGACTGCCAACGCAGATGATGTTTGAACAGCGATGATGTACACAAAAATGAAAAACTGTAAATACAATTCATTAAGCTTAAGTGTTTGTTTTCTTAAATTACTCCTTTTATAAAAATAATTTGATCTTAATTTCTAAAAAAAGAGTTAATTTTCTTCAATTTTACATTCATTTTTTCTGAAATTCCCATACCTACATTTTTTGTCAAACAAGATCTAAAACTTCAAACTGCTCTCCTGACCACTGCATAATCAAAGCAACCAGTACTTTCTCAAGCTGGGATTGATAGTCAACAATGCCCAATCATCGATGAATCCTTTTATCGCAAAAGCCTTCAACACGGTTTGGATCAACGGGCTTTTATTTTGACTCATACTGTACGAATTTCCAACCCATCTTGTTAAAGTAGTTTCATCTATGGTGAAGAAATTCGTTCTGCCGATAGACAAACACTACAACTAAGGTTGTCAATATCACCAATGTTTTTCCACAGGGCACTGTGTCGGAACCTTACTTGTTAAAGCTTCTATAAACAGCATTGTACAATAGCGATTAAAAAACAGCCTGGAATTTAATGCTTTAAAAACCCAATGCTGTAGTGTACCGTTAAAGCGAGATATACAACCTTGAAATTATCCCTGGATGGCACTTGCATCAAGGAGACTGAACAAGTCGATATTCTCGGTATGTGTACCACCAACTATCTCTTGTGGAACGATCACATAGGTGATGTCGCCAAAAATGCGGCAAGATGTTTGGATTTTCTAAGCCGATGCAAGTAGTTTGTCTCCCCCTCTGATCTGGCTGTTATTAACAAGACTTATATACGTCCAAGGTTTGCGTATAACTCCCATATCTGGGCTGGTGCTCCTGCAACTTACTTAAACCTCTTGGACAGTATTGAACGTAGAATATTTAGATTGTTTGGTGATAATACCATCGTAGGATCATTTAGGTCTCTCGAACATCGTCGTAAAGTTTCCTGTGTCACCCTCTTTTACCGTTATTTTAACAGTTTATGCTCTCACAAAATAGCCAGCTACATTTCTCTCCTTAAACAGTTCAACCGTAATACTAACGCATCTAGGAATGCTCATCAGTATACGCTCGAGCCCAACTTCGGTCCTACCGTCAAGTACAGAGATTCGTTCTTTAGCAGTACTACTCTCATGTGTAATTCCTTACCACACTCTGTCTTTCCCAGCCATTGCAATATTTAGGAATTCAAAACCAATGCGCACCGACACCTTCTTTCAACCCCTTTCTCTCTTTCCTAGTGCTCAAACTGTATCTTTATATAATAAGGGTATAGGAATATCCACTTAAGTCCGCGCTTATTATAAAAAAAATGTCGATCGTGCTTATATTTTGAAATGTTAGGGATCATATACTAGGACACTTTCTAGGGTAGTTAGTTTTCAGGCATTTTTAACAAACAGTTTTTAAGAAAAAAATAAGGCTTCAAAAGGTTTTCCTAAATCCAATTTAACAACACTATGAATGTAAATAATAACTAATTGTTCTAAAAATTAAATAATAATTAGTATGTATACAAGATCACTATGCCACGAAATAAAAAGTGTACAAAAAATTGATATTGTTTATGCTGCTTCTATTTAAATTAAATTAAATAGTATTGTAAAAAGAGGAAACAAAATCAGAAATTACTAAATGAACTTTACAGCAAAGAACATACCAATTCATTTTTGAAACAATCGGATTTTAAATTGTTACTTTTTCTCCTTAAATATTTATATAAGAAAGTTTGTAACTCAGCTCTTTTGTTTCATATGAAAAATTGAACTTTTAACCACAAAGTTTTCTTCTTTTTGTGTAGGTAAAGTTATTAAAGAATAGATATTGATGTACTTTTAGCTAAAGCATAAGCTACAACCTTTTTTTTGCATCATATGTACTTTATTTGAGTATCAAAAGCACAACATTACAAACAATCAATTTATCACTCTTGACTGCATAAATCATAGTCCTTCCCTACAATAAAAAGAAAACCAAAAACGATCGAAAAATGTTCACACATATTCTTGTGTGTGTCCTTATCATCATTTCAACAATCTCATTATTAATGAAATGTCAAATTTTATGGTGTCAAATATTATATACGATTAAAACTGCCACACAACTCTCCAAAAACTATTCATATATGAATGCATTTTAGTTTTTGTTTTGCCTCCAACTCTCTGACTATCTATCCAAATTCACCACCTTCATTTGAGGTTGTGAGGCCCAACAAATATATATGTATATAAATATCTATGTATATATTTTCAAAACAATATTGTACCCACGATGTTCACATTTCGTGTGTCGCCATTTGGCCAACACTTCATTTATCAAAATGACCAATCCAAAGAGCACCATCATCGCACACATTAAACGCACCAACCATAAACCACTTAGGATCGTGTACATGTTTCATTCTTTTTCTTTTTTCTTTTATTTTGATTTTTGTTTTGTTTTAGATTTCCTTTTCGAAATCGAATGTTTTCTAAATGTCATGTCATTCGTGTCACTGATACCTTATCGCTAGTTTCTAAATGAGCAAAAGCAAGTAATTACTTCACAAGCGAGAGAGGATATCCTCCTCCTCATCGCATCCGAAGTCGGGATCTGTGTGTAGAAGACGTGTGAGTTTAGAGATCACACCAACAATATTATACCCTCGTATAGTTCGTAGTCGCGTCGTCGTTGTCGTAGTCGTCTGAAGGGGGCCTTATAAAACATGGAGCTAACAAATGACCCTTTTAAGTGTAACACTCGAAGTACATTGCTAGTTCACGTTATCAGCTTCATTTCATATACTACACCAAGCGACTTTGTTCCGTTTCAGTTGGAACCGAGTATAATATACCACAACAAGATGACAACACCGAAGACGAAAGCTGAAGGATGAAGGCTAAAGGCTGTGGATGAACAAAGTGTTGAATGAGAAACAGACTCAGCAGACTCCCACTCGTGTGCGCCTGTCTGGATCACACTTTATATATTTGATGATGTTCTACTTCGTGATTTGTGATTAAGAAACACACCCAATTGAAAAGGTGTTAACTTACATTATTAAGAAACCTTCTCACACCTAACGAGAGTCAAGAGATCTGCTTTGGTTGACATTTATTAATCACAAACTATCAAAATGTACAAAATTTAGAATCAATTTTAATGTCATGATGGCGATATAGAAATTAATCATTATGAGGGGATTTCTGAGCGTCACCAGGAAAGGAATTTTATTGAGGAGAGGTGTTACTCCTTTGTGGTTTTTGGTAATAAGACTGATGATCAGAGGTTAACAAGTCATGAAATTATGGTTACAGTATGTAGGACAAGAATTATGTTGATTTCATTTGGATCCTTAGGATCAGTTTCACATTACACTGAGCCCTTTTGGCAAATGGATCCTTAGCAACATTTTCAATAAGAAAGAAAACTTAATTCTTTAAATGAGCAAGTAACATATAATTAAGTTTCAAGGTCCAGCAGCTAGCTTTTGATTTGTCGTTTACGATATAATTAATTTTGGTGCTTATGATAAATTGGCGGAAAGGATTGATAAACTAAATAAGTAGCAGTAAGAGTAAAATGTTGTTATACAAAAATGTTTGAAAATAATACATTTTCACAACAACTTGTCGAAAAACTTAAAATATATAAATAAATAAATTAAATAAAATAGAAAACCTTTTTAAGACCATAAATTATTTGCCTTATTTTCCCTAAACTCAGTGAAATATATAATCTCTTTAAAATGCTCGACTTTCATTTCTTTGAATTAATCCAATTTCTTACCTAATTTTGTATTGTTTATTGGCATCGGACTGATTTTTTTCTCTCAACAAACATTTGGATTACCTTTTTGTCTTTCAATCGTAGCATTTTTGTAACAGTTATCTTTCATTGTTTTCCACATTCATTCAAAAAGAAATTAATTACAACACAACTCGATGATCTTTGGATTAATTCATACGCATACGGATAATGATTGATTGGTCAAATGACTGTGTCATAAATTTTACCTTAATTCCCCGAATAAAACAAAAATTCAATATGTTAAAAATCTAGTCTTCAAAAACAAAAGCAAAATAATATGAAAACCATTTTAATTCTAATTCCATGGCCAACAACGGTTCCTCCTATTTAGCCCAATATAAATTAACCACTTATCATTGAAACTTGATACGCACAGACGCAGCTGATTTGTACACTCGTAAATCCCAAAAATAGAAAATTTTAACAATATAGCACCAAAATTCGACACCTGGTTCAAAGATATAGACGGCTTACAACATAACTACATATTTGTTTATCATTATGGAAATATTGTCACCCGAGTATATTTCCGACATTTCAATGCCTCGATTGGAATTTCTATGTCTTGATGGTGGTCGGCATGAATCTTGCAAGGCATGATGTCCACTTGGGCTTACACAGATCCCATAAAGACCGCATCATACAGACTCTTGCGTTAAAGTAAAACTATTTTGTCGAGAGTATCCAACCAACTCGAATAAAAGAACACAATAAGTGTTGATTGCCTTGATTGTATAGGCTTACATGACAAATCGGTTCGATTAGCTGGTGCTTGTAATTCAACGCCTATAAATGGACTATGGAATTGGATTTAATGAAAAACAAGAAAACTTGAAGGTATCATAATGACAAATTGTCTTCTAATTGAAAGATTAGGTTTATCTTGCCACAATGCGTTATAGTCGAGGTATCTGCAGATATGGGCTGTGTCGACGTCGTCATGTCGTTGGATGTAGTGCGACGTAGTTGACGTTGGTCATTTTGAAAATGTATGTGTATATATAAAAATATACAAACATTGATCTTTATATTGTTCATCAGGACCTCCGAGGAGAGGTGAGGAGAATATGCTTTTTTGTTTTTATAGCACTCCAACTTTTAAATAAGGAGTTTTAAATAAGGAGTTGATAAATTTGAATTTAATTTGAGAAGGTAGACTACATCAATTTATTCAGTAAACTTAAGTCAAGAAATTCGAAGTCATTGACTGTTACTTCCAAAGCATTAACACAAATTTTTGGTAATAATGCTAGCACTAGTAGATAAGCAATATGCGGACACGCCCCACAGAAAAAAAGGATGATAATACTTAGGATATGTTCTTCGAGCTCTTGGATAAAGCATATGAGCAGTGTTCTAGGTACGATGTTAAAGCTGTTATGAGTGATTTTAATGCCAAGTTAGGAAGGAAAGACATCTTTGGTGGAATAATCGGGAAAAATAGCCTGCACGACAACAGGCTCATCGATTTTACTGTGGGTCGAAACGTCATGATAGCCAGTACGCATTTTCCACACCTCAACATCCACAAAGGAACTAAGAGTTCTCAGGATCAATCTACAGTCAACCAGATTGATCATTTTGCGTTCGACGCTAGACGCTCTTCCAGCATCAAGGGCGTCCGAACTTTCTAACATCGACTCCGAACACTATCTCGTTGTAGCCAAGGTAGCACTTCGTGTTTCCAGACCCAAGGCACAACGGGAAGATGCTGGGAGAAGATACAACGTCAGATGGCTACAATCGCAAGAGATCGCCAAAGCTTTCTCCGACCGAGGCACAAGTAACCTCTTTCGAAGTTCTTTGCATCGAATACAATGTGTAAGGACCCAGTAGTAACATTGCCAGGAAGCAGTCAGAGCAGCTTACTCTGACGTGCTGGGTTTCAAGCAACCACCAACAAAACACCCCTTGATTGATGAGGAATGTCGGCAGACAAATTCAGCCAAAAAACAGGCACGAAAATCGGCTATGCATAGAAAGACGATAGCTGTTCACGAGCTTTAAGAGCAGAAGAGGAGAGAGGAACACCGACTTTTCAAAAGGAAAGAGAGATATTAAAAAAGTTTGGTCGTTCAAAAGCAGAAATGTTGTTCGAAAGTTTTATGAGCAGATGAAACGAAATTACAAGCATACACCTTGAACTGAAAGCTGCAAAGACCAAAGTGGATACATCATAGTAGAACCACAGTCAATGTTGAGGATATGGAACGACAATTTATTAAGATTGTATAACGGCGACGACGAACCGAATTCCACTGGATGATCCATAAAGGTTGCCATATCTAAGCTGAAGTCTAACAAAGCCACTTTAGCAGATGGCTAGAATGCCGAGCTCTTCAAATCAGCTGCATACAATTTGGTAAGAATCATGCACCAATTTGTCTGTTAAATAGTGTCGGAAGAAATCATACCCGATGCTAAAAAAGGACGCCTTCCAAGCTGCACCAACAATATAGGAATCAGTCTACTTAACGACACTTACAAAATTTCCTCTGCGTAATAAACCATCTAAAGCCCATCGTCAACAACCTCATAGGTCCTTAGTAGTGTGGTCTTAGACCAGGAAAGTCCACGGTCGATCAAGTATTCACATTGCGGCAGATCCTGGAAAAAAACCCAATAGCATCAAATCGACACCCATCATCTCTTCATCTATTTCAAGGCCGCATATGCAAAAATCTAGCGGGACGGGCTGTCGGCAATTTGTGCAGAATCACCATGAAGAATCTGCACTGCGCATTCGGTTGAAAACAACTTAACAGGACCTTTCAATATCAAAGAAGGCTTTAGACAAGTTGATGCGCTGTCATGCGATTTCTATAACATCGTCCTTAAAAGAATATCGCAGAGCTCCAACGTCAATAAAAGAGGAACTTTTAACCGCTGGTTCTGTTTTCTTGGGCTAAGAAAGCAATTGAGTAGCAAAGCCCTTCTTCGAGCGACCAAAATATCACAATTTAAGTCTCTAAAAACCCGTCCCGCTGAACGGTACAGAAGCATGAACTATGACAAAAGTGGATAAAATCAATTTGTGTCGTTTTGAAAGAAAAGTTCGTCGAGTGATTTACGGTCCCGTATGTATAGAAGGTGAGTGAAGTAGAAGATGGAACGACGAGCTGTACGGGATGTACGACTGAAATGGCTGGATGGTATGTTGAGCGCATGGAAATTAATTCTCCGGGCCGGAAAACCTTTGAACCCATATTAACAAAATAGCGGAGTAGTGAAAGACGGCGGATCAAGTGACCTCATCTAACTTGAAGAACGCAACTGAGACCCAATTTTACACAGGATTGTAGCTTTACAATTATTATAAGTAAGTTGATAACCAATAACAAGTTTAGTGCAAAATTTTCAGTTTGCATATATGTTGTGTGATTTTGCCCTGCCAAGAACATAGGTAATAAAAATAACCCAGGTTAAAAAAGAACCCATGTTAAAAATAATTAAGGTTATAAGACCATGTTTTGAAAATAACCACGGCTAAAAAAATATAAACAAGGTTAATAAGAAGGTTACAAAATTATGAAGGTTTAGAAATAAACCAGGTTAAAAAATCAAACCCTGTTAACAAATAATTTCAAATACCATACGGGCGTTATGGTGTTTTTTTTTCGGAATATTCATGAGAAAAAATATTGTGATTTAAAAACCACCCAGTAATTTGTATCTATAAAGATTTATATTCTGAAGTCTGTGAAACGTCAAACAAATTTAACATTTTTGATATTAAGAAATCGCAACCATAAAGTTAAAAATTCTAGGAATTCCTACGATGTTTTGGAGTCATAAATTTAGGAACCTAATTGTTAGGGATCCATACAAAAGTAGAGACTTAAAATTTAGCTACTTTGTTTTTACCCAAAAGTCCTTGGAGTTGTAAAACTTCGTATATTTTACATTATGCAAACTTACTTTAAGAAGTCTTTTCTAAAAAATAAAAAAGTCATACCTACCTCTAAAAAATGTTTCATAAGACTTAATCTCTAATCGTAATCACTGCGAAATTGTACGCTCTATTAAGCTACTGTTTTTATTTTTGTTTTACAAAACAGATCCATTTTCTCAAACTACTTATCGCACCGTCCTTCAAAACAATTAAGAGTGACTTCATGTCTCCTCCCACTAAATTAGCAAACAACAAGAAAACAAAGTTATCTGAGTTTGAACTAAATATAAGACACACCTTTAAGACGCATAATAGATGACCCTTCAACCTGTCAGTAACTTTTGCTGATATAGATATTTGCTACTTTACTTAGTAACAGTAGCAGCAATAGTAAAATCAGCAGCCCAGCTAAAGTTCAACGGCATCATTACCATTGCACGAACGATCATTATCGCTATAGACACAGGTGAGGTATAGAATACCAGGGTAGCACAATCAATTTAAAACAAAACACGCGCTCCTTTAACGCTCTAAATTTCTATTATGATTTCTGATGTTCGTCGATCACAAAACTTTTGTTTAACCATAAAATGGCACTTCCATTAGACATTTCATGGCACCATCACCATGGATCAGTATAAGCGCGCAAGCACAGCAGCAGCCTCAGCCTTAGCATCAGCAGCAATCCAATAACCATCAGTAACAAAAGCAGCAGCAGCCAGCAGCCGTCAAAAACCATTAACAATTAGTACCTACTTCTGGTTTAGCCAGACAATGCCTGGGGCTAAATTTTGCGATCGTTAGCCCACTCTCTGCGCTGCTGTGATGGTCATTAAACGCTTTTTAACTTAAAACATAGACGCGGATTTTTGACAGCCCAACGGCCCCGAACCGAACATCTCTAACGAAAATTTTAATATCACATATATATATATAAAAAAAAAGAAATAATTCTGTAATTAGGAACACCTTTCTCACGTATAGAATGGACAATGGGGGGAAGGGGGTATATTGTAAACCCTTTACACCTCACTATGGTCCAAAAAAGGAACCACATCATCTAGTAATATTTTCATATATTCGTAGACTATAGGAAAGTATTTAAACTAGACAAGCAGAGTGAGCTCATAAATTCTGAATACCCATTGCTATGGGCAATATTTTTCTAAGACGACGACGACGGGACGGAAGACTGTGCGACTGTTTGATGAGATCTTGGTTGCGTCTTAGGTGCCTCAGAGAGGGAGATAGATATGATCATGATCCATAACAGAGGTCTTCCAGTCCAGTGTGGAATGCTCTACAGAGTTGATTATCGTTATGTTTGTGGTCACGCTGCCTTCGCCGACCGCCACCTCACCACCGGGAATCCCTTGGACTAATTTACATAAAATTTTTAATGGTTACAAATCTGCATTGGGCATATGGCTTAAATGAAGCACCAGGCTTCACTTCATCAGCTACTTCAGAAGCTAAGAAGATGGATGATTGCTGCAAATGATGGAGATGGAGTAAAAATGACATTGAGATTGTGAAGTTAGCTTCTGAAGAAGGAAGCATACATTTTCTATGGACCATTTGGCTTAAAAGAATCCAAATAATATTTAAATGGAGGCAAACTCCGCGCAACGAGATAAGGCGGGTTAACCTGCCTTCACGTATCTCTAGTGTGAACGGTTTGGAGTTGTGAGAAGACGCTTTATTTTAAGACCCATTAATTTAAACACTGATGCGATGCCGTAGTTGAGCGTTTTAACTAGTTCAATGCCACTTAGTATTGCGTTGAGAGAAGCAATTCATTAGAAGTGTTTAAAATGCCACTTTAGTTATATTTCATGTAAAGAATTATTTCTTAGCTTCTGAAGATTAGCATTGGCTTCGGACTTTCTAAAGTAGGCATAAATTAATGTTTCAAAAGAAATACATATTGAGAAAGGATAAAGGATACTCCTCCTGTATGATTCATTTAATGTTTTACTTTTACGTTAAGAGTTTTTATTATAACTCACAGATTTAAGTTGAAAAACTAAAAACATAGTTTTCTTTTTGATGTATGTTAAGTCTAATGTTATATAAAATTCAATTATAATTTGATGTTTCCATGTTAGCAAAATGATTCCACGGAAAAATGATTTGCAACTTTATTATAATTATTAAACAAATGACATAAGCTCTTCAACATAAGACTTTGTAATCCGCGTCCAAAAATTGTGTTAGTAAACATTACTAAAAGGTTTTAGAAAACATGGAAAAATTCAAATGAGAAATTTAAATTTTTAAAAAGTAATTCACGAGCAGTTTTAAATTCACGCATAGGCACTTACCGGTCAATTAATTAAAATAAAAGTTAATATATCTATATGAAATTAATCAGAATATGTAAAGTGTGCTATTTACGTGTCCTACACGGTATTTATTAGACTTTTTAAAACATGTTATTTGAACTAGTACTTAGCGAAGGATTCAAAAAATTAGCAATTTTAGTGTTTTAAGTGGTATTCAGTTTCTGATCGAAAACATGCCTTAGCAGCAGTGTTTCAATAGCTAAAATCGACTTGTTTAGACACCAAGATCTTACCGGAAATGCAGCAACTGATAAAATTGATCGAAGTCTTAATAACTTTTTTTTCTTACTTAAAAATAAGGATTCGTATAGAAAAAACATAAAAGAAGGTAAAAAGAACTGCAAAAAACATCATTACATTTTTAGGTTTGCATCTGGTTCTTGTGATTCTGGGAAAAAAATAAAACAACAATTTGGCATAAATGCAAGTCTCTGAACAGTTTTAAGAGTTATTAAAATTCGAGCCATCTTATATAAATTCAAATTAAGAAAAAACGCTACTTGACGAACAACAGAAATTTATAATATTATAGAGTTTTTAAAAACTCAATTAATATGTAAAAAGAATGATTACACTTGGTTTTTTCAAAAGAAAAAAAACTTTTTAATTTCGGTGGCTCGGATATGGGTCAACCTTGTATATCAGAAAAGGTGTTAAAGGCTTCATCACATAAGGAAATCTTGGAAAGACAACATGAAAAAATAGTTAAATTTGCTCTTCCTTTAATAACTCCCGTACTCATCTCATCTTTTTATTATTATTAAAAGCTTTTATTTCCTTGAATATTTAATTACATTGAAGTTAATTTAATAATTAATAACTATGTTTTAAAAAATTTTTTGATCCCAAAAAGAAATTATAACCATTTAACACTTAATACATGTATAAAATTTTTTTTTTGAAGTTCAAAATTATTAAAAATTATTAACTAATTAAATTGAACATACATTTTAAATTAAAATGTATTTAAAATGAAATAAAAAAGAGGCTGGGATGTGACCCACACTGATAACTTCAGATCCTGTCTGTTGATTTGTCTTGCTTAGAGTTTGTAGGTTTTCGTGTTGAGTTAAAAAAGTTGTCAGTTAAGTTATGCCTACAAATTTTAAAATTATCAACAATATTTTTCATATTAAGAAAAAGTGTAAAAGTTAAAAACAAATTTTTACCAATTTAAGTAGTATTCTTAAATTTTTACAAATTGGATGAATGAAATTAATTTGAGAGATATCAAGAACCGATTATCAATTCTTATCAAATTTGCGTACTATTATTTGTAGATTTTATTTTTTTATGAAAAAACGAACTGGTGGATTTTTATAAAGAAAACTACTGAACATGAAAAAATATTTGAGTCGAAAGTAAATTTTAACCAAGTTTTAGTTTTGCTTTTTTTTTGTTTAGGTTTTTTGAAAATGAATATTGAAAACAATATTTCTTATGAGTGAAAATTAGTTTGAAGCCATAAACTCAAATACTTGAAAAGATATTTGTGTCGAAAATCAATTTTTGTAAATAAAACAGTCAATTTGATTTTTCTAAAAATTTTAAAAACTTTATTCTTCGTTGCGAAAAATTATTTTGGAGAAATAATCATTTTTTGTTCGTAAAAGTTTCAAGTTGACAAATTTTTTTCAGTTTTTTTGATTTATAAAAAAAACGTTTATTGGATTTTTTTTTCCAAAAATATATTGTTTTGGTATCACGTTACAATATATAATATAAAATTTCATTCCAGTCTCTAGCGATATTTGTTCGTAAGATATTTAAGACTAACCAAAATTTTCACCTTTTTTTTTAAATTTTCGTGTTAAAAAAACCACATACTCAACTTTTTTGAGAGTCCTTTTTGCATCTTTCTGCATTATTATCTGTAAAACAACATTTATTTGAAGTTTTCGAAGTTCATACCTCTATTGGTTCTTGAGCTTTAGACGACAAAAAAAACATCGCGACCGTACGTACACACGCACGCACAGACATTTCTCTAAAAATATTTTATTTAGACTCTAGTGACTTTGAAACGTACAGAAATGTCAACATTTTCAATTTGACAAATCGGACGGATTACAATAACTTCCTGTGGGAAGTTAATAAAAAAAGATGGAGTTTTTGCTACAGAAGAAGTAAAACTAGATTATCCAAAACCACGTTCAGTATACATACATACATACATAAGATTTTCACTTTTTCCAAAATCGGTGTTGGCAAAAACGCGGAAAATTTCTTTATTCTCGTTTAGAGCTGCTCATCAGCGTAGACTTGATACTTCATATATATCCCCACAGAAAAAAATCAAGCTGGGTTAAATCGCTCTTTCTTGAAAGCCAATTTATGGTCTGTAACGTGAAACTACATATGTGGTTACCAAACGTTTCCTTGAATAAAGCAATTATGTCCCGGTCTTTTCCTATATTTACCTCAAATACTAACGTTATCAAACCAACTTTTTAGCTTCTAAAGTACAATTGTTGAATCATTTTTAATTTAATGAAAAATTCTATTTTATTTCTTATTAGATTAGATTAGATTTTTATTGTAAAACGCTAACAATGTGAAATTTAAATTATAACTTTAACAAACCTGTATCAGTATACAAATTGAAAAAAAATTAAAAGGTAAATAGCAAATAAATAGCATTTAGAAATGTATACATAATAATAATTAATTAACAACCAATGAATAAATAAATGTATAAATAACAAATATAAAGAAAAATAAATAAGTAATAAAATAAATAGTTGAATAAATATGTGTAAAAAGAATGAAATAAATAAATATAAAACAAATAAGTTTATTAAAAAATAAATAAATAAGTGAACAAATAAATAACACATGAATAAAAATAAAAAAAATATAAACAAATAACAAAAATCAGTCTTTTAATTTTTATAGCTATGAAGTTAGGCTTGAAATTAAAACATTGCCAGATATTTCGCAAGAAACTTTATCTCAATCTTCCAAACGTTAAAATATTGTCGAAGTACATTCAACGAAGATTGCAAATTGGTTCAATAACGGTACCAAGTATTGAAGATCCTTAAAGCACACTTGCTCTGCACTCAAAAATATTTTTTCAAAAGATTTTTGTTAACAGAAATAACTAAAAACTAAAAACAGAATAAAATGCTTTTTCAACATCAAATCCATACTGGTACTTTTACCTTTGGTAAAATTGGTTTTAATGATCGAAATCCAAATTGCTCCGGTGGCAAAATATTATTATTGTTAATGTGTGTCATTAGAGATTTATTTTTTTCAAAACACTTACTTAAAGAACTTAGAAAACTTATAGGACGATTACTAACAGGATGGCTATTGTTTTTGCAGGTTTCAAAATTGGAATAATTTTAAACTTTTTCCAATCTATTGCAAAGTAGCTTGATAGGATACAACAATTGAACAAATTAAAAAGAAATGTTATCCCTGACCTTGAAAGTTTTTACTTTTTTTTTATGTTATCAAAGCCAGCTGACTCTCGAGTATTCAATTCAAGGAGTGTGTCAGTAACTTCGTTAATTGTAACATACTCGTCCTGATCATTTAAGATGCTTGAGTATATAAAATGTAATGATTGTAGAACTATTGATTCCACATTGCTATTTATTGAGGAGTTGTTTGTTATTGTATGGCTATAGGTAACTATTTTGCCTAAAGCGTTTGGCCTCTTTCACACGAGTCGGTTTCGTCCATACGGTTAAAATCCGTACGGTTTTTTAAGTAAGGACTTTGTTTTTACACATAACGTATTTTTTCCGTGAATCGTCTTATGAACAAAAAAAATTACTGAAATTCAAGTAAGGCTTCTTAATAACCTTTACAATGTTTAAGAAAGGTTTACCACCTTTTTCTAGCCCTCTTAATTTTGGTTCAATTCATTGTTTCTAAAGCTAGCAATACCTTTTTTAATCAATTTTTTTATTAAGTAATAATTATTTCTCGGCCGTATCCATCTTCTTTTGAAATTGTTTCTGATTTTAATGAGTTCAACTAAGTTAGGAGAAAAAACTGTCTTGCTATTTACCTTTATTTGCTTCAAAGCAACAGATTGTTCAACACTTTCTATAACAATTTTAGTAAACAATGAAACCTTTTGATCAATTTCTGAAATGGATAAGGAACATTTCTCAGTTTTGAACTCAATTATCTTTTAAACAAAGTCCAATTGGCATTTTTTAAGTCAAAAACTTCGTTTCTTCTGTCATAAGGCGGTAGAAACGTACTAATGCATATAGGCACGTGATCAGAACTTAATTTATTTAGCATTACTGTTTGTTTGAACAGTTCCGGCCTATTTTTTAAAAAGAGATCTAGTGTAGAGGTGTCGGAGCGGTTGTTAGAAGGGTAATAATATTTCTTACAAATGTATAATAAAGATGATACATTTTTCAATTATATGTAAGGATATTAAAATCTAAAGGCAATTATTATCAATCCCATCTTTTTTTTTAGATTGAAAATCAAATGTTATTCCACCTCAATTCTATCTGCAAGACTCTCAGGCATCAGCTGATACAACTATTCTAATGCGGCAGTCAAGTGATGAGGATCTTTACTTCCATTAAATATGAAACTTAAGTGACAATAGGGAATGTGAACAAGTGTACAAGTTTATGGACATTTAATTTTCAATCTCATTACTACCGCTGTTGCCGCAATGAAGTGCACTGGTGCCAGCAATAAGTCCATATGCACAAAAACTTAGGAAGGGACTTTGGAATGTGAACAACTTTGAAGATTCATTGCCACTTTAAAAAAACAACAAATACCTACAAAAAATATAGAGTTCTTCAGCTTGCAAAATCTTTGCGGGTATCATCAATTGTTTTTCTTTCGTATATGCGCGATGGGCCTTAGGAGTGGAGTTTTCATCTCCCAACGCTTGATGACTTCCAATGCAGAGAAACCTACATGATGAAAAATGTTGGGTGAATCACTTGCCAAGCATTCCATTCCTTAGAACATCATCATCACACAAAGTCATCTTCTTCTACAGTCAGTGTTTTCACTTAGATCGACAGATAGATCTACCTATAGAAGACTAAGGTATTGACTTTTTGTTAGAGAGAGGTGTTTGTCTCTTAAGTGAAACGGTTACTAAGTACCTACCTACTCGGTACTCATCTTTGTGTGGCACAAGCATCCTTGACGGGTGATGATTGAGAACAACGAGGAGGGATTGAAGACAGCAGGCCTACAAAACACACCCGACAAGATCATAGGTCTAATTGAAAATGTGGTACTGTGTGTGCAGAAAAAACAAAATAAACAAAAGCTGTCCGGTTTTTCTTTATAAGAAGAAAAAATGACAAACCTCATTTGACTCAAAGCCTTTTCTTAGTGCGGGTCTGGAACTTCATTTAGATCGGGCATAATATATGTATATTATCTCAAAATGTGAAACACTGTTATTAGTATTACCACATCCCTAATCGTGTTCTTACCAAAAATAACAGCTTAACTGTTAATCAGAAAATGGTTATCCTTTTGCATATCAGCCCCACCTAGTTATCCCATACGGTGACCTATTACACCTCCAGAAGTTTGTCGGTTAAAACCGGAATAACTCTTTTTTTACATTCAAAAATCATAGAGGTCACCCCAACTAATATGACCTCCTTCATGTAGGTATAACCTTCTCCTTGTCTGATGATGATGATGATGGGAAGTTGTGAAGATGCCACAATGCATAAGCGATGCGTGCTCAAAGTCGACGACTCTACACCGACGACGACTATACAAAGACTAATATAACCTCGGCCAAGATCAATTTCCTCATGGTGGTTAAATAATTCACATTCCTAGAATCTTGCTGTACGCCTATTTTAGAAATTTCCCTAAGTGTGCTATACACCACCAAAGCCAAAGTCAAAGTCAAAGCCAAAACCAAAGCTAATACCAAACGAATCCAATCCGATCGAACGATGGCTATGTATGACTTTACTTCGACAACGCAAAGGCAACGGGAACGGGACGGGCGAAGGTGATGAAGAAGAGTTTAGTTTAGAACTTTTCCAGTAAAGAATTCCCCATGAACGTGCCATAAATTTCCCGACCGGGACCCCAAAGATTCCCAGATGTGATTTTATTGTACCGCAAATGGGCGGAAGTTTATTCCATCACTAAAAAACAAAAATAGAAAAACCAAAAATCTAATGCGAGTCACCATAATCGAAATATTGGTTTTGCACTTGCATCGGATCCGCTTTATTCTGTTTGCTCTTAGCCTAGGCTTAGAGCTATGACCAGACGTATGGTGGTGGAATGGTGATATGGCGGCCTTTGGGATAGCTTGTTGTGAGGCTTTCGGCTTTCGGCATTCGTCGTGGTCAGGTGCGAAATAAATTCCTTTGGGATTTGTTGTTGATTATCATTGTTGTTTTGTTTTTGTCTCTGGATGCATCATGCATATATAGGAATAGGCATATGTGAATTTGTGGGGTCGGTGATAGTGAGATGGAATAGAAGATTGGTAAAGTCGTGTTGTCGGCAAAAGATGGAAACTTACATTGAAGAAAGGTTATGGTTATAGCAGGAGTAAGAATTTCTTTCGGTCGACCGACCGCTTGGCTTGCTCACAAAGTACAGATCTTCATTTCGAGGTACAATTAAAATTATTCGCGATATTTGTGCAGTGTGTACATTCACATTGCGTGGAATTATTATGAATCGAATATTGGTCGACGTTAGCCTTAGAAAAAAGATATTACCGACCTTTTAAGTTCTGATGGTTTTTACAGAAATGTTTTTTTTTTTATAAAAGTTGATTTTTAAGCTATTATCTTTTTGGCAACACGGGTTTAAACTGCTGAGGCACGTTTCGTACTTTGTTTCACTGTCAAACTTCATCAGTGTGGTCTATAATTTAACCATGAGTTTAAAATTGAATTTTAGCGAGCGACAAAGCTCATTTTAGGATCAATGGATACGTAAATAAGCTGAATTGTCGAATTTGGAGTTAATGTCAGCCAGAAGCATTGAGAGCACTACCAATGCACCCAGCAGCAGCTGGGCTGGTGGCATCATTGGACCATACTTCTTCAAAGTTGATGCGAATAGTAACATAACTGTCAATGGTGAGCGCTACCGTGAGATGATATCCAAATTTTTTTGCCCAAAATGCAAGAGCTTGACTTGCATAAAATGTGGTGTCAACAAGACGGTGCCATACGCCACACAGCATGCGCAAAAATGGAATTATTGAGAGGCGAGTTCAATGAACACTTTATTTCACGATCGGGACCGGTCAATGGCCGCCTAGATCTTGCAATTTAAATCGTTTACACTATCTTAGTTGGCTATGTTAAAGCTCATGTCTATACAGACGAGTCCGCTTCAATTGACGCATTGGAAGACAACATTGCAGCATTTAGAGAAAGAGTATGCCAAAATTGGACTAAGCGGATTTACCATTTAAGGCGCATTCAAGGTCAATAATTGCATGAAATAATCTTCAAACATTAAATCGTATGGACTGTACCTACTATCGATTCAAATAAAGTTTTTAATTTTTTTGAATTTTCTATTGTTCTATTGTTTGATGCACGAAGTTTTTATAATATTATTGTTATTAAGTTTCAACTTTTTCAACTTTTTTTAATAATTTAAAATTTTTAGGGATTGTTTGTCACAACAGATGTTTTTTTTTTAAATTGGAAAAACTTTTTTAAAAAGGGGTCATATTGGTAACTGTGAAGTGATTTCTTTAAAGTGTGGTTTGGTATTTTTGCATAAATAGACTGACGTCTGATATACGGCCAAAAAGGTTGGGCAAATGCATCGAAAATTGGACCACCAGATTAGACTACACCTTATCCAACCGTTGCGGCCATATGTCAGAAATCATATTAAATAAAGAGGTTAGGATGCGACCCACACTGATAACTTCCCATCCCGTCTCTCGATTTTTCTTGCTTAAATTAATTTCGGAGATATCAAGAACCGAGCATTAGTTTTTACCAAATTTTCGCATTGCAAATTCTTTCTGCAAAGACGAAAGTGGAAACAACATAGTGGAACCGCAGTCAATGCTGAGGATATGGAAGGACCACTTCTGCAGACTATATAACGGCGACGACGAACTGAATTCCGCTGTCAGGCAAGATGATCCATTAAACATAGACGATAAAAGCCAACAATCTAATAAAGACGCTGGAGCAGTTGGCTTGAATGCCGAGGTCTTGAAAGCAGCTGGAGATAAGTTGGTTAGGAGCATGCGCCAACTTATCTGTAAGATATGGTCGGAAGAAAGCATGCCCGATGAAGGAGACCCCCTAAACTGCACCAGAGGAATCAGTCTACTTAACATCGCCTACTAAATCTTCTCTGCCGTAATATGTGAACGTCTTAAGCCCATCGTCAACAACGTAATAGGTCCCTATCAGTGTGGTTTAAGACCAGGAAAGCCCACAGTCCATCAAATATTCACATTGCGGCAGATTCTGCAAAAAAACAAGAACACCAAATCGACACCCACCATCTTTTCATCGATTTCAAGGCCGCATATGACAGCATATACAGGGACGAGCTGTATAGAGCCATGTCTAGTTTTGGCATCCCCGCCAAACTCGTCCATTTGTGCAGTATGACCATGGAGAATTCACGCTGCTCCATAAAGGTTGGAAACAACTTAACAGAACCTTTCGATGTCAAAAAAGGTTTTAGACAAGGTGATGCGCCGTCATGTGATTTTTTTAACATCGTGCTTGAAAGAATAGCGCAGGGCTCACACGTCAACATTAGAGGCACTATCTTTCTAAAGTTGGTCCAATTACTGGCATATGCTGATGACATTGACATAATCGAAAGAACTCAGCGTGATGTCAATGGGGCCTTTGTGAGTATTGTGGCATAAGCGGCAAAAATTTGTTTAACGTTTAATGAGGACAAAACAAAGTAGTACCCGTGGCATGATGGTTAGTGCGTTGGACTGTCATGCAAGGGGTCTTGGGTTCAATCTTAATTAAAAAAAAAAAAAAAATAATTTTCGCGGGTACTGCCTCTTGCGAGGAATTGACAAATCCTTCAAGAGTAATTCTTGTCATGAAAAAGTGCTTTCTCAAACTAGCCGTTCGGATTCGGCCTTAAATTGTAGGTCCCTTCCATTCCTCACAACAGTACTCGCACACAGGAATGGTTGAGAGTTGTAAGTCACTAGGCCCTGGTTCACAACGGACTGTTGCGCCACCCCATTTGATTTGATTTGAGGGCAAAACAAAGCACATGCTGTCGTCAACAAAGGACATACAACACAGACGTCTTGGTCAAAACGTCACAATAGTCTACCTAGGCTCCGCTGTGAACGCAAAAAACAAAACCAGCGCTGAGATCAAACGCAGAATAACTTTTGCTAACCGCCGTTTCTTTGGACTAAGAAAGCAATTGAGTGGTAAAGGCCTCTCTCGAGGGACCAAAGTGTCGCTCTATCATCCCAGTCCTGCTATACGGTGCAGAAGCATGGACTATGACAAAAGCGAATGATAGCACCTTGGGTCATTTTGAGAGAAAAGTTCTTCGTGTGATATACGGTCCTGTATGCATCAAAGGGGAATGGGGGAAAAGATGGAACGACGAGCTGTACGGGCTGTACAGCGACTTAGACTTAGCCAGAAGGGTAAAAGTCCAACGACTAAGATGGTTAGGTCAGTCTTCGAATCCACACTCATAGGACAGCGCAGTAGAGGAAGACTGCGGATCAGGTGGCGGGCACAAGTGGAAAGTGACCTCGCTAAACTTGGAGCACGAAACTGGAGACATATAGCTAGTGACCAAGCTAGATGAAGAAGTTTGTTGGATGATGCCCTAGTTCACACAGGACTGTAGCTCCACCTTAAGTAAGTAATTAAGGACTGTTGGATTTTTATAAAAAAAAACTACTAAATATCAAAAACAATATTTTCTGTGAAATACAAAAATTTTGAAGACAATATTTTTAATTTTTGAAAAGCTATTTGAGCTGAAAGTAAATTTTTACGAATATTATATTGTTTTTTTTTTTAGGTTTTCATTTTTTGTCTATTCAATTTTTCTCAAAATTTTACCGAATGTTGACAACAATATGTTTTCAAAGAAAAAAAGTAGTTCAAAGCCAATATGTCAAAGTTTTGAAAAGATATTTGAGTCGTGAAACAATTTTTACCAACTTTCAGTAATGTTTTTTTAGGTATTTATTCTTATGAAAAAAACTGTCTCTTCGATTTTTCTCAAAGTTTTACCAGATGATTCTTCGTTGCAAAAAATTGTTTTGGAGATGAAATAATTTTGTATTCGTACAATTTTCAAGTTGCCATTTTTTTCAGTTTTTTTGATTTATTAAAAAAAAACGTTAATTGGATTTGTTTCCAAAAACATACTGGTAACGATATAAAATATAAAATTTAATTCAAATCTCTAGCGTCATCGGTTCGTGAGATATTTTAACCAAAATTTTCACCTTTTTTAAACCTCTATGGTAAAAAAAACACCCACGAATTTTTTTTCTTGAACCCCCTTTTTGCATCTTTCTGCATTATTATTTGTATAACAAAATTTATTTGAAGTCGATATCTCTTCTGGTTCTTGAGCTATGGACGACGAAAATAACGTCGCGAACGTACGGACGTTATGACGTACGAGGGTACGTATACACGAACGCACTGACATCTTTCTAAAAAACCTCGAGAAATGACAAATTTTTCTATTCTACAAATCAGACCCATAGCAATAACTTCCTATGGGAAGTTAAAAATTTAATTGAAGTTGCTACGTTATTGGTTCCTAAGATGTTTATTGTCAACCAACTCACTTTTTTTTTAAATTGCTGTAGTTAAAGAACACCCACTCAAGTTTTTTGAAATTCAATGTTAGTACCTGAAAAATATAAAATATTTGAAGTCGATATCTGTACTGGTTCTTGAGATATGGAAGACGAACGTACAGTTGTATGAAAGTACGAACGTATGTACATACGCACACGCAAACATTTTCTTGCAATTCATTTACATAGATTCTAGGGACCTTGAAACGTCAAGAAATATCAAAATTTTCAATTCGACAAAATTCGACCTATTGGAATAACCAATGTGAAGTTAATAATAGTTTTCTCTTTTTACAAATTTTGAACACTAAACATATTTCTTTTTAATTTAATGAATGATATAATAAACGTAGTAAATTGATTGACAATTAAAATACAATTCAATCTCATCCGAATTTTTTAGGGCTTTTTTTTTGCTTTTTATTTCTTTAAGTCTTGAAGTTTTGATCGATAAGGCCATTGACAAGGCAACGTGTGTTTCTATCCCATAATAAAAACTACCACTAAAAAAGGAATTGAAAATAAAAAGACAACAACTCTAAATTAGTCAAACAAGAAATTTAATGAACAATAAAAATTAATCTTTCCAAATTTTATACTCAAACGTAGAAGAATTGTTATCAAATAATACAAAATAGAGAAACTTGTTTCAAATAAAATATAAGTAAAATCGAGCACTCCCTAAAAAAGAAACAAATCTAATTTTGTCTGTCTGAACAGCATCTAAAATTATCGAATAGATAATTTATAAATATTAATTTTATAAATATAGAAAACATTGATTATGGCAATATTTTTATTATCACTATTAATAAATTAATTAGTCAAGTTATGGATTATAGAAAGTTATACTTAAGTTAATCAGCAATCTCCTTGATCTTTCTTTGGCTAACAAAGGTTTCAATACATTTATAAATATTTTATTATAAACGAATAGCAACAAACATTGAGTTTTTTGGTACAAGAAAATAGAAAAGATTCACAGAACTAATTGAAAATCTCCTTCTTCTACAAAATTTAAATTAAATAAATTGAATTAAATAAATTACTAAAAAGTAACTGCAATAAATTTAGGAATTACTCCAGAAATCCACACATTAAAATGTCATTTAAGTATAAAATCCCAAAATATTCGTTTTCCATGTAAAAAGACGATTTTTCAATAAAATTCGATCTAAATAAAATTTAATTCGTTCCACTTGATGTCGGTCTATTATTATTTTAATCCAATTCTTATCCTATCTATATTGCCTATTAAATTGTTAAGAAATAAACCTTTTTAACTACTTCGGTTCTCTTTATAATTTCAATATCAAATGCAATCTGAGATAAGTTGAAACTTAGCTTAAGAATGTTGAATAAGAACCAACAGGGAAGAAGAATTTCACGGTTTTATTTTTCTCAAATCTTTTTATATAAAATTGATAATGATAAATAATAAAATATTCAAGATATATACGAGAGTAAAATCTAATGAATTTGACCATCAGACAATAATAACAAAACATTTTTAACGCCCAATTATTGTGCACGAATGAGAATATAAATAAATTTATATAAAAGAATATTTTATTAGATTTCGATGTAATCTTAAGATTTTATTATTTAATATTTTGTGTGTGTTATTTTGTAAATGTGTAGCGTGTGATCATAAAATAAAATAATAATAAACACACCTGTTTCAAATTGGATAATTTTAATAGGATTTTTTATTGAAGCCACCAAGTTAGATATTTTACCTAAAGGTTGAATTTTTTGCCCCTAAAACATCACACTTGATGTTTAAAACAGTAGTGACCTAAATACATTTGATTTTTGTTAATTCTTGAGAAATTTCAAACAGGGGCTTAATAATATGGTAAAGATGGAAATTCGTAGTTTTATTGCTATTTAAAATAAAAAATTAACTACTTTTAAATGACTTTAAAATTTAAATTGAAAAATGAGACAAATTTCTTAAGAACTGAATGATATCTAGAACGGTTTTTAAGATGTTATAGATTTAAAAACCTATAGGTGACATTAACTAATTTGATAAAATGACTCATTAAGGTATAATTATGGGTTCGAAATGAATAAACTTTTGATTAATCCAAACGACCTCCTAGAAAGCAGTTAAAGTTATGAGAATACTTGTTACTCCATATTTTAAATTTAAATAAATAACAAAACAAAAAGTAATCTATGTATATTGAATCGACAAGACCTTAAGTTATAACTTATGAGCTTACAGGTTTTATATGATCGAAAGTGTCTATCTCAAAGAAGCATTTTTATGTCATATTGATGATTTCTTGGGCACTTTAGACTATGGTATTTTATTTTTAAAGAAGTGTCAGAATTGAAGAACACAATAGTGGGGACAAGAAAACCGATAAAATATGAACTTCGCAAACGAATGAAAGAAATTATCCATATTTTTACTATTGTTTTTATTTTTAGTTTTCTTCTTAAACACCACAAAATCAGTCCGGAAGGGACCTACAAATCAACCAACATGCGTCTCCAGCCATCTCGGTCCCTAGGTAGCTAACGCCAGAAAATTCTTCATACAAAATTCTGGCTTTTTTTCCTAGGAAAAAATCCCAAATTTTTCTGGCAAAATTTCGGAATTTCAGGCTTTTTTTCCTAAAAATTTTCTGGCGTTTTTTTCATTTACAGAAATGGGCAAAAGGCAAAAAAAAAATATTTGGAAAAAAGCCAGAAAACTGTATTTTGTATACATTGTTGTAATAAATAAACAGTTTTACTACACATTCCTTGTCTCTATCATCTATTGTAAAAATTATTGTTTAGTTGCTTTCGCGAATTCATCATTGACGTTGTGAAACTTTTATATATTCTCGAACAGAAACAATTATATAAAAAAAATATTGTTATAAGAACAATGTGGTGAATATTAGCTATGTTAATAATTGTAAAGCAAAAATGATGCTGTGTGATGGACTATACATGAAAGTAAAAAAATGTATTGAGCATAATCATGGTGACCAAAAAAGCTTTTACGAAGAGTTAAAAGTTCTTAACAAAATAAAAAGTGAATGTATGAAAGATAATTACTAAAAAAGTATTTAAAACTAAATTATTTGTAGTAATCAACAAGCTACATCAAAAATAAATTTTTCAAAAATTGAAATAGGGTTAAGATACTTGACCAGCAAAATTTTTGTCTCGTTCCCAAAGTCGCCAGTAGAAGTTGTTGAAGCCTTTCAGAAGGAGTCTATTTGGAATGATTATGGTACAACTAAACACGTGGATCAACCTCGCATCCAAGAAAATGATTTTGCATTTTGTATTTTTGCGTCGGAAATGATTTTGGATTTAATACAAGAAAATATTTCTGCCTCCAATCGTGTATTCATCATCGATTAAACATTTATAATTGTTCCCATTGGTTGCTTTAAACAACTTATTATTATCCATATACACTACTTCGAGCATGTGATTTAAGGCATAACACCAAAACGTTATTTCCATGTTGAACTAAAAACTAATTATCTTTTACTATTCTAAACCTTTTTACAGATATATCCAGTTTTTTTTTGTGCTTATGACTAAAAAATCAGAGCTTTGCTACACTAAACTGTTTTCATACATAGAAACATGCATTTTCAAATTGGAACCACACTCAATAATGACAGATTATGAACGTGCATCCGTCTGTCGATTTGTCTTGCTTAAAAGTTTGAACTTTTACCAAAGTTGCGTACTATTTTTTGTAGAATTTTATTTCTTATGAAAAAGCGGACTGTTGGATTTTTATATAAAAATTACTGAATATTGAAAACAATATTTTCTGTGAAATAAAATAAGTTTGAAGCCAATGTTTTTAATTTTTAAAAAGCTATTTTAGTCGAAAATAAACTTTTACCAAGTTTTAGTATTGTTTTTTTTTTATAGTTTTATTTTTTGTAAAAAAAACTGTCAATTCGATTTTTTTCAAAATTTTACTGAATAATGAAAACAATATTTCTTATAAGATAAAATTAGTTTGAAACCAATATTTAAAATTTTTGAAAAGCTTTTTGAGTCGAAAATAAATTTTTACCAAGTTTTAGTATTGTTTTTTTTAGAGTTTTATTTTTTGTAGAAAAACTGTCAATTTGACTTTTTCCAAATTTTGTTCGAATGTTGAAAACAATATATCTTATAAGAAAAACTTAAATAGAAGCTTTTATCTCATATTTTGTAAAAGATATTTAAATCAAAAATCATTTTTTACCAACTTTTGTTAATTTTAGTTCGGTTTTTAATTTTTTGTAAAAAAACTGTACATTCGATGTTTTTTCAAAATTTTACTGAATGTTGACAAACATATTCTTTGAAAGATAAAAGTAAGTTAAAGACATTATCTCAAAGTTTTGAAAAGATATTTGAGTCGAAAATCAATTTTTACCAACTTTTATACATTTTTTTTTAGGTTTTTATTTTTTTGTAAAAAAGCTGTCAATTCGATTTTTCTCAACCATTTTCAGAATGTTGAAAACAATATTTTTTATAAGATAAAATAAGCTTGAAGCCTAAATTTCACGTTTTTAATAAGATATTTGAATCGATATTCAATTTTTACGAACTTTGAGTAATGTTTTTTTTTAGATTTTTATTTTTTATAAAAAAAAACTGTCAACTAGATTTTTCTCAAAATTTTGCCAGATGTCAAAAACATTATTCGTCGTTGCACAAAATTGTTTTGGAGATGAACTCATATTTCAGTCGTAAAATTTTGAAGGTGACCAATTTTTTTTTCAGTTTTATTGATTTATAAAAAAACCGTTATATTGATTTTTTTCAAATAATATACTGTTTGGTATCATATTACAATATATTATATAAAATTTAATTCAAGTCTCTAGCATTTTTGGTTCGTAAGATATTTAGGGTTAACCAAAATTTTCACTTTTTTTTCAAACTGCTATGGTAAAAAAACCACCCACGCAATTTTCTTGAGGTCCCTTTCTGCATCTATCTGCCTTATTATTTGTATAACAACATTTTTTTGAAGTTGATATCTCTTCTGGTTCTTGAGCTATGGAGGACGAAAATAACGTCGCGAACGTACGGACGTACGGACGTACGGACGTACGGACGTACGGACGTACGAACGTACGTACACACGCACGAACAGACATCTTTTTAAAAATCTTTTATTTCGACTCTAGGGACCTTGAAACATCGAGCTTCCTATGGGAAGTTAAAAATGTACGAATACCCAATTTCTTTGCTGAAGTCAAAAAATCTGAGTCAACGTTAAATATATACCATAAGAAAAAAATATACAAAGATAAAAGCGTGAAAATTAAAGAAGCAAGCCAACTTTTGGCAGACAAAAAGATAACACCAATCATGTTTCTCAACAGGATGGTGTACGAAAAAAACTGTATATGCACAGATATGGAGTCGTTCGATGACGTTTTCGAAGGTTTTTGTTTTTTAATTAATAATCGTATTTTTAAAATAATTTCTATGCACTTTTCTAGATTCTAATGATGTTGGAACGTTTACTCTGACGAGGAAGAAGAAGAGGAGGAACATCCTGAAGACGTAAAAGAAGCGGATGTAATATTATGTATTATATGTCAGGTCCTTCCACCAAACGTTGTGTTATTGCCGTGCAGACATTTGAAAATATGCTCGGAGTGCAACTTAAAGTTGCAAGATCAAGCAGTTGCAGATTCAAACGAAAATTACAAATGTCCATGCTCTCGGGAAATCGTAGCAGACACTTTGCAAGTTTACATTTAATAAAAATATTTTGTTCTTTTCTATTTTGTTAAATAATTTTTTACAAATAAAAAAATTATTGAAAACTTTAGTAATTTTTTGCGTGGCAACGCCATGGCCACGCGCGCCGCGTCCGCAACGCCATGGCCGCACCGCGACCGCTACCGCCCCCCCCGCGGATGTATGTCAGGGGCTGTTTTTTCCTGTTGTAATAAAATGTCTACAATATTGACCAAGTAGCGACTTTTAAAATGCAAAACATTTTCTGGATTTTTTTCAAAATTGATAGTAGGAAATTAGGACAGAATATATCAATTGGTTTTCTGGCCTAATTTACCTTTTGGTTTCTGGTTTTTTTCCATTTCTGTCTTGCATAATTTCCAATGTTTCTGGCTTATTTTCCACAAAAAATTCTGCTTCTTTTTCTAATTTAAAGCAGAAAACATTTTCTGGCGTTTTTTCCAAAAAAAAATTCTGGCGTAATTTCCGGGAGCCGTTTCTTCTCCTCCACTCTCCATCTATGCAGACGGGACCAAACATCAACCGAAAAAATTTTCTCGTAGCATTCTAAGACGCTCTCATCCTTTTTTGACAGTGTCCAAGCCAAAACGCCATAAATTAAAACCCGAGAGTCCTACAGATGATGATTTTAGATGATCGAGTTTACTTCTAAGTCCAAAGAAGCAGCAATTTACAAGAGTTATTCTTCATTTCATTTCAGCGCTGGTGCTGGTATCGTTGTCTGAAGTTATAGCTGCGCCTATGTAGACAAAGTCCTTGACTTTGTCTACCGATGATTTTGATGTCTTTTTTGACATCAAATGCATCGGTGAGATAGAGCGGTGTGAATTCTATACCGTTATTCTGCATAAACGGATAAGTTTGACAGGGATCTCAAAACAAGACATTGTTCTGTAAAGCTCTTTCCTATAGAGATGGTGGGTATCGTTTTCAAGTTCCTGGGTTTTCTCCAAGATCTGCCAAAATGTGAAAATTTGGTTACTGATGGAATTTCCAGGTCTGAAGCCACACTGATACGACCCTATCAGGTTGTTGACGAATGGTTTCAGACGTTAACATAAAACGACAGAAGGATTTTCAATAGACTGATGCCTCTATAGTTGGCGAAATTAAAATGGTCTACTTTGTTGTGTATTGGGCAAACTATTTTGGGATTGCACTCTTTGGGCATGGTTTCTTCCGACTTACCATGTCATCACCTGCTGCTTTTAATAATTCCACAGCAATGCTGTCAGCTCCAGTAGATTTGTTAGACATCAGTTTTGATATAGCTATCTTTACTTCGCCGAGGTCAGGTAGGCGGAATTATTCTTCTGTTTCGTGTAGGTTGAGTGGCTCTATCTTCCTAACAGCGGAATTCGGGGTGTCATCGCTGTTATATAATTTAGAGAAATGGTTTTTCCATATTCTCAGCATTGACTGTGATTCTACTACAATGTTCCCCTGATCGTCTCTACGGGCTTCTTTTGTGGCTTGTACCCTTGGAATGTGTTTTTTGTACCTTTTGGTTAAATATAAGAACCTCATTCATGTTGTGACATCCCTGTATCTCCTTGATCTCACGCTTTTCAGGCTCCCTTTTTTTCATCTAAGAAGCAGGTGTTCCTCTCTACTTTTCTGCTCAAAGATCTGATCCTTCTGTGCAGTGCCGTTTGGTATGCCTGTTTCTTAGCTGCGTCGGTTGCCACCATTTGTTGTCTAGAGGTTTCGCTGTAGGGGGTAGTGTGAAACCTAGCACTTCAGATTTGACATCTCTGATGGCTGCAAGACAATAGTTCCAATGGTTTTCATTGCTTAATGCAGGAAGCATAGGACTTCTTAAGTCAGTCTCTGTAGAATTCGATCAATGTTGACCCCTCAGAATGATCGGACATCCTGTATGCTGCAGAAGTGTCGTGCATCGTTCGCAATGTGGTCAATCTAATTGACAGCTGATAGATGAGGAGATTTGCATGTCCCTTTCTGGATATCAAGATGCTTGAGCTGCGTACTAGCTATCGGGACTTCTCACGCGCGCCGCAGCGAAATCATCCAGGCTGAATCCGTTGCGTAGTTTTAGGCTTATCTTTGCAAATTTAACCGTGATGCTCGCTCACACTGTTGAAATTCAGGACTTTTTTCTTGAGGGTAGTTCCAATAACAAATCCACACTCAAACAGTCGGTGTCTTTGTTCTTGGCAGAAGTTGCCTTAGCATACATCAACTTTTTTTTTTAAATTTTCGTTCTACCGGTCCATCCCATCGCATTTCTTAGATGGCGGTAATATCTGGCTTGCAGGAGTTTAGGGCTTCCGCGAACTGTTCGGCTGAACTTGCTCATTTAAGTTACCTAACATTCCAGTTATATATCCAGGATTCGATGTCCTTATTTAGGTTGCTTGGTTCGTCTTCGCAACTAGGATATTTTTAGGTGGTCTGAAATTTACCCCGATGGCACAACCCCCAACCTTGAGGTCCGGATACTTAGTTTAACTCCAAAGACGGGGAGCCGGATAACCTGTTTCTAACAGGCATTGTCTCCGAATATGTCGGAGAAGCCCCACATAGTTTTCACTAAGTAGTTCACCCTAACTGGAAGCATAGACGCAACCGTTGATTCCATCTCGGTAATTCCTTCGCACCCGTCTGAATAAATGGTGGTGCCTTAGTGGAAACATCTTTTCCCCCTCTCTCGTTTGTAACCGCAACAACTTTCCTTTTGAGGTACTCGGCACCCTATTTTACACGCGGTGAGGTAAGAGTAGGAGTCGATAGACGGATGCGGGTTTAGAGAAAAAAGTAATTGTAATTATAATTGAATTTGTTCAAAGTAATGAGCAAAAAAACAGTAACAATTACTTTTCCAGTAATCAAAAATTAAATTAAATTTTATTTTTGTTAACTATGTTTTAATCGATATAACAAAAAAGTTTTAAAGAAATGCTAAGTTCTTATTTCTGTGCTATTTTAAATCAATAATTAAAAAAAATAATAATTGTTTCAATACTATATACATACTTTACTCTATAACATTGAAAACAAATTAGATCACTTCTATAACTATTAAACATATAAAGGTGGTGATTTTTTTCAATGGCCGTATATGATATTTTAAAAAAAATTCTCTTTCTTTTTAAAAATTGTTTTATAAAAAAATAACTTTTTGTTTTGAAAACTCTCTGTTTCTACTCTTTTTTTTCTTACATTTTTTGAGTACAGGGTATGTTTCTTAAATTATCTTAATAAAACAAAATTTTTGAAAATCCACTCTCTTTTAATTTTATCAACATTTTTGCATCCAACGGATTTGAAATAAAAATCAACAAGGAAATATAAAATGGTACCGTGCACTTTCCTTGTCATGTATTTGCACAGGGCTTCACCAATGTTCGTGAGAAGATGAAACAAATTTTGATTTGGAGAGCTAACGTTTCATCCATTTCATGCACAGTCAAAATCATACAGCGTTCCAGTCTTCCAAGAACTTGGATCAACGTTCCTCCTTGAGTCACCTTCTCATGACTTTCAGGTGTTAATTGCTTTGCGTGTAATGGTTTAAACTTATTAGGTGAAGGCTAAACATATTCAATAAAGGAGCATCTTTCATGTGTATTGACTGAGTTTGTTGCTTAATCAATATAAGCGAATTTTTTTAATTGTTTGATTAGATTAAGACAACATTTTTATATTCACACGATGACCGGAGGATACAATTTTTGAATCATGTCGACAAGAACTCATTCATTGAACAAGGGCATTTATGGATCTCATAATTTTTGTTTAAAAAACAAAAACAAAAACAAATTTATAAATACAACAAAAAAGTTGTGCAGCTAAGAATCCACAACAAATAAGAGTACAATAAATTTGGCAAACATTTCACAGCTGGAGATCTCGCGCTGTCCCTCAACCAAAAACCATGTTAGCTATTTTTATTTTGTTTAAGATCTTTTTGTGATGTTTTGATGCTTTAATTGAAAGAACATTTTTATGCCATCTATACAAACTAACAAACACTGTAGGGGGGCTTTTGTTTGTTTAACAAATTTAAATTGAAGGTCGTATCGGATGACAAGGCGAAAAGACACATCAGACATAAAAAAGAAAGACTTGATTGAAGCTCAGCAGTTGATGATGACACTGAAATATTTAATTTTTAGATACATTTATGTGCAATGTTTGTTTTTTAGAGAGATTCTTGATTTTATTAATTTGTTTATTTAAAAATTACTTGTTTTTTTTTTCAATTAATATTGGAGTTTTCAGAAATGAGCTTAGATTTTATGGGGCTTTATAAAAAAATTAAATTAATAAAGTCAAATATAAATTCACTTAGGTACATTTTACAAAGACGATTGGCTGTTAAACCCCCTAATCAGAAGTAAAACAACCTTTAAAATACATCTTTGGTCCATGTTGAAGTCATTCAGCTTTTTATTCAAGTTTCTAAAAGTATCAAGATCATCATAAGGAACCATTGAAAATATTGTTTCATACAAAAATGGCGGGTCTAAACACATTAACTCTATAAGTCATTTAGCATAGACTCTAGGTAGATAATCCTTCAAGGTGACAGTTTTGAAATTAAAAACAAAAAAGTAAACATCGAGAGTGCCCTCTGACAAAATCGATGCTACATCGCAGGGAACAGGTGTTTTGATTTTTATCAAACCAATCTTCGACTTCGACTGCTTTAACATGATCAACCCATTAAGATAAAAATTTAAGATTGAAATTGCATCTCAAATACGTACTATGAATACATAATACTTATTATTATAAAACCGATTGAGCCCCCCAGAAGGTCACAAATCGATGTCATTTAACCATGGAGCTGAGACGATAATTATATACCTTTGAGCATGCATCAGACTGCATCACTGCCATAAAGGTATCTCCCCAGAAGTGAATGTGCGGGATCGAACAAAATTGAATTCTGAGATGATGTTGACAGTGACCTGTGCCTTTTTCATTTTAAAACAGGTGTTCCGGAGTTATCTCGTTTTGATTCATTAACATAAGCTTTTTGTCATTTTCATGTTCTTTGTAAATTTGCTGCATAATAATTCAGTATAACATGATCTTCAGTCGAACTTAATCGGAGGCATATGTTCGGAGTAAACATTACATCGCCATTAACTAAAGAATTCCTACTGTGAGTAAATCACTCCATTGGAAATCCACACCAGTTTTGAAAATTCGCGGCACCCCCAACCGCAATAATGCCATTTATTACACCAAATTAAATATTTTCAAAAGCGTGCAGACATCTAAGACTAGATTCTAGAGAAAGAGTGGGAGCGATAGAGTAGCAATTAGTAAATGTCGGCTGGCCACCACCGCCGTATGAAATCGTCATGCTGTTGCCCCTTTTATGGAAGATAGGACTAGGACACGCAACCGCAATCCGCAAGATACATATAGCAGTTCTCTCGATTTTGTAAACTGCAGATAAAAACCTATTTTGCAACAATACCTTACATATGCAGCATGCAGCGAAGAAGGACTGCACCGCATCATATACATACAATAGGTTGCAAATTCAAGAAGTATGCTGCTGATTGCAATTTCTAGGAACATTAATCCTGACACCCAATTGGTATATCTACATTATATGCCTACGAACAGGAGCGTAGACAGCGTGGAAAATTTATTCTGTCAACATGGAAGACAAATCAATTATTCTACATACTCGTATATGCACCTTCCTTGTGGTCCTTGGTCATTGCAGTTGATCGCTTTTGACCATCCAGAGTATGAGCACTGAGTATGGCAAAGTATAAAACATACCTATGTAATATAGCTTAATAAGTCGTATCTATATCTATGTACATATTATATAAGTGAGCTCTCAGTCTCAAGGCTCGCATATATAAAATATCATGGTTGCATGTGAACGTTTTCTCTCTCATAATGTAAAAATGCATAAGATATTGAATTACGAAGCTCCTCTAGCGAATTGTACAAATTGTTTAATTAAAATATCAACTAAGTCGATTCAATATCCACATGAGGTCTTGATTTGAAAATGTGATGACAAATTGATGCGTTTTATTGCATTCTCCTTATATTTCGAATGCAAGTTGATTTATCTAGTTTAAGAGCACACAAATTAATTTTAAATGAAAAATATTGCACGAACAAATCTATTTGAAATAGAAAGAAATGTAAGCTGTTTTTTTGTGGAGAAATTGGTCTTGAGATTTGAACATATTTACTACATTCAAACATAAAAAAATCAGGAAGGAATAAAATCTTCTTCCATTTAAATTTTTCACTTACTGTGAGAATAAGTTCTGTCGAAATTTCCAAACTAAGTTCAAAATTATAATAATAAAAAGAGGCTGGGATGCGACCCACACTGATAACTTCCCGTCCCGTCTGTCAATTTGTCTTGCTTAAAAGTTTGTCTATATGTATTTTTACCAAATTTGCGCACTATTTTTTGTAGATTTAATTTTTTATGAAAAAAACGGACTGTTGGATTTTTATATAAAAATTACTGAATATTGAAAACAATATTTTCTCTGAAATAAAATAAGTTTGAAGCCAATATTTTTAATTGTTGAAAAGCTATTTGAGCCGAAAGTTAATTTTTACCAAGTTTTAGTAGGTATTGTTTTTTTTTAGAGTTTTATTTTTTGTAAAAAAACTATCGATTCGAATTTTTTAAAAATTTTACCAAATGGTGAAAACAATATTTCTTATAAGAGAAAATTAGTTTGAAGCCAATATTTAAAATTTTTGAAGAGATATTTGAGTCGAAAATCAATTTTTACAAACTTTTATACATTTTTTTCAGGTTTTTATTTTTTGTAAAAAAACTGTCAATTCGATTTTTCTCAAAATTTGTCTTAATGTTAAAAACAATATTTCTTATTAGAAAAAATTAGTTAGAACCTATTATCTCAAAGTTTTTGAAAGATATTTGAGTCGAAAATCATTTTTTACGAACTTTTGTTAATATTTTTTTTGGTTTTTAATTTTGTGTACAAAAACTGTCTTATCGATTTTTTTCAAACTTTAACTCAATGTCGAAAACAAGATGTTTTAAAAGATAAAAGTAAATTAAAGCCAATATCTCAAAGTTTTGAAAAGATATTTGAGTCGAAAATCAATTTTTACCAACTTTTATACATTTTTTTTAAGTTTTTATTTTTTGTAAAAAAACTGTCAATAAGTTTTTTCTCAAAATTTTATCAGATGTCAAAAACATTATTCTTCGTTGCACAAAATCGTTTTAGAGATGAAATCATATTTCAGTCGTAAAATTTTGTAGGTGACAAATTTTTTTTTTCAGTTTTATTGATTTATAAAAAAAACTGTTATATTGATTTTTTTCAAAAAATATACCTTTTTGGTATCACGTTTCAATATATTATATAAAATTTAATTCAAGTCTCTAGCGTTTTTGGTTCGTAAGATATTTAAGGTTAACCAAAATTTGCACCTTTTTTTCAAACTGCTATGGTAAAAAACCACCCACGCAATTTTGTGGAGAGCCCTTTCTGCATCTTTCTGCCTTATTATCTGTATAACAAAATTTATTTGGAGTAGATATCTCTTCTGGTTCTTGAGCTATGGACGACGAAAAAAACGTACGTACACACGCACGCACAGACATCTTCCTAAAAATCTTTTATTTCGACTCTAGGGACCTTGAAATGTCGAGAAATGTCAAAATTTTAAATTTGACAAATCGGACCCATTACAATAACTTCCTCTGGGAAGTTAATAATTTTTGTAAGATAAAAATAAGTTTAAAGTGATTTGAAACCATTTCTTATCACTTTTTAGTTTTTGTTTGAAAAATAAAGCTGTCAATAGGATTTTACTAAAAAATCCGCTTAAAATTTTTAACAACATTCTGCGTATGATTAAAAGTTGGTTTCAATATTTGTGTCTGTTGCGATGTATTGTTGATGAAAACCAATTTTTAACAATTTTTAAAAGTTTTTATTTCTTAAACAAATATGCACAGTGGATTTTTCTAAGAAAATGTCTCTATGTTAACAACAATATTTCGTATTGAATCAAATCATTTGTAAGTCAATACCTTGAAATGCAAACTTAAGTTTACATTTGAAGCAGTGAGCAACCTTGGAAATCTACTTTTAGTTGTTATTTAAAGACTTAATATTAAAATAGGAAAACTTTCACCTTTTGTTTCAATTATAGAAGAAATCTATTTTTGTGTGATAGAATGCATTTGATAAGTTTAATTCACTAGAAACTCTACTATTTTTTTTGATAGGGGTGTAATTTTGTTTGACTTGTTTTTCGTTTCAACTTTTCACACAAGCTTTGACTTAATTTTTTTAACAATCAAATTTAATTTCAAACATTGCGACAAAATATATCATACCGGCAATATTAATGGTCAGCTTGTTAAAGAGCAAACTAGAGTCATCAACTGGGACAGTATTTTTTCTATGCCCTCCCCTAACAATACTTACAATTCCTAACGAATAATATCCAAATCCGGTAAGATAGTCATGTTCTTTTAAAAACTTTTATTCTTAAACAAAATGTTTAAGACAAACATACAACTATTAATGCAAAAAAACGGGATAATGCATATAGCAACTGGAAGCGATATCGGTTAACTGAATTGCTACGTTTGGCTTGTACATATGCCAAACAAATTCACGGTTGAAATCCGTGAAAATTCCAGATTTCGTCTTTTCAGCTGAGTTCTTAATTGAATGGACGTGAACTGTGGATGGACCTGCTTAACTTTAGTATTGGTATGGTAAGAGTTATACCTGCTGACGATGTTGATGTTAACTTACTTAAATCACTTTATCGAGTTCATCGGAAAATATTTCGATTAGGTTACAATTAGATCACCCTTGTTTTAGTTTTCCTTCTGTTTTCAGGGAGTTTTCCGCACCTTAAGAAGATAGCGAAAATAATACATTCCTTAAAATGGTAAAGGAACTGAATATGAGCATATCTCAATTCTAAACCCTATTTGTCTAAAGTATTTGAGAGAATTTTGCAGATACAAATCAACGATTTTCTCACAGCAAACTCTTTGCTCACTCATAGCTATGCACTCCTTTACGCGAATGGATGATGTTACTTTCAAAGTACCTAATGCTTGATTTTTCTAAGGCTTTTGACACTGTCAACCATTACATTCTGTGTAAAAAACTTAAGCAGCAGTTTAATTTGTCTGCAAGTTGCCTTAAGCTTGTATATTCATATTTGACTAACAAAAAACAAGCAGTTTAAATTGGTGACTGTTTATCTAGTTTTGTACCTACTTTGTCTGGTGTTCCACAAGGATCGATACTGGGTCCTCTACTATTCTGATTCCAGCCAATGAACTATTAAGTTTGATTAAAACCTGTTCCTGTATGCCGACGACTTTCAACTTTACTTTCGTTGTCCTCCTGGACAGGTTAGGTACCTTAGCCCCAAAGAAAAATTCGCTAAAATAAAATCCTCAACCGAAATCCCCAAATCTTAAATTTAAAAAACCAAAATTCCTAAATTAAGAATATACAAAATCAAAATACTACCATATTTCGAGTATATATGTATACTCAAAATATGTTACATAAATGCCTGCTTAATAACTTGTGATGAGTAGACTGATGACCAGGCTATGGACTTCTGATTAAAAATTTCGAAAAAAAAACAAAGTAGATCCAAAATTAAAAATATTTTTAAGAAAATGCACCACATAGTACCATGACCTACACACAAATGTTGAAAATCAAATGTAAAATGACAGAGCGTTTGAATTTAGTTTGAGGATTTTGTTAATGGGGACTTAGGTCCTGATGATTCTAATTTTAAAGATTTTGTGAATTTTTCAGTGTATGGATTTTGTAATTGGAAATTTTGAACTTGGGTATTATATCGGTATCGCCTTTTGGACTCATTCAGCATGGCGCCTCTAACATCAATTAAGACCTTGCGCAATTTTGAATTGATCTTACTTGAATTTTCTTTTCTTGTACCCTAACAAATCAAAAAACCCAAGTTATTTTTGATCTCTCTTATAGGCTTTTCACACCAAACCAAAAAACAAACACGGTTTTCACGAAATTATCGGTTTTGGCCAAAAACCTACATCGAAAACTCAATTTTTCCCATATTGTATATATATTTTTTGGTAAACTAAAAGTCTTCGTAAACCACAAGTTTTATATAAAACCTCTCGAAAACTAGTTGCAATTCAAAGTTAAACTAAACAAACAAACCTTTCGAAAAATTCAGCGCTCTTATTAATATAAACAGCTGATGGGTTCTGTCAAAACAACTATTTCATTTTGAAGTGGTAAGTAATATTATTTACACAATTTCCTGGAGAAAGACTTTCCGGTATCTCCATTCAATCACAAGGGTTTGAGAGAATTAAGAAAGGTGATAAGTTCATTTGTGGAGGAGAATAAGTATGAAATCTTTGGTGGAGGCTTAGTCACAGCGAGCTAGAAAAATTTGCCCGTAATTTTCGAATAAAACCACAACAGTGAGGGGCTATTGATGGGAAGCGATGCCAACATTAAGAAGATCCTCAGTGCTTTGGACAAGCTATATGTTTGTGATTTTGGTACGAATCTGAAACTAGGAATTGGACTTTTCCGCTCCGGCCATAAGGACCTACACAAAATCGTTCAGAATATTCTCAACCCGCCTATAAGTTGCTCGGACGGCCACAATATATGGCGATTCTGAAGACACATTTGGCCAACAGAAGCAATAGTCATAAGCTCAGTATTTTGGATTGAATTTGTTGTGAAAGAAAAAAAAAAGTTTAAAATAAAATGATTTTTTATTGTAAAAGTTTTTTTTGTTGGTTCTATAATATATTTTCTAGACAATTAGCTTCTCCTTAGTGAACTGTTCGGACATCCAAACGAGCTTGTAGTTCTTGTTGGTTCATGTCGTAAGCCCATTCCAACCGTCCACAAAACTTCAGTTGAAACTCTTCTCCGAGACGAGCTAGTGTTACAGCCTTGTCTGCGGTGCTATGCGGTTCTATCACAGCACATGAAAGGATTATCGACTTAAGGGGTCGACGGCAAAGAAAAATCCTTAGGAGAATGTTTGCACTTCAAGAATTAAACAAAAACTGAATCTTGAGAGAATACATACTATATAGAACAACTTCACTGTGTAAAATTAAGTACTTGGATATTTTCATTTTATGCGCATCCGAGACAGTGGGTGGTGATATACTGGAAGTTTTTTGTGTGTTCGTATCGAAATGTTTGCTAAACCACTCAATGACGGGATTCCATTCGTTCTTTTGGAGCTCGTATAGATCTTTGTCTTCCTGAAAATAAACTTGATAAGTACCTCCATAAGACTAAAGTTTGCAGATCCTTTAATTCATTGTAGAGTATATCGAAAGTTCTGCGGCTCGTTCTGAAATGTTGTTTCAAATACTCATCATCGTTTACTAACATTTTACAAATAATTTGAGAAAAACAAAACTTTTTAATCGCAAATTTTTTGATCAATACAAAATTTGACATTTAAATTTCTAATGAAAACGTGTAAATGTCCGGTGTGAACGATTTTCGGGTTTCAAAAACTTTATGCCGAAAACCAGGTTTTGGGTTTAATGTGAAAAGGCTTTTACTCTCTAAGTATTTTCCCTCGATTTTTTTAAGTAATGACGCCAGTGAATATATAGAAACTGCTAAAAATCTAGGCGTTAACTTTAACCGCTCTCTAAATTGGGATTTCAAAATTTTGCAATTATAACATTTATGTATTTATTCTCGAGGCATTCGTGTCGAAAACCAGTTTTTGCCAATTTTTTTTTTTAAACATATTGGCCAAACATTAGAGACATTGACTTAACGTCAATGTTTTAAATTGTTATCTAGATATTTGAGTCAAAAAAACAATTTTTCCAACTTTTAACAACATCTTATAAATTTATTTAAAATTCCTTTCTGCATCTTTTGATTTTAATTTATTTGAAGTCGTTATCTCTCATAGAAGACGTATGGGCATACAGACATCTCCCTTAACACATTAGACATAGATGCTGTAGGGACCATGGAACGTCAAGAAATTTCAACATTTTCTATTCGACAAGGAAGAGTTTCTAGACAAAATTCAAGGAACAAGTTATTCTATTCAATCAATTACATTATAATAGCACTTTAAAAACATTGTCTAATAATTGTGGCAGAGGCTACGTGTCTCGGTTCTCATCGAATCCATATAATTATGAACATTATAATGAGTCCAAATTCGAAATTATAATAATTATGTCACTACAACTGGCCTTAATTGGGTGGAAGAACGTTTCAAAGTCCCCTAAAGTCAAAGAACTTTTCCACCAGTTTTGTATACAGTATTCATCATCACGATAATCGAATATGATCTAGTTGTCCTTGAATACCAGTTGAGTTTATATCCATCGAGCACTCATATAAATTCGTCATCGAGCTCTCATATAAATTCGTCATCCATGGATTTTTAGACGCTTCGGATGTACCAAGACGCAATTCGTTGATCGAATAAGAACGTAAAAGTGGCAATCGTTCTAGATCGAGGAACGATTATAATAACCTCTCCCATAAGGTGAATTAAAAATTAAAAAAAACCTACGTATGCAATCAAACTTTCTCAAATGGAGTTTTCTTAGAAAATGTTTTATTCTAGTTATAATCTTGAGATTGAAACTAATTCATAAAAAGAATCTAGGATGCAACCCACACTGATAGCTTCTTATTGGTGCAATTCAAAGTAATAATTTCCTTGTAAAAAGCAAAATAATCAATTTTTAGTTTTCCAAAATTTTACCGAATGTAGATATTATTTGTTATAGAATGAAATAAGTTTCAAATCAGTGCATATTTTTGTTCTCAAGAGTATAAAGTCAATTTTTATTAATTCTAAGTAGTATTTTTGTAGAAAATACTTTCAAGTGTCGACTGTAATTTTATCAAATATCAACAACAATATAATGTAAGGAATAAAATAAGTTTGAAGTCAATGCTTCAATTCTTCTTAAAGTTCATAGGTTCTTTTTTTTGTTAAAGTAAATTATCTAGAACCCTTCATTCTAAAATGTGTACAATACCGCTTCAAACGTTTTAGCTTTAGCCACACAGAAAAACAACAACACTCTTTTCACAATTTTTTTTTTTTTCCAAAATATCAAAATTTTACTTTCATTGTATTATTTTACTCATTAATAGTGACAATTTAAAATATACGACAGTATTTACTCTTTAAATTTGATTGAGAACAATTTATTTCACAAATGTGAAAATTAGGGAAAACCAGAGATGATTTTATTAATTGGTTCGATAAACTATAGAAATACTTATGTCAGACGCATCTTTAGATAATTCAAAGTCAATATAATCCAAACAACATTTGAATTTAAATTTCAAACAAATCTTATCTTAAATTCCATAACATCAAGATCGGAATAAAAAAAACTTAAGCGTGTGTCTAAGGAATTTATATTTCTTAATTTTCATCCCATACATTGTCGGCGTCGGTCGTCGCTCGTCGTCGTCATGTCGTTCAAATGCCATCTAATGATTTTATGCGTTTGATATTCATTTATATTTATTTATTCAAACTGCTCTCAATCAAATCGCTGTTATCATACTAATAATCAAATCATATTTGAATATATGGCGCGCAACTGTAGATACACAAAACACCACACCACATCCACACTCATCTAATATTAAAATGAATTCTTTGTTAATTAAGGCTACTTTACTTGCCCACATTAACTGCATCTTAATAGGCTAATCTTATGCTAAGCGCGGGTCTTCTGGTCTTGATATCTCACATCAATTACTTGTAATCATGTGGCGCCCATCAAAAACCATACCATCATCAACATCCAAAGTAGACATCTGCTCATCGCATCGTCTGCCTCAATTAGATGTCAACTTGTCTGTCTGACAAGATCAGCACATAGTCTCAGTTAGCCTCCGATGCATCCAAAGCCCCCGAACCTCCATCATAATCATATCATGGTCATTAATTCAGGTGTAAATGAATGATTTGTTGCAACGATGATGGAGAAATTAAAATGCTGCTTAATTAAAGCAACAGGCAGAAGAAACAGAATGAACAGCAGCAGCAGACAGCCGAAGAATAAGAAGAAGGAAGGAGCCTGGTTTCTTTATAGTTCCCTGGTGGTTGTTGATTTGTCAACAACACAATCCTTATACCTATGTAGATGCACACTTTCTGTGATGGTAATATATAAAACTGCACTCGTTTAGACAAATCTGCAAGCAAAAAGGTCCAAGTCCTCTTCTGGGCTAGAGCCACTTTTAAGTGTATCACATGACCATGATCATGGAGAATCATCACAGTCACAGCATGGCGATAATCAAAGGACCAAGACCAAGTCCCAAGCTATGGAACAAGATTTTTTGTTCATAAGCTCGACTCGTAAGATCGGTAGTTGTGTCAGAGTCATCGTGTCATCATCATCGCCACTAATCCGGTACCAGCAATAGCATCCGATACGATATGGCAATGTTTTGGATTCCAATACGACACCGTATGATGATGGCAATGGCAGAGACAAGGTGCATACGAGTATGTACATATATGTATATGTGAAGATGCAGAAGCAGGAGCAGGATTCACGCGTGCAGTAGTCGTATAGAGAGTGCATACTGCATAGCCTGGCTCAGCATGAAGACGATGTTCGAGCATATTGGGTATCATAACATAATCTGATTAAAAATATGAGAATATAAGATTTGTGAGAAATGGTTCATCTCGGGGTGAATTATGTTTATGGTTTTAATTTTAATTGGTCAGGACATGGGTGCAATTCGCAAATACAACAACAAATATAGCTATGGCAATTTTGATCTTGATTTTACAGCGTGTGGGTACGAATGCGTCATATACCGTTTTTGGAACCTATAGATGAAGAGTAGCTATCGGTGGTTATGTAAGAATTGTATGCACTCAGTTTCTAAAATTGATGGAAAAATTTGTTCAAGAACTGGTAAAATGACTTCTGATTTTTAAGTCCTGGTATATTTGAACCTGAAAATGATCTTTTAAAAGTTGACTGAAAAGTAATAATTTTTTTAGAATTTGTGGAAACAATATTTCTCGGGACCATAATATCCATGAATTTTAGGTCTGCCCAAACTGATCGCACAAAAGTCATAGTAATAAAAAAGGGTGAACTTGGAGTTTGTCTTTTCGATGTACATTTTGTTTAAGTTTACTCCACAAAAAAAAAAAAGTTTCTACTTTTCGAGGCGCCTCTTTTTTTCTGATGATTTTTGCAAGAAGAAGAAAAAATCCATATTCATACATAAAGCGGTACCTGCCAGTGCACCACATGCTGTCTTAAATGTTTTAATAAATTTATATCAGCAAATAAAAATAAGAACACATCATTAAATATAAAACAACACAAAAATAAATAAATTAAATCAAATGAAATTGAATCACATTTTTGCTTTTTAAATGAAATCGTATCTCTTTTGTCCATAAGGGAAAATTATTGCGTCTTTATTGTTGCTCAGCTCATATACTATATATTTCTCTATACTCCTTATGAGACTAAAATCTCAGCAGGATAACATTTTTACGATGACAAATACTCGCGTTTATTACGAATACGAATGACGGACGATTATTTTATAAGTTTATTGCACAAAACAAAAATGAAACCCAATAGCAAGAAATTTATATCTGATTGGGAAACAAGTTAAACGTGAAGACGCGACACGACTCGACGGTATAAAGGATGCATTTTTAATTGGAGCATATTCCATGTAGAACTTACTCATGGCAACATCTTTATATGTCCAACCACTACTTTATACAAAACGATTTATAACAGTTATAAATAATTTAATTTCTCCCATCATAACATTAATTTGACCCTCGCTTGTCTTATCATCGATCTTATAATTTTTTTTCAGGTCATCGTACTAAGTCGCGTCGTCGTCGTTGTTGTCGTTGTGGACAAAGACGATTGAGGACATATACATTATACCATACCCATAATACAGCGATCTCATTTTACGCGTTCTTAATTAGTATAAACAACACACAAAAACCTCTGTTACCGTTTAGAGATACCATAAGATTCCCTCTCTCACAAGAGTTAAATTTATCTTGTGGCATCATCATCATCATCGTCATCATTTGTATCTGCGTTAATTAAATTCTGCGAAATGGCTTTCATTTTCTTGGTTATACGCGGTTTGGGGTAGGTATGGTATGGTATAGTAGTCATTTAAATTAAGGCAACCCATTCAAAAAGCGCCAAACAAAACCAATAAATTATTCTTGTTTTTTGTTTGTTACCGGATCATGCGAAAATCTTAAACCGCTTGCGCTTTTGGACCAATTAGTATCTATAACATCTTTGAAAAGGCCAAAGTAACAAAAACTAAACAAACAAACACTATAGCATCATTAGTGCTAACTTAACATGTCCACAGTCATGTTTGAACAATGTTCATTTGTCATTGCTGGCTATAAATTCTAAGAGCCTAAGTGGTAGATAGTTAGCCTTTGGCGATTTTTATAAACTCTTGTAGGCAAACTATATACGAGTATTTAGGCACTCTAAAGTTCATTTGGTTTTTATTTTCCCTTATTTTTGGTTTTGTTATGGTCTTTAAGATGTTCTTTTAAAAGTATGAATAAATTAGTTGACAAATAATTCTATTCTGTACCCGTAGCATGATGGTTAGTGCGTTGGACTGTCATGCAAGGGGTCTTGGGTTCAATCCCTGCCTGTGCCACCTTAATTAAAAAAAAAAATAATTTCGCGGGTACTGCCTCTTGCGAGGAATTGACAAATCCTTCAAGAGTAATTCTTGTCATGAAAAAGTGCTTTCTCTAACTAGCCGTTCGGATTCGGCCTAAAATTGTAGGTCCCTTCCATTCCTGACAACAGTACTCGCACACAGGAATGGTTGAGAGATGTAAGTCACTAGGCCCTGGTTCACGAAGGACTGTTGCGCCACCCCATTTGATTTGAAATAATTCTATTCATTAAAATTATTGTGTGAAATTAGAGCCATTGGAAATAGACTAACAAATTAAAATATTCTGTGGTAGGTAAATGAAGATATATTATATAAGTCAACGGTATTTATGGATTATAATTAAATCATTGAGTCAATTTTAATAAATGGGCAATACTTATTTAGGATGTTAACTTTATCAAGAATTTGCAATAAGATTCTTATACACTATCTGATATTTTTTTGGGCATTCCATGGCATAACAGTTACTGCTATTTGTATTCTAGTTTTAAGTTGATATTTCAACCTTCAATAAGCTCAAAAATATAATAGCGTAAAGTTTTTTGAACTTCAAAATTAAGGTATAAACAAATGTTTGTTTTCAGACGAAAGAGTTGAGGTTAAAACATTGTAATACATCAAACAATTTCTAAACGCTTTTATTATTAATATTTAAATTCGAGGATAGTTTTAATGTGATACATACATTTAATGAGGTCATTGATAATAATTTGTCACAAGTAATTATTATTCGTACGAATCAAGTCAAACAAAATAAACAAAAAGATAATTCGTGTATAACTATTTTGCCGATTTCTTTTTAACCACATGCATACGTGCATATGTGATGTTTTCATGCAAAGAAAAAAAAAACAATGTTTCTCATAACATTACAAATGTATAAATTGACTACGACAATAAAAATAGAAATAAAATCCATATTTGAAATTGAGATAAATATGTCCACTTAAACATAAAAAAAGGAGACACACCTTAGAAATGTTAATTGATTGATCGCACTTAAATCGATTTATTTCCATATTGATATTGATTGAAGTAGAGGCGCCACATTATAAGAGCACATAATGCAATGTAGTGCGTCATGAATTTATACATATAAATACTACCTGTGAGATGTACATACTATATTGTAAAAACTGGTGACAGAATTGAGTAATGATTTGATCATTTCTTGGAGTGGTCTCGTTTTTTATTGGAATTTTTTACATTCGTATATTAAAATCATAACAACTAGCGACGATGTGTTGTCTGTAAATTTGATCAAGTTGTTGTTATGACATGTTGAATACAACAAGAGTGATACATTTTTTTAAAGTAGACAATTCTTTGTAAAAAATAACAATGCGTGACCAATTTAATAATTTTACACATACGGTAGGAAAAATCATAAACTTAAGAATGAAAAACTGACGCTTACCTACATCGCTTAAAAATTAATTCAGCAAAACAAAATTTTAACCGAATTCATTCCCATTTTGTTTTAAGGTCAAAGTAGAAACACAACAACACGTACACGCAGACAAATATAAATTCATAAAGTTTAAATTTTGATAAATCCCTTCAACTTTTGTTTTGATATCAATTTTTGCACAATTCGATTAAACATAACAATATTTTTTGTAAACAAAAGAGTTGAGAGAAAAACAATATTATAGATGGATTAATAACTGTTTTTTATTGATTTAATGAATTATTTTACAATTATTACATAAATATTTTATTACAAAAATCATAAAATCTTAACATTTACCGTCTGCCAGATTGACAACTTTAATGAATTAAATTACTATATTAACAAAACAAACAAAAACAATTAAAAGAAAAAAAAAAATTAATTTAAAGCGTCAGAAGTCTTCATTGATAATTCTGGTTCTGTAGCGTAAAGCAACTTTGCAATAGTTATAGAGCTTGACAGAGACATGCATCTCATTCAGCATTCTTCAAGAACATGTTCATCTGATAAAAAGTCACTTCCAAGAATATTGCAACTAGTTTCCCTTAAAGTTGGACACATTTCGACGAAATCTACATATGATGTTCTCTCTTTCTGCTAAATTGCAAATAGTACACTCTAGCAGTAAATCGGGTCTGTGCAGTATGAAGTTCTTAACTTGACCATTGTAATAGTTACGTTTACATTATTTGCATCATAGAAGTAGTTCTTTTCTGCGATATTATGGTTAAACTTACTGTAAATTGTTCTGAATAAGGACCCAACTGCTTCAGCTGCATATTCTGCTCTACACTTCTCATCTACCGCTGCTATAACCTTTTACATAAGAGCTTTACAGTGCGATACATCTTCCACATTTAAAATTAAATTTAAATTTCATCCTTCTGCGAGACTCCACCACTCACTGTACCAGTGATGTTGGTCTATTACAGCTTTTACTACTAGTTTTCTAACAAGTCGGTATTCATTCATACTTAAAACGTGCAGGAGATAATCCGCTTGCATCTTTAGGCTCGTTTTACACTACACGGTTTTGACCGTACGGCAAAAAACCATACGGCATAAACCGAATCAATGGCTAATAACACGTTATACGGTTTTAACCGTACGGTTAAACACGATATATGCAGGGTTCCTGTGCTCAGTATCTCAAGTAATCATGTCTTGAAGTGACTGATCGAACTCTGGCGCACGAATAAAATCGTATGATGTGAAAACATGCAATTCGTCACGTCAATCAATCTGCAGTAGAAGCTTGCTACACGGCGCGGCGCTGGCATTTTTCCTTGCCCGTATAATATGAAAGCGTATATGCACTTCCCTCTAAGAAAATGTCGCCGTTAGGTTTCATACCATGCAGTATGAAACCAACCTTAGGGTTTTTATAAATAGAGGTGATAGTCCGGTTTCCAGCATAATCACGTAATTTGGAATATTTTTACGATATATTCTCTTCACATAAAGTGTTAAGATTTTCTCTGAAACTGCGTCAAATACCTTATATTTACTACTGTGAGCTATGTTTTCGTTCATAAAGCATCTTTTATATGAAATATTAATTGCAGTTTTTAGCTTTTGTAGTTTCTCGCAAAAATGTTTCTCCAAATTAAGGTTTCTTTGAAAAATTCTTCTTAGGTATTTTTATTTGTTAACACATTATATATATTCTCCGTTGAAATTCCACTTTTCATTTGATGCATTGCATGAAAAACACCCTTGTTAAATATTATCACCTTAGATTTTTGAGTATTGAATGTAAGGTTCCAAGAAAGCAGTAGTGGTATACTCTATTTATCATAAGTTGTAGTGTTTTTGGGGAATACGCAAAAGTTACTAGATCATCAGCAAACAATAATGCCTTTCTACGAAATCCTGCTAAATCAACCCCACCTGGAAGGCAATCTACAAGGTTATCTATGAAGAGCGAACACAAGATGAGACTCAATGTTCACCCCTGTCTTACTCGCGAGGTGGTTGTGAATCAGAAAGCTCAGCTCTGTTCCACACTGAAGCCTGTGTTCCTTTATACAGCTCTTCGATAATGCGTCCGAACTTCAGAGACAAGCCCAGACCATAGTAGAATAAAGCACCTCGGTTGATTCAGTCGAATGCTGCTTTCAAGTCAATAAAGAATAGGTACATACAATTTTCTTCTCGCTTAATAAAGCTTTTAGATAGACTCCTGAGAATGAAATTGTTATCTATTGTAGAACCCACTTGAGCCTCTTTCAACCAGTTCTGGTGATCTGCAATAAACGTTCTCTTCTGCAACAGGGTTGAAAAAATCTTATAAGTTGCATTGAGAAAAAAGAAATTCCTCGATAGTTTTCCACATCCAACAAGGATCCTTTTTGTGTATCGGGAATATTACAGCGTCTCGAAATTTATTAACGGAAATATTCTCTTCAAATACTCCTTTAATAAGTATTACCAGACGTTCTTTTAACATCACTGTTCCGTATTTATAGAACTCAACTCATTTGCACCCTAGGCATTTCTATCTTTAAGAGATCCTAGAGTTAATTCCACTTCTTGAAGGTTAGTTTCCGTATCTAGGATTTCGTTGTTGAATCCAGGTAGCGTATAGTGCTAATTCGTTTGTATGCTGCTTGGATTCAATAATTCTTTGAAATGAGTGGATAGAATGTTTGCGCATAATTTTTTTGCACTGCGAATTGTTTACTATTCAATTCCCACGCAAGTTTCCAAAAATCGGTGGCAGTTTTGCAGGTGGCCAGTTTAGATGCCTACTGTTCTTCATAATTCTTCTTTTTGTTTTTACAAAGCTCCTTAAATTGAGAGTTGGCCTCTAATTAGTTTTTTCTTAATAATCCTTGGGAATTCGGACATTTTTCAAGGATGCACAGTGTGCGATTTGAGCAATCTAGGTGGGCAAAATTATTTGGCGTAATAAAAATATGGAAAACATCTTTTACGATCATAATCTTTTTCAACAAATAATAGAGAACAAACTGTTCATTTTAAAATTAAGCCACAGTTCAGGCTCTCTAGTATAATATGAAACGGCTAGATAAGCTCTTAACTGACACCAGTTATCTTGGAAGATATTTCAGCATTCCTACAAAATTTACGAGCCGTGATGCCATCGTTCGTGTAGTCGGTTTGCTATTTGGGCATATCGATTAGTAGGCCCAACTCCCTTCTAAACCTGTCCTGCACAAGTTTATCACGCACTTGAAATTTTTTAATTTCTAATCTGTAAGAAATGTGGAGCAAACATTCGAAAAATCCTATCCACGAATAAAGTGAGAATAGTCCAAAAGAGCGGAAGTTGGTATTCACGGGCTTTTATGCAATGCTTTAAGGCCTTGCTAAACACAAATAGCATCTTTGTGCGAAAGCACAAGATGAAACAGCTTTGTAGACTTTTCCGTCAATAATGCACAATATCATTACACATTCTACAGATACTTCTGTATTAAAGAGAGAGATCTGCAATTTGTTTTTTTAATAAACGTTACTTCTCTAGTTTTACATCAGCTGATTCCTTAGCAAATATAAATTTAAAAGGACAACAATATTTAGTCAAAGATGATGAAGGGTTTTGCCAAATTATATTTTTTAGATCGTCATCGCCACAGTACATTTGTATGGGAACCATTGATATGCTGAATAAGCTTTCATCCGTGTTTTGCTCTTCAGAAATTTTTTGTCGATACTTAGATTGTTCAGCTCCATCACATTAAGACTTTATGATAGTTTTTATAGCTGAGTCTTGCGCTTAGTTCAAAGTTGAAAAACTTCCTGTTGAACTTTACAAAGACGAATTAAGTGTGGTCGAGTAGTGATTGAAGGTTTATTTCGACTGCTAGTTCTCTTATAACAATACCAGAGGGATAACATAATTTTTTGACATCCTGAACTTTATTGTAAGCTGGTTAGAATTTGAAATGTTGTGCTCAGGCTTGCTGACGCAAATATAAGTGCAAGTGCCTGATTTGCATATAATTTTGCCGGCTTCTGGAATTTAGACTCATGTGCTTTTTTAAAATTTGTACCTCTTTGAGGAGAAGCAGTAGAAAATTTTCTCACAATTGAAGCCAAATATTTTTTACCCTCGCTTCTTAATTTTATTTCGGTGGCCAACGACCGTTCTTCTCCACTTCTGTTTTTGATAAGATCATTAACCTTATATCTCTAAGACCAATAACAACATGAATTCAAATCTTTGTGTGGTGTTCCTGTCTTTTTATTTTCACTATTTTGAGAGGTACTTGGAATCGCTTCAGTCACAATGTAAGAGAATTGAAGAAAATTTTGAAGCCATAAACTATTAAACTGCAAAAACCGCCTGTGGTGACTGCCGACTTTGTCCCATTTTACACCAATTTTTTGACACAAACCTCTTATTTTTATGGTTATCTCTTGACGTGCTGCATTAGGTAAAATAACATCACCACACTCTCGTAAAATTTGACTTCTAATTGCATTAAATTTATTAGAGCTTGAGACTGTATACCAAACATCAAAAATTGATCGATATGTTATTTCACTAGCCATTGTTTAAAACGGACAAGTCTTAATTATTCGTAAACTTTCGCAATTTTTTAATTCTTTCCTATTACCTTATAGGGTAACGTTCGTAATGAGTATGGCCTTACTACGACATACATTCTGCGATATAATAAAGAAAGAGTCTATCTTAAATAATGTACTTTGAAATTTTCTTTAAACAAATCACTTACCAGTTAAACAGTGCAATAAAGACAAACAGATCAATTGCACTTGTAACGAGAAATGAAGTTTTGCTTCTTTTTTTGATTTATATGTATATTGAAATGTAAAAGGCTAATTATTTATCCCATAGAAAATCAACAAATCGGAAAAAAATCATTTCGAAAGTTAAATTTTGCCCACCTAGATGGGCAGAATCACTCAAACTGGTTCCATTTTGAATACGAAGTCCAAATGAATCGCATAATTCTAACAGTTTCCTTCCTCTGGCATTGCAAATGGTATCTTTCGATTTCCGCAAAATTCCCTGTAGTTCCTTCATTGCTCCTGACTCAAGACCGATTCTCGCGTTCAAATCAGCATAACGTTTGAAGATCCTCGCTTTTAATTAAAATGTAAATGTTTTGTTCAGCTATTGTAACCAAGTCTCAACTCTTGCTGATAAATTTGACAACTTCAATAAAAATTATCATTCGAGGACAAAATAAATAATTTCTTACTCAAAATAGAAACTCTGAGGTCTAATCAAAAAATTTCCCAGCAATATGAGAATTTAAAATGCCTACATATTTCCTCACCAACTAAAAACAAAACAACTTTCGCGTCCGCATATCCCAACACAAATAGTCCAGAATGTAAGCATAATTTTTGTCTCGATTTCGCCACACGGGGGAATTTCTCACTCGTGCTGCTAGACATCATTAATGGCCAGGATCAAGGTGTCCTGCTGTGAATTTAAGCTGAATTCGACATTCCCATCTGACTGAATGAAGAAAAGGGTTACATTCGAGTCGAATAGTGTGCACACTTCCACACTATGCAACATTGCCATCATCAGTGTGCGATCGTTGTCGTTGTCACAGTCGATGTCGAAGTCGAAGTTGGTTCTCTGCGCCGGCCAGCCGTTTTCAATATTCACTCTTTGGACTTGCGTTAAACGTTTAGTTTTGAATTCTCAAACGAGAACGACTGCGAGGATGGGAATTGGTTTACCTACAGATTTATATATATGGTGCGGTAAAGTGTGTGTGATTTGTGCCCACACTTCGGCTTGTCGATGACATCCTGACCCTGCCCAGAGAATGCTGCCCTCTCATTTGGATTGGATGGTGTTCACTAGGCTTGTTGACTCTTGAATCACGGTCGACAAACAGTCGGACGCTCAAATGCAAAAGGACGGACAGACGAACGAACGGAACGGAAGAACGAACCGATCTGGTTGTCGTTTTGTTTTCATTTTGGCCGTTCTTCGTTCTTCACGATCATCTCTCTCGCGATGGCATTCACACAATTCACCTTCTTTCGGTGTAATTTCTTCGGAGAGTTACATAGCTCGTCGCGTCGCGTTGCAGTCGTCGCGCTGGTTGGTCTGGAACACGAGTATAAACATAAGCTTTGTTGCCCCCCAACAGATCAACGCGATCAGAGTTAAGACGACGAGCGATGACTACGACGACGACGAAGACGATGCGACGAGGTGGTAAAGCCAAAACGATCTGCTCCCTAGGCATTTGTTATGGGTAGTTTTTTAGAATGAAACATGAGCTACGTCCTCAGAACAAGATCTCCTTGTTGGGATAACTGATTTCAATCGAGGACAGTAACAAATTTGTGATGATCTCTAAGGTTCGTGAAATTATTGAGTTGATTTGGACTTTTGAACTGAACATTTGATTAACGTTCTGAGGTTCTATATACATTTCTGCAGTGCTGCATCACCATGGAATGAACTTGAACCTAACAACAACAAATGATTGTTATAAATTATTTGTTATTAGTATAGTGCTTTAGATATCTTATCGAAAATAAATACAAGGTGAACTTAAGAGCACTGAATACAATAACTATGAATATACTCGTATAGTGTGTTGCTGTCAGATATGGGGTGAAAAGATGTAAGTATAAGGACATAACTTTTAAGGGTTTACAAATGTGTCAAGAAAGAAAGTTTCAGCGAATTTTCGAACAGCTTAACGACAGAAATTTATATTTTGGGTGTAGTTTGACAAATGTGGTAGTGTAAACTCAAAATTTGCTCAAAAATAATTTATAGGCTAAGAAATGTTTGTGTACCAAAAAAATGTTCAACAAATTAAATTAAATGACTGGAAAACAGTAACACAGATTCAGATTAAAAATTGATCCCAATCCAACAGAAGTTTTTATAACATCGGATCTAAACCGAACTTCAAGTTATACAAGGGATGTGACTAAGTATTGTTGTCATGCTGATCAAGTTTAACTCTGGGAAAGATTCAAAAACTATTCCATCACATTTAATAGTCGATTTCACATTGTCTTGTTGGTTTCTTTTTGAAAATCACAAAGAGCATTATTCGTGTCGTGTTATAGCACCTTTCAACCAACGAACGTTCCCATCAAGGCCAATTATTCACATAACCCATTCAATCATCGGACTTTTCTTTTTATTTTTGGTTTCCTATCGATCTCATCACTAATATTATACACAAATCTAGGCGATTGCAAATTACCCAGGAAAATCCACAAAACAAATCATAAGGAAATCTTTGAAAATAAAAAAAAACAACAACAAGCTCTATGAAACCTTTTGAAACCTCGCTCTCTGATGTTTCTGGACACTTATTTGTGTATGATGTGTGTGACCTGCTGATTGGCCGTGCAAATCTTAAATTGTGAAATTGCGACTTTCATCTCCGGTCCGGATCGAACTCTTCGATCGCATCATCTTTGAAACTTTAGTAACAAAAACCCAACAATGTCCAAACCAACATGCTTGGACCGATTGAGCTGCCAATTGGCAGTGACGGAATCCATCATTCGGCCTCCTGACCGCCAACCTCGCGATATGTGTATGTTTCGAATAGGTATACATAATGCACATAACTATCGCTGTGACCGCAGCGGACTAGCCTTTCGATTTGGCTGATTATGGTCAGGGCGGCTAGTGTGTTTCGATGCCGGCGTGAAACATTGATCGGATTTGATCGATGTGATCTATTGATGCCCTCAGAGATCATCAGGCGACGAAGAAAATATACATAGCCTTTTGAATATTTCTTGCACAGTGTCAGGTTATAGAGCACGGCCAGCATCGTATCAAAGGTGATGAAGGTGCTTTCGATGGACATCATTGATTGGAGGTCTACCTATCTCTCTATGTGTGCAATAGAGTTCACGGGCAGGCCAAAATATGCGACGATCGATGTAAAATTATGAAGTTCCCATGGTTGGAAATTTATACGCGCCAAGGAAACTTATAGATTTGTTTTGATTTTCTTTTTGTAATTTGTTATATTATGATCTTAATAAACATTTCCGTAAAAGGGTATACTTATTGATTTTGAAGACTTTAGTGTGGAAAATTTTGAACGATGAGAACCATTTTTGCATAATCGAATCTAGTTATAGAAGAAATCGATTAGAAATTGACTTTACAAAAAGCAACAATTTAAAATTAGTCACAAAAATAAACTGTAAAAAACTTGGTTATTTCACCAAGGATTGTTTGAGCTCTTACGGTTTTGTTACAAGGATTGCTTTGAAATGTCCTTTTGTTGTTCTTTCAAGAATGAAAGACACATTCATTTGGTTACTAAACTCTATATAACCGAGATTTCGTATGTTTTCTTTCATACAATTTTATAAGACCAAAATTCTGTTTAAATTTCTATAAAAATGGAAATATTCTTCATTTTGTTTCACCAGAGTTTTGAATACAAATTTTAAAACAGAAATCCTTACAGTTTTTTGCTGGCTTTGTTGTGCGAGATTTCTATGACTTCTTGGCTATATTTTTGAGATTTTGTAAAGGTGTGTGCTAACATTTTTATCCAACACTTCTCATTTTTAAAATTCTGGTTGCTTTGTGTTTTTATTGTGATCACGCTTATTCTTTGAACTAAAGATCAAATACAAAATAGTCCAATTCTTATTCTTTGAACAAAACATTACACTACGGTTTTGGGCATCAAAATATTTATTAGTTTTTTTTTGTGGTCTACAAATTTAACTTTATAATTTAATTAAAAAAGAAAATGTCCGCAAAAATATATGAAAAATAAGACTTATTCAGATCATATGTCTATTGTTCTTTATTTTACAAGTGAGTCAGTAACGCGAGAAATAAAATAAATCTTCAACTTTTACAACGACTGTGCTGGAGAAAGGATGCAACATTTGTTAAACAATGACCTTTCAATTAAAAACACAGCAATACATGCAAGGCGATCATAAAATAACCCGCGATTAAGTCCCTAGTAAAATGGAGTGAATGGGCGTTATTAGAAGCAATGTTTGGAAAAGAAGCAATCAAGAAAATGAAAACTCAATTAAACTAGGTCTAAAGACTTCTGGGGTATTGCGAAAGAGATAAACAGAACTAAATATAAATCTAGACTTTTTTTCAATGCAACTTAACTTTTTGTAATCGATCAAACGTTAGGTGTTGATATGCAAATTACAAAAGTACATTATTCATTACGACTTTTTTAAGAAATGCAACACTTCCGTTTTTCAATCCTTTAAAAACCCTCTTCAATAAGATCTTTTCGAATTCCGATAATCCCCTTTTTATTTAAAAAATTGGTCATATTTCTTATATACAAAAAAGGCTCTCTAGAGGCTGTTGAAAACTATAGACGAATTTGATTTACTGGTGGACGTGGACGACAGGCTTGAAAAAATGAGTCGAAAGAATTAATACTTAATTTGAATTACAAGCAGGGTTTAGACATTTTTTTAACGATTGATCAAATTTTTACACTTTCATCTTAGTCAAGGCAATTTAAGTGAGGAACCAAGAAGTTGTTAAACCAAGTGCCAAAAACTGCTTTTGTCCTAGTCATCAAAAATGCAGGTGTTTATAAGAAGTCACTGATCGAAATGTCTACAAAATTTATGAAACTTATATCAGAAATGTAAATAGGCATAAAAGCAGCTGGTAAGGATGAAGAAGACTTTTCGGAAAATAGTAAACCAAGGGTGTTCGCTTAGGACTTTTAAGTTCTCTTTGTTTATAAAGGACATTGCAGATGATTTCCCTGTAGGATTAAGATTTGCCAACACAACTGTTAACGTACTTTTGTACGAAGGATTGTAATTGATGATTAACCAATTATCGGCATACTACATGAAATTCACACTTAATATAAACACTGATAAATCCAAAATAATGATCTTCGGTAGAACATTAAGTTGCCGGAATAACAGCAAAGAAGATCATTTGATTACAGAAACAAACTATGTGAGAAAGTCAATAGTGCACAAAGTTTATTAAATCTTACATGGAGAAACGCCTGAAATACTATATCGAAAACTAAATTTTCTATGAAATAAAAAAAGTTTGTAGATAATATTTTTTAATTTTTGAAAATTTTTTTGATTCGAAAGTACATTTTTAACAAGTTTTAGAATTGTTTTTTTAGGTTTAAATTTAAAAAAAAAAAAAACTGTCAATTCAATTTTTCTAAAAAAAATTTCCGAATGTTGAAAACAATATTTTTTATGAGTAAAATTTAGTTGCAAGTCATAATCTCAAATGTTTGAAAAGATATTTCTGTCGAAAGTCAATTTTTACCAACTTTTGTTAAAAATATTTATTTTTTGTAAGAAAAACTGTCAATTCGATGTTTCTCAAAATTTTATCGAATAGCTTAAACAATATTTCTTATAAGTAAAAAATAATTGGAAGCCGTAATCTCAAATTTTGAAAAGATATTTGAGTCGAAATTCAATTTTTACCAACTTTGAGTAATGTTTTTTTTATTAGGTTTTTTTATAAAAAAAATTGTCAGTTTGATTTTTCTCAAAATTTCACCAGACGTTAAAAACATTATTTTTCGTTGCACTCAATTGTTTTGCAGATGAAATCATTTTTTATTCGTAAAACTTTTTTAAAATAAGTTGGTTTGGTATCACAAAGTATCATAAAATATAAAATTTAATTCAAGTCTCTAGCGTCAATGGTTCTGAGATATTTAGATTTAACCAACATTTTCACCTTTTTTTAAACTGCTTTGGTAAAAAAAATACCCACTCAATTTTCTTGAGACCCCTTTCCGCATCTTTTTTTATTATAATCTGTATAACAAAATGTATTTGAAGTCGATATCTCTTCTGGTTCTTGAGCTATTGACAACGAAAAAAACGTCGAGAACGTACACACGTCCGCACAGACATCTTTCTAAAAATCTTTTATTTCGACTCTAGGGACCTCGAAACTTCGAGAAATTTTAAAATTTTCAATTTGACAAATCGGAACCATTACAATAACTTCCTATGGAAAGTTAATACGTTGAAATTTCAAGCTGATTACAAAACCGTTAGAAATTTTTAAACACAAGACTTTTGCAAAAAAAAAAGGAAACAAGGACTGGTGGTTTACAGGATGGCAGTCTAGCAAATGCTTGTGAAGAGGAATCAGATGTTGGGTTAAATAACATGAACCATTTTAAAAACAACTTATACTTCGTTATACGAAAAAATGAATTAATAAATTAATTCGGTACGAACTAAAAGCAAAGGTTTGAGAATTGAACGGGTGGCAGACAATATTTTGAGGATTCTCGAAGCTGTGAATAAATATCTCTAATACTCAGGTTAACCTTTAGAATGGAAGTTTGTACCAATTTTAAACATTGTGTAATTTTAAATCAAAATAAGATAGTCTCCACTTCTTCATTATATGTCCAATATTCAAACCACAAAAGCGTTATTCATTCGGCAAAATTACTCTTAGGCCAGGCTGAGCAGCTGAGCGGAAAAAAAATATAAAACATATAAAATCACATAGAATCGACCACGCAATGAGCGAGCGGCGAAACGAACCTGTTTTAATTTTTAGTAATGTTCTGAGCGGCAAGAAGAAACGATGGCGGAAGTAAACATTGAGTTGTTAATTTCATGCGTGCAATCTCGAACAGATTTATGGCAAGATAGAAAATTATTTAAGGAAGTTGGTGAAATTTGTGGTTTTAGTGGTAAGTTTTTATTTAAAGTTTATGTGATACATAGTTTAGTGCATAGAAAGTTAACACCTATGGTTTAGTGTGCAAAATCAAAAAAATACTCCATTATTTTACTTCGAACATCCAGAGGTGTATTGGTACTTCTATTAAAACAGTAACCTGCTGCTGCTGCGTTGCCAGTTAGTACTGCGTCGTTACTTGTTACTTGTATATAGTCCAAATCACTGTCTCCATCGAACTCTCTCACAAAATTGTGCAAGCACATTTTATTAAATTTATCGCCGTTCTCGGTTTCGTTTCAATGTTTTTTTTTGCAAAAAGAGCCATTTTGACCCCATTATTCGAAATGCACATTTTATACATTTTCTTGCCGTTGAAAGTCGATCGTTAAAATGTTCATTTCGTGCATTTAAATCCCTCCGTGATTACGGTCTTAACAAATAAGGTTTCAAAGGATAAGTTTCATCACCTATCAAATAATTCCGTAGTACAATATTTGATTCCGGCAGTGCCTGTGGAGGAGGCACATTGAACATCTCAGTTTCAACCAACGTAAATAATTTTGAGCCTGCAAAAGTTCCGCCATCACTTTGTTTTCCTCTCCCACCAACTTCTATTGTGAGAACATTTTTGTCAACATCAGCTACAGCTTGCAGTGCAATGAAGAAATAATGCATATAATTGAAATAATTTAATCCAGAGCTTGCTGGACATTTAATTTGACAATGTTTGCCATCAATACTGCCAAAATAGTTAGGGAACTTCCAACGCGTATAGTAATCGTTGATCACTGTTTTAAGATGTTCTGTTGTTGGAGCTGGCATATATTCATTAACAAGTTCTTTTCATATAATAACAGAAGTCTCCGAAACGATTGCACTGACCGTGCTTCTGCCCATACGAAAAGCAAATGCCACATTTCTAAAAGAATAGCCAGTAGCAAGAAACCTGAAAATATTATATAATATATAAATATAAAATTAATATAAAAAATGACGTTTTTTTTTAGGAGTGGACGGAAAAAATAAGATGAAGAACCTAAAAGACACATATCGTAAAAACCTCCACAAAGCAACTTTCATTAAAATAAAATGGCCATACTTCGAATCTATGGCATTCATTAAAGATACCATTGTGCCAGATCCAACTGAGGGAAATTTGTCAGTACCTGTGGATGCTGCTGATCATCACTGATATATTGGGTGATTTGCTGGGCGATGAAGAAGAAGTATTAAAAAAACAAAACGATAGCCAACGCCCATCCGCCACATTAGCCAAAAATAAGGAAGAGCTCAGCCATGGACGTGGATTCCGAATTTTTAAATTTGGAAAGGAAAAGGCTTAAGTTGTTGAAATCAGAAATGGAAAAGGAGGAAGACTGCGAAGATCGACAATTCTTTAAAATTTTATTGCCGTTTATGAAAAAAATCCATTGTTGGACAAACTGTAAGTAAGGGCCGACATCCAAAAGATTATTTTGGAAAAACTTAAAACTAATGAAACAAAAAAGTTAGAAATTTAATAATAAATGTACAATCCTTAAAGTTAAAGCCAATCTCTGCTCTGGAGCAATAGCAATTCTTTGTTTTATTAATCTAGGACGCACTTTTTCAAGCAGCAAATCAAAAAATTCGATAGACACACGTAGATATTGCTTAGCCGCTCAGCCGCTTACTGCGTGGCCGAGGCCTCAGAAGAATCTATCTTCGTCCTAAACGAGCATGACTGCAAAACTTTAAGTAAGTATCTGAAAGTAATTTACAAGTATAGGTTATTATTAAATACAGAATAATCCTTAATTTTAAGATTTTTCATATAATGTTAAACTAAAATAAAAATATAAAACGTTCACAAATGTTTTCAAACTTTTTTAATATTTCAAGTTATGTGTTTGATTGTTAAGAAAGGAATGTTAATAAATAAATTACTTACTTACTTAAATGAAAATTGAATTTGTTTGCTTTTATCTATGGTAAAGTATTTTTAAAGTATATATAAAATACACGCTGACCCGGCCACGCGTTGTTGTGGCTAAGGTTTTGTTGTAAACTATGTATGGGGAACGGTAGGAGAACATCACACATGGACACCACCATGCTTTTTTAAATAGATGCCATTTGTAAAAAAAAAATCATGGCGACCTTCATGACTGATGTTCTAATACCGTTACCCCTTATTACAATGAAACTTTTATTTAAGAACGAAAATTGAAAGCTTATTATTTGTATTCAAGTAGTTAAACTTATTAATGGTGTAGCTAAGGCCGATAGTTTAAAATCTTCTATCAATAATATTAATTATTTTGAATGATTTATACTTTTGATTTTAATTTTATTTAGCAGCAGTCGGTGCACAACATTTTGGCTAACCTGTCATTGGAATTTCCAAATCTTAACCACAAAATGGAAATTGTTTGGCCTTGAGACTTAATTCTACACATGCAAAAGCTAAATAAATTGGAAACTGTTACCTTCAGAACGGTATGGTAGAATCTGATTGTATCATTGAAATACTTGGAAACAGGACCACTTTTAAATTTGAAATTTTCCAGTTAAAATGATTGCTTCAAGAATATTTTTAGTTTCGGTTATGTGGTGGCATTCTTAGTTACACGTGGTTGGCTGTGCTAATACCAAAAACTGAAAAAGTAAAATTCACTGCATTTTGTTTATTACAAAATAAATTTAACCTCTACTGTCATAAATGTAAGTCAATTAATAGAAAAATAATTTGATCATAAATTGAGATGTAAGCTATCTTATCTTTCAAGTTGGATCAAACTGCACACGGTGTACAAATTTGAATCGGTCAGTTAGTTTATGAGTCCATCGCGGACAAAGATCGTGACATAATAGGAAATTTAAATATTTGAACGAACCTACGTCTTTTTTCTTCAGAATATTCTATCTTTTACAGGTATCCATTAAACTAAAGTATTTGTTGATAAAATTGTCATAGTATAGAATTTTGTACATGATTTCCTACTTAGAAAAACAAAATTTACAGATCAAAAAGTTTTAAAAGCAGTAAAAAGTTTAATTTACCTTTAATTCGCTTTTAACTCAGACAATTTTGGTTTTGTTTTAGTATGTTTAATGTTCAATATCAACTGACGGCAACTAAGTCTCATCTTTAGTACCTACTTTATTTTTCCATTTATCAAATTAGCAAAATTTGGAAAAAAAAACGTAGAACGATAAATTAAAAGTTGTCACTAGTTATTAATGTCTGTAGCTGACGGAAATCAACCTACTAACTTTTCTATCTGCCAATGTTTCTTCTAACTAACTCTGCTATCGGTCTATATTTCGTATAAGTTGACAATCACATATTTCAACATAAATATATAAGAGTCTAAAGTCTTCTTCCGAATTGCAACTTTACTTCTTCGATTCTTAACTTTATCATAGCTATAGCTTCGAAAGTTCCATACTCTTTTTAACTTGCATTCAAGTTCTAAATTGAGTTTATTATTTAATATCGAAATAAGATGCCTCAAGCAAAAATTATTTCATTGACCAATAAACATTGAGCTTCATTTGATATGTGGTCATGTTTGTTTTCTTTTTTTATCTCCATAGTCTACATTAGCATTTTATTCGTAAGCGTAAATAATTGCACATAAAGCACCGTGGCGGTCGGCCGGCCGGCGCGCTGGCGGTGGATGATGACCAGCAGCAGCGAGTGCTAAATACCAGCACAGACTTGAGATTTGACCGCAAATCGAACGAGAGCTACTCTGCGATGAACTGAACATTATGCTACCACCGTACTGCATTGAACTATTAAAAATGCTTCTCCTGACGCGACGCGACAACACGACTGCACGACAATGACAACGACGACGACGACCACCACCACCAGTATCGCCAAAGATGGCTTTCGTTGAGAAATCGAAAGGCGGTCGTATCGTATATCATTCGATGGATTTTAATGTCGTCTTATTGACACAGCATGCCACCACTGCTAGCCAAGTAAAGTAACTATAACTCGGTAAACTTGTGGTATCAGTCCGCCAAATCGACGTGCCACAGTCACAGCCACACAAAACTACCATCGCCAGTGCATCGGCTGGCGGCTGGTGGCGGCGGGCGATATCCCCTCTTTTATAATTCCAATTCCTGCTGTAGCCCAAAGTCGTTGCGCGATTAATTGTTATTATCGCCACCTCCATTGCTAGTTTTTCACCTCTTTCTGCCACCGCCAAACACTATCATCATTATAATGACCATTACTAGCGCCATAATTTTCAAATTGATTACAATACGAAAAACTGAAGAAAAACCCATAGGTAAGTAGGTACATAGCTTTATGCACTTATATGCGAATGGAACATAATTTCAAACAAAATTATATCCTAAAAACGACTAATCGTATTTTGGATTAGTATATGGGATAAGAAATGAATGCTCTTCTATCTCCCTTTCTCTTGTTGTTGGTTGTAAAAATGTTAACATTTCGATTCATCAGGTGCAATGATTCTTAACTATGGATTAACATTTGACCATAAATCTAGCACTTAAGATTTAATACTCGATGGATTTGAAAATATCAAACTGGAAACATTAATTTGAGTGTATAGTAAAGAGAAGTCTTTCGAAACCTTGTATTCATGATCTTTTTATGTCACATCATATTAAAGAAATCTCTTATTGGATTGGATCTTAACAAACTTGGCATTTGTGTTATCTCAAAAGTTAATTTTATCTAAAATAGTTTTTTTTTATTATTGTATTTTCTATGACAACGTTTTTATCTTAAGTCCTTATCTTAAAATTTGTTTGTGTAGGATTCAAGTATGATTGATTCAGAAAATGTTTTTCGAGTCTTTCCAATCACACTGCCCACGATTCAATATTTTTTCCAATTGGTCTTTGACACAAAATCATTAAAAAAAAACTATTTACTTTATTAAAATTGATAGCTTTTACAAAATGTTAATCCTTTGCTGAAATTTGTAAAGTACTGATGTGGTAAAAACTGTGCATCTGAACCATTTTTTAAAAGTGACAATTCATGCAAAAACGAAGTAAAACAAAACAAACAAACCTAAATCAAGGGAACAGACCTTTGAATTTAAAAAATCAGCTGTCATTTGTATTTACCAAATTACTAACCAAGTTTAGTTTAAAATAATAAAAAGCTCAAGTGGTTTAAAATGAGCAAACCCAATTGTGAAATCACTTACAAAATTTTCGACAAGTTAAATAAAACAAATGTCAAAAAAGAAATATAACTCGTCAGAAATTTACTTTTATGACTGCATATAATGGAGCCAAATACTCAAGCCACTCAAGGGGTTATTAATATCCATGTTGACATGTTCACGTTAAAACATAATGCGAGTGTAAGGAAAATAGGGAAGGATTTAAAAGGAGATATTGGTACATTGGTTTTTAAATTTTTAATATTAAAATTAGGATGAAAAAACTGAGCTCGGAAAAGAATTTCACATTCTCGATGAGTCTTTCAAAAAAAAACCTCTATACTTTACTGTATCTTCGAATTGAGCTCAAGGGTAAACTAATGAGCGTTCCTGGAAGTGGGAGTATTACGGCTGAATTGCTTGATGGGAGGGGGAGAACGCAACTGTTTGTTAAAATATCTTTAACACAACAAAAGGTATGAGACATTGCGGCAGTCCTCAAGTGATGCAAATGTTTCCGTTAAAGTTGTATCGCCTATTATTTTCAAAGCTCTTTTTTGATTCCTATCTAAGACTATAACTTGTTTAAGGGGCACCTGCACCAAATATGAGAAATATACTCAAGTTTTGGACGAATGAAGATTTTGTAAATTACAGTGAGATCAGAAGGGATGCACATTTTCTTGCACCGTCAGAGAAATTCTAAGCACGTAGCAGCATTTTTGACAATATCCTTTTTGTGATCATTTCATAAAAGTTGATGTATGATACACATAACAGGTACTGAAAGGTGATTAGTTTCCTAGATGGAAGTATCCCTCATGGATAGTGGCATCGGCGTTTACAGCGTTACGCAGGACAGCATTGAGTTTTTGAAGCATTGAATTCTAAACGTTTATTTAATCCCCATCGGGCAGTGCTATGCAGATCAGAATTTAATGTGCTTAACTTACGCTGCCCTTGAAGTGCCACATCCGAAGGACAAGGATGTGAATCTAGAAACGGATATGAAAATCTGAGGGTACTGTTATCAGCGAAACAGTTCAATGGATTAGAAGTGGCAAACAAGAGATAATTTATGAATATTTGGAAAAGAGTAGGACACAAAATAGAGCCCTGGGGCACACCAGCGTTTATTTTATGAGTTTCAGATTTGAAACCATCCAATACAACTTGTATTGAAGGATTAGAAAGGTAGTTTCTAATTCATCGCGGAAGAGATTCATCAATATCAAAAGTACGCATTTTCGATAAGAGAATTTCGTGCCAAACACTAGCGTGGAAGAACACCCCTTCAGAACAATCGGGAGAATACTATCGTGGTCAGCAGATGTGTATATCAAGATCCATAACATCGTTTAAGCTCTCAAGAACACGAGGACTCATGACTCATTTAAGCTTAAGTTCAATTTTAAGAGACAATAAGATGCTTAAATCGTTTAGGGTTAGCAAATTTACTTTTTTACGTACGAAATTAAAAAATATGCTTTCAAATTTTGTTCTGTAAGTTGGCTGAAGTAAAAGCCTAAAAACAGATGATAAAATGTTTCCACTGGAAATGTATTAAAATTATTAAATTCAATGGACGGGAGACTGACTTGATTCGTTATTTGGCTCATTAACAAAATAAATAGCTTTAATTTTAAATTTTACATTTACATATAGAAAAGACTTACAAAATTTAAGAAATATCATCTTTTTGTAGCTTAAGCCAGCTGGAGCTAATGGCATTTCTGCCGAACTATTCAAAGCGGCAGGCGATGAGTTGTTAGGAAGCATTCAAAATACGGTCGGAAGAAAGCATGCCCGATGAGTGGAATCTCAGCATAGTATGCACGATACATAAGAAAGGAGTTCCTCTAAATTGCGCCAACTACAGAGGCATCAGTCTCCTAAGCATTGCGTATAAGATCCTCTCTGCCGTATTATGTGAACGTCTGAAGCCATTCGTCAACAACCTGATTGGTAGTTAGCAGTGTGGCTTCAGACCAGAAAAGTCCACTATCGACCAAATATTCAGACTACGGCAGATCTTGGAAAAAACCCAGGAACTTCAAATCTATACCCACCACCTCTTTATCGATTTTAAAGTCGCGTATCACACCATCTATAGGAAAGAGCTCTACCGAGCAATGTCTAATTTTGGCATCCCTGTCAAACTTATCCGTTTGTGCAGAATGACGATGGAGAAGGCCCACTGCTCTATAAAGGTCGGAAAACATCTCACTTATTCATTTGATGTCAAAAAAGATGTTAGACAAGGCGATGCACTGTCACGCGACTTCTGCAACATCGTTCTGGAAAGAATTGTGCAAAACTCAACCGTCAACACTAGAGGCACAATCTTCCAAAGGTCCATCCAATTACTCGGATACGCAGATGATATTGACATAATTGGAAGATCAAAGCGTGATTTCAGTGGAGCGTTTTTGAGCATTGTGACAGAAGCGAAGAAGATTAGTGGTCAATGAGGGCAAGACAAAGTATATACGTGTTAGACAAAACGTCACCATGGACAACTATAACTTAGAAGGCAATTGAGAAGTAAAGTCCTCTCTCGAGCATCTAAAATCACCACCTATAAGACACTCATCATCCCGGTTCTCATTTATAGCGCTGAGGGCTGGACCTGTCAAATAAAGATAAGAGCGTCTTAGGAAGCTTCGAGAGAAAAATTCTTCGGGTGATTTTTGGTCCCGTACGAATTGATGTAGAATGGAGGTGAAGATATAACTGTATGGGCTGTACAGCGACATTGACCTAGTAAACAGATTTAAAGTCCAACGGCTTAGATGGATAGGTCATGTATAGCGAATGGACATCAACGCTCCAGCCCGGAAGGTCTCCGAATCCAATTTCGAGCGACGGCGCAGTAGAGGAAGACCGTGACTCAGTTGGCGCACTCAGGTGGGTGATGACCTCAACGAACTTGGCGTGCAAAACTTGAGACAGCTAGCTGGAGACAAATGTAGGTTGAGGCCCATGTCCACCGCGGACTGTAGCGCCACCTTACGTAAGTAAGTAAGTAAGGTTTTCACTAAGGTTTTTCAAAGTGAATTGGTCCTGTAGTTTATAAATCTGAGACTAGACAAGAGACTAAAATAGTATTGGCCTAGATGAGACGATACTATCTTAAAGGCATCCAAGACGAGACTGTATGTTTTTGACCGCCATTTTTGTTTACAGTGTAACTAGCTTAAGCAGAAAAAACAACTTACATGAGTTTCATATCAAGTATTTGTCGATCAACAATTAGTTCTAAGAAACACCGTTTAAGTTAAATTAAACTAAGTTAAAGCCCCGTTAACTCATACGTTAATTTCAACTTTATTTCTTAGATTAATAAACAATTTAATAATGACAATGATATTTGAATTTCTTAATATGTCCAAAACATAAATATATCATATAAAACATTCCCTTAGTGGATATTTGAAATACTCTTGGGTGCATGTTTTTTAATAGTTCTCTTAAGCGAGTTTCACTGTCAAAAGGCTGCGTATGTTTTATAAATTCCATTGATGCATAGCAATACTTAAAAGGATTTAAAATTGTCTTAACAAAATTCATTTGAATATCAAAATTTTAAGGTTTAATTCTTCCTTCGAAATTATCATACAAGACGAAACTTTTGCAAAAGTCTCGTCAGTTCTGGAATTAAGCTTATGCTTCCTTTAATTAACTAATATAAACAATTTTAGTGTTTAAGTAAGGAAAATCGATTTTTTAGGCAGTCAAAATATAATATATTTCCTTTTAATGACCAGCTGTCATATTTTGACACTTGACAAGTAAAAACTAAACAAACAAATAAAAGTGGAAAGATTAATGAATCAACAACACATTGAAACATTATATAACTTTTATCTAAAACTTACTTAAACCTAAGATCAGTATTATATTCACCTTAGAGCAAACCTATGGCATAAATTCACTAGAAACAAGCTTCTGAAAAAAAAGAGATAAAACGAGATCTAATTTCAAAAAGCTAAACCATTTAGTGTAAGGCTAATTGTTGTATAGCTCGTAGAATGGAAGGCACATAAAAGTTCTCACCGTTGACACTTGTGACTTTTTGATTACACGTTTTACGCAACTTGTTCTATTTGGAAAATCAGCAAAGGAGAGAGCGGGGAGATCGAATCCCACCATCAGACGACATTCGTTGGCTGAATCAAAAACAAAAACAAAAATGAAACGCAACCAAAAACATAAAACCAAACCCGTGTAGTGAGGTCTCAAAATACCGTGGCAAAACATATAACCCAAACCCAGAGTCTCTCTGATACTACTGGTGGCATGTTGAGGAGGTGAATCCATACCCGTGGTAAACATTGTAGTCGCGACCATCCTAATTACCCGATAAATTACGTTTCGTATACGTCAACACACGCTGGCGTGCGATAAAAATCTGCTCATAGGAGCAATTGTGGAAAATCAATAAAATCGGAGAAGGAGCAACCGATAACATGCGGACCTCATGTTACTGTTACTGGCGATATCGTAACACGGAGACGCATGACGGTTGTAATTGCTGGTTAAGCTGCTGTGTGCGTTGTTCAGGATTTGGATTTGGATTTGGATTGGGATTCGGATAGGATACATATATAGCAGACACCACATAAAGACGACCAAGTCTGCAACCATTCCAACTCTAAAAGACGCACTGACTCTTGGTAAGCACCACAACCATCAGCTCAGCATCTTTCAGCTTTATGTATACGCTTACGGACGCGGCAGGAGCGACGGAAGTTGAAGCACGACAAATGCAACAAAACCAAACGATTGAGGATGATCTTTCGAATTGGAAGATTCTGACTTTAATTTGTTCATAACATTGAAAGATTCTTTCGTTTATTTTAGGATTAAACTACATACGAGTATATACCATAACTTCTGCTACACTGCTATACCGTACCATACCAAAAGCAAAGGATCGTTACTTGAACTTTCGTTCTTATCAAGTTGTTGTCATCGCATCATCGCATATCATGGCATAAACCTAGGTAAGCTAGGAAGATGTCGTAAAGTTGTGAAAATATGTCTAGATGCAACTAATGGTGCTGCCTGCCAGAGGCTTCACATACACATAAGAATACATATACAAAGCCTCTCAAAACCGGGTAATTTGCTCTTTCAGTCACTATTAAGTACGACTAATTAGCGTGCGGGTTAGTTGAATATTTTATGCATCGGGTATAATTATCATGTTGGAATCCACGTTTATAGATAGATAGGCAGTTTTGACTATTCAAGAGTTGTGATGGAAATTGTACATACATATATATAAATGGAGATTTATTGCAACTTGTCAAATAGAAACGTGCGATCAAAAAGACTCTCATCAATCTTAATCAAAGAAAAATATTATTATTAAATAAGTTGAGGAGATATTAAAAACACGCTTATGCATCCGTTAGTCATATATGCATTGTCGATTAAGAAGAAGCTGGAATTGCTAATATGTAGAAAATTGAAGTAATTTGAAGGATTGAAGACTTGGAATAAGTTGACGCGGATTGAGATTTCCAAATAAAGAATGGAGTTTATGGAAGCTGGATTTAAATTAGAAGAACCAATAAAACAGCTTCCTATGCAGAAACATCTTGAAAGGTAGCTTAGATCATTTATAAGACAAATCACTCCCCGTTACTAACGGACAACGAAACTGACCTCAAGGTGGGTAACTTTTTACCATAAATGGATAAGCAAAGTGATATGAGGCCAATCACCTAAATTTGGTGTTATTTCTAGACGGCGCCGTTCCCAAAAACTTCTCCCTAACTCGTTCCCTAGCTCAAATTGTTTAAAGTTACGCACTCTATGTCACTTTCCACTTTTGCGCTTTCCTTAATTGTACTGCCCTGTGAGTGTAGACTCGAAGACTTTCTGGGCCGCAGCATTGTTTTCCTTGCGCTCTACGTGTTAGCCAACTGTATGGCAGGACGGTGATGATAAGAGTCTTATAAAGAGACACTTTGGTTGCTCGAGGGAGGGTTTTACTACTCAATTGCATCCATTGCCCAAAGAAACAGCGATTAGCAAAAGTGATTCTAGGTTTGATCTTAGCGTTGGTGATGATTTCTGAATTCATAGCACAGTCTTGTTAGACAATAACCTTAAATATCAAAGTTACGTCTGTCGATGGTGACGTTTTGATCGCGACGTCGCCGTTCGGTGTTATACGTCTTTTCTTGATTACATATTATACTTTGTCTTGCCCTCATTAACTGCTAGACTAATTATTGACTCAACTGTTTCAATACTGACAAAAGCCTTATTGACAACACGCAAACCTTCTTCAATTATCGCAATTTCATCAGCATATGCCAGAAATTTTACAGACTTTTGAAAGAAAATGCCTCAAGTGTTAGCTCTGCACTAATCTTTAAATGACAGTGCATCATCATAGGGCCTCTACTACGCCTACGCGCCATCGTCCAACATCCAACTCTTGTCTAGTGACGCTCATTCCGTCGTCCAGCTCTTCTTCCTTCTTGTATCAGCAGATTCCACTGCATTACTTGGGCTGTAATGCAGTCGTTACTTTTTTGAAGCGTATGGCCAATCCATATTGCCACTTACGTCTTCGTATTATAGATTCTATAGCCTCCTGACCTGTCCTTCTATGAAGTACCTCTTTTGAAATAGGGTTTGGCCAGCAAATCCTTAGGATGTTACGAAGACATCTATTTACGAATGTTTGCAGCTTTATTGTTATGGCTGAAGTAACCTTCGAAGTGCTGCACCCATGAAGAAGCAAAGATTCGACATTTGTGCGAAACAGTCGTAGCTTTGTTTTAAGCTGATTGAGTTATTCCTCCAAATTTTTGACAGCATACTGAACGGTTCTTTTGCTTTTCTGATGTGGTAGATGACGTTTTATTCGGTTTGAAACAATGCTTTCAAGGTATTGAAAGTCTCCAATTTTTCCACCAGTTGCCAGAAAATATTTATTTGAGAGGATGGTCGGCTTCCGAGATTGATCATTTTTGTTTTTCCGGAATTACTTTTCAGCCTCACAACTTCTACTTCTCTCTCCACACTTGTTGTCATTTGTAGAGATCTATGATCCTATGAGAGAGTAAGCAAACATCGTCACTTAATTCAACATCAAACTTAATTCAAGTGCTATAAATAGGATGTCAAATTCCATTGGATCCCTCCGCTAACTGACAGAGCTAAGCGCAGTACATGCTTGTCATCAACAAAAACAATATTGGAGACAGAATACAGCCCTGTCTGACTTCGCTTTGGATTTCATAGTCATCTGACAACCTACCATCATCGTTCAGAACGTGACACTTGGATCCATCATATGCTGCTTTAATAATAGCAATTAGTTTTTCTGGGATGCCTCTCCTTCGCAAAGCTAACCAGATATACTTCCTGTTAACGTTATCAAAGGTATTCTCGAAGTCGATGCAGGTGTAGTGGTGATTGATATTCAAAGTACTGTTGAATTATGATCCGCAGGGTGTTAATAGGATCAATATAGTAGGATCAAGCGCGGAATCCTGCTTGTTCGGCATCGAGTGTGGCCTCAAGGTGTTCTCTGATGCATTCCAGTATAACTTGTTGCGGTAAATTTTACCACAACAAGTTTCACCTCTCTTGTTGCTAACCACTCTTGACGATTTCTTACTGCGCCCCCAAAATTCTAAAAGAGTCTAGTAGAAACCTGGACCATCAGCCACCTGCTCCCCTAGCATTTTGGTAAAGCTAATTTAACACGTATCACCAAAGTGTGCGAAAGGATTCCACACCAACGACCTGTACGACGGTTGACCCACATATTGGTTGAACGAGATCATCAAGGCACGAAGACGGATACCCATGCCCAACAATGTGTGTAGTAAAGTCACACCAACATTAACCTAGTATAGCCGAGGGCCCATCATAAAGTATTACCGATAAAAAAATCACTCCAAGAATATCTTGACAACTTTTATTTTAATTATAGGCTTGGCTACCGACTTCCTTCAATACGACATAAGTAGTTTTTCCTCAACCAAAATCTAGCGCGTGTAGGTACTCGGTAATGCGAGGAATTCCACACGAATTTTCCAGAAAGTCTTGACTGGAATGGGTTCGAAAGTGAAGAGCTGAACTCACTCATTGAGCTACTGGGTGATCGCATCACCTCTTTAAAGAGATCGCGTGCGATGAAAGATATCTGGCTTCTCGGTCGCACACCCCAATCTTATGGATGGAGGAAGTTGCGGGACCGAGACAGATCGATCACCACGCAAAAGGTCCGAGAGAATTGCCTAAGGGCAAGTAGCCGGAAGGGTCAAGCTCGCCATGATGATGGCCACTTTTTGAATTGCGTCCAAAGCCTTTTGACTAAAGAAAAATTGTGTGAAGGAAATTTTTTGAAAAGACATACATTAAGTAATTTTCCTACGATAGTTTTTTTTTCTTTAAGTTTCTATTAAGTTAAAGATTTTGTTTTGTTCTGCCGTGGAGAAAAGTGAGGAAGGATTACGATAGTCGTTTGAGGAAGTCAAAAAGAAGCTAAAGATAGTGTTTCTAAAAATATCGCTTTTGTTTGGTGTTCATTTGTTTCAATTCGTCTTTTTGACCTTCGAGTCGAAGTATTAATTTCCTGATATTAAGTGACGCGTTTACCGTTTTTTTTTGATTTTTTTTCTTATCGAAATAATTTTCTTCGAGTGATTTCTTTTATCGGTTTTTATTATTACATTCATCATTTTCTTTTGCAAAACATTTATCGAGAATTGACCTTTTGTCAATCTCAATAATTCAATTTGTATCTTTCTCTTTTACAAAAGATCCTGTTTTTTAATCCCGGCTTCGGCCAAGGTTTTCCAGGCAATAAAACACAACTTAAATTTCCTTTCGGAAAAATAAAACCTTTCTTTTATTTCGTGAGTTTATTTGAAGAAAAATTTTTCAGCTACTGGTTTTGGTAAACTTCCAGTAAAAAGTTTCCTGGCGCCCACTATAATCAATACGACTTGGAGAAATTCACCTCGTCGTATTTCGATATCATTTTGATATCAATTTCATTTCAATTTTATTAATCACCTTGATTAATAAAATATTCACCTCATCGAAACCCCCCCTTAAGCTGAGCTACCGGGCTGGCAATACTTTTATTGCTACCTGTGGTGAATTCTTTCACCTGTTTGTCATATCGACTGACGTTACTCGTAAAGTGTCATAATAACTCTCGCGGCACATCGGCGCGCGGTGTGCAATTTCGATTTTGTTTAATTTTAAATCAATTAAAACAAAAGGAATTTAATTTGGATTCGGAAATCCAATATTGTTTAAAAAACAATCTGAATTATATTCAGTCCGTCGGGTCGGTATTACGGTGTAAAAATTTGCAAAAAACTTTTTCTTAGTGTTAAGTGTTTTAATTGTGGCAACGATCTCAACTTTACTGGGAGGTGCGGTAAGGATTCGGTAATAATTTTCTTCAGGCGCTTCAGAAGGTATCAGCTGCACGTTGTTTGCAAATACTCGGTTTAAAACCGAGGAAAAGTGTTTATCCACCTTCTGACTTGCTTATCCACCAAACTTATCACAGTACCGGCTACTTCTTTCACCAGATATTGCTTTGATCTGTGTGTATCAGTCAGTTATTTTGCAAACGGTCCTGTTGTCGCACCTGTTTGTAGCATCTTCTGCTTCTTTCGCCAAGGCGTTGATGTAGTTACGCTTGTAGTGGCGCACACTGCGGTGAACCTTTCTCTTTTTCATGCGATACGAGGACTCCAGCTCGTTTCTTTCTTCCTTTTGTGCAGCCCTTAACTGTTCACGTTCGTTAATCCTTGCCCAAAATTCTTCTGAAATCCAAGTGCTGTTGCTTCCTTTTTTCCGACCGACTATTCTGTCAGCACCTGAAATGAAAACATTTTTCACACCATTTCAATGGTGTTCGATGTCGTCATGTATTGTGCTGCTGATTTTTCTCATTTCGTGTGATAGGTGGTCCCTAAACTGCTAAATTCTTGACGGGTCGTAGGATCATTTAGTCTGGGGCTGTTGAATTTGGGGGCACGTGTTGTTCCCTTGGATCTTCAAACTGTATCATTAAGTGTTGATAGCTAACCAATGTACATTTTTGTCTTGAAAAAATCATGTATAACATCAGTTTATTGTAACTGGTTCATTAATTTAGAAAAATCACCAAGAAATTCTTTAAATTTCAGAATTAATTTCATAGTATGTTAATAGTTTTTTTCTCCATAATTTATGCTTGTAACTGTTTTTAAATTTCATTTCGATTAATAAATAATAAATTTAAAAAGAAGTTTGCGAAAGTGGTCATTCCATATCCTCAGCATTAACTGCGGTTATGTTGTTCTTTTACGTGGTTTATGTGCTTGTGTATTTCATTTCATCTTCTCATAGAGCTTTCGAACTTCATTTCTGCTTCTGAACCACTTAACATCATCGACCGCACGCTTCTCATGCTCTCTTTTTTTTCCTCTTGAGAAAATAGGGTAAATTTCACCATTTCTGATAATGGAGCTCATGAACAAATGAAATCGGGAGGGATTTGACTTCATATGCAGCTGAAAAAAGGACCTCCTTAATTGAGGTTGGTCTGAAATTGAGTTTCAGGGTATTATCTGAAAAATTTAATATTACTGTTGAATTGTTTCGAGGAAAAGTGGAGGATAAGTAGTGGGTAGTGCATGGAATATTTCAACAGAACATAGTTAGTAAAAGTATCACTAAATACACAAAGAACGTGAAACACTAAAGCGATGTTCATTCGATCATTTAAAAAACTTTTTTTAGAAGTCTATTTAAATGCTTTAAGCTTTTTAAAGGTTCACCAATTCTTGAACAGTTGTCGGTCTAATTTCATACAACTAGCAATATATATTACGCGATTAAGAACTCCACTTTAGACAATGACATCGTGATCTTATTTTAGTGAGCTAATGATGAACTGTTCCTGAACTGAAGTTCCAAAACTAAAACACAGGAGTGTGAATTTAAAGTCGAATACGAAAAGCTGATAAGAAGCTGCTTAAAACCGTCTAAACCGAACTCTATTTCACGTTTAAATAGACTATTTCTAATCCAACAAAGAAATCGAAGAGATTCATCTATTCTGAAAGTCTGCACTTTCGATAAGTGAACTTGATTTCGAACTCTAAAGTTTAAAACGGGTTAACTTTTTGACATAATGTTTAATTCAGTTGATCGGTAATTATCATTATAATGATATTTTTGAACAATTTCTTATTATGTCATAAATGAAGATTTATCGACTTTCAGAAGCTTTTCTATTTTCTTGACCGTCTTCTTGAATAAAATTTAAATAATTAAATCAAATGATTATAGATGAAGTTTTTTAGCGAATTATATAGCGAGGGATATGATTAAACTTTCTTTATCATCAAGTTCTAATTTTACGAACAAGAACAAAAGAAAAATCGGCTTCGGTACCGTCTCAAAAAAAAATGAAAGAAATTGATGATCGATCGATTGATTTATGTCAGTGTTTTTGCTACTGATGATGCTTCTTCTTCAAACAATATTCCCCTGGGGTTGTATTTTTGGAAATAATTTTCTCATCCTCCAGGTTGAATGCATCTCTAATGATTCGGCTACCAGAAACCAAGCCAGACAGCCACAGCAGACCAACGGAACGGAGGACGGGAAGTCATGCAAAATGCTGGAATAACTAACTCTCTCGCCTCTATATATTTTCCCATCGACATAATATAATCGCGTCTCTGATGATCCGCTGGGCTATAATACCACATTCACGCCTGGACACAGTATAGACAGTAGACACGGATGGACATGGAATAACGGTCGTTGTCGGTCGGTGGTGTGCGCAATGTTGGCTAAATGTAACCCCAAGCAATACGTTTTAAATCATTCATACCGCACGATGCAGATTAGGTTTAGAAAAAGAAGAAGACGACCGACGACGAAGTGACGGTGATGGCATTCAAACACTCTCGGTGCCATCACGCCATCCTCCATTATGGTTCGGATACTTCCGGCTAACCAAAGCGGATGTGGTGGAATATGGAATTATGATTTCTTTTTTAAAACTGAAAACGAAATTTTTGTGATTTTAATTGAAGCAACATTCAACGGACACTTGAATAAGGTAACCGTGTTTCCCCACAGAACTGATGCATCATCATCAATAACATAGATTCTGACTTGGCGTTAGCGATGATGATGATGGCGTGGCCAAAACTCAAGATCGGTGTAAACTTATCTTCAGAGCTCGCTGTTTGTCGTGATCAATTGAGAGCAATTTATTATGAAATGAGGGTGAATTATATATCGACTTTTCCATTAAGCGATATTTACCAAACGCCGCCGCTCTGCACCGACCTCTTACAGTTCCATCGCATCAACCCTCCCTCGCCATCACCCTCGACCTCGATATATCATTCAAGACTATCCGATCGATACTCACGCCAGGCATTTCCAGTTCTATTTTCCGCAATCTCTCTGCGCTGTAGATGGCAGCACGGTCGGCATGATGATGGTGACGGACGGCAGCGGTGGCGGTGGTACATGTCGTTTGCGTGCGATATTTCTGGCTGTTAAACATGGGAATTAAGGTATCTACAATGCACTGAATATGTTCACCCGAGAGTTCAGCATTGTCGTCAGGTTTCGTGCATTCATGGATAGCTGAGAAGCGAGCGCATCATCTTTGGACCAGATTTATTTCATCGGCTTTTAAGTGAACGGATAAATAGAGAACTATATACACACTCCCCCCTTGCTGGCGTTTGCCTCTCCTGCTTGCTCTTGATGGTCGTATTTATATAATTTAAAAATAATAGTGGCATGGATCATTGGCATTCGTTAAATTGAATTTAATGCGGCACGTTAATAAAATATCAGCTTAAAAGTGATTGCTGCTTCTTATGGCAAGGCACCCAGACTCCAGAGCCATAGAGGAACGGAGAGTCAGAGCCTATATAGAGTCAGACCCAGATGAGATGGCGATGGTCTCTATGGACTTATGATTTATTTACAGGGGCTGCGGTTAATGGGCAGCACGAAGTTCTTTAATCATAAATAAAGCAAGTACACATCAGTTCGTAGTACACAGCTCACAGTTCGAGGAGGTATTGAAATGATGAATAGATGTTGAATAAGTAAATAATATACCTATGGAGCACATTTTTTTAAGTTGAAGGTTATTTTGGAATGTATATACACATAAGAGAATAGAGAAGTTGAAATTTGATTTGATGTTGTAATAATGGTTCTGAAAGTTTGAAGACAGCAAACAACAAGAAAACAAAACCGATTGCAATAAACGTCTTTGGAAGTGGACAAAATATGGATGAAATTATATGCTTTTAGGTTCAAGTATAATTATTGAAATGAGAAATTCATCTTATTTTTTCCAATTGACTCTGTGCTCCTGTTGTCCACAAAAAATTATAGGATCCCAGCATTTGACTGCGACTTGCAAGGCAAGTTATATTTGTTTGTTATTAGAGCGTAGGTTGCTTTGTTTTTTTTTATTGGTTAATCCTAATCCTAAAATTTGTCACTTTTGACATCTGTAACTTTTAACACCTATCACTTTTTAAATATGTCACTTTTGATACCTGACAGTTTTGAAATCTGTCACTTTTGATACCTGTCCCTTTTGATACCTGCCACTTTTGACATTTGTCACTTTTTACATCTGTAACTTTTGATATCTGTCACTTTAGACATCTGTAACTTTTGAAATCTATCACTTTTGACATCTGTCATTTTTAATATTTGTCAAAAGATCATGTGTTGAGCGTTCTTAAAAGCAATTTACAAAACCTTTTTGTTTAACGGAGTTTACTATGTGTTGGTTTTTGGTGGCTGGTGTTTGTGTCGCTGGTGTACCTTCTTGTCATTTCTGTGCTCCCGTTACTTTAAAACCCTATGATATTCTGTGTTTCGTTACTATGTTATTTGTTTCGGTAACTATGGTTATGAATTGGTAACTATGGAGTTTGGTTTATTTGTTGAACTGTAGTAACTGCCAGTATACCTAACTGCTTGTCATTTCTGTGCGCCTGTTACTTTAAAACCCCGTTGGTGTTAATTTAAATCTTTGAACAAGCGCTATATATTAATAACTCATATTTTCTTCCTTCCCTGCATGAAACTAGTTATACTAATACAAATCTCAGACCTCAACTAAAAACGCACACATTCTGAATTTTATACTCTGTTTCATGCAATGATCAAACATTTTCACCGGCCACCAACACGTATATTCTATATTCAAGTCTTGGGCTCATTGCATCTTGTGGATACCTCTTAACTTACTTACGAGGTATATTGATTCTGTATTTGATAAGTGCTAGCTCATCTTTTTCATATATTCATATTTCTAGGTGTGACCACAAACCAGGTACGAACTCATCATCATCAGTGAATTTTCATTGCACCACTCGTCTCCTCCTTCAATCCATTCAAATACTGAAATTGCCTCATAACATAGCATAAATAATTAAAATTGAAATTTTCTCTGCTTATGCTCATCATGTGTGTATATGAAGCCTCTCAGTCTCGTTGGGCTTGCTGGCATAGAGAATTGTTGGAATATCCACCTCCATCTATCAGGGGACGCAACAAAGTCCCTGATTTACCATCGTCGTCTATTTTCGCATTCCATAATTGTGAACATATCTCCAATTATGAGGTTGATTGCCGGCACTAAGATGGCTTAAAAGAGTAGGTATCTACTCACTTTAAGCTCTTGTGTGTGTCGATGATGAGGAAATTCATCTACGACCACTACAAAAAAAAAACCTTCAACCACTCATAATCCACCATGCCGCAATGATCAGCACCAGACTGTGGGGCTTTGTGGACAAGGAGCCATCTTTTGCGATGTAGGCCAAAACTGCAATAAGCCAACCAGCGCAACGAACTAACAAAACTGCAACACTCGATCATAAATCTTTTTAATGCTTCCTTGCAATGTTCAAAATTTTGTTGCTCACATAGCTCAAATAGCCAGAGCTTCTTATTTTGCCCCATCATCATATTGTTTGTATGGATATAGACTTGAGGTCATAAACAGACTTTGAGCCATAGTATAAGAGCGGCATCTGAGTGGCATCAGCCATCAACATCAACAGCAGCACCAAACATACCACCATCATCGAATAACAGAGACTCCTTAACCTAAAGAAAGCGAAAAAGCTAATTTAAAACAATTAAGTTGAACGAACTATCTTTATTAGCAAATGAATATGAGTCTATACTCAATGATACCAGATGGAAAGACTTCCAACCTAGCCCTCGCTCTATCTTGGATATGCGGTATGGGAGCTCTGATTTAGTGAAAACCTATAAAACTCCAGGACTGATGTTAAAAACCAGCCCATATCGAAATGAAACCCAATTTTCTAGTCGCTTTGTGTTACTGCTGCTGTTGTTGCTTGTGAGCTCCTTTTTTAACTTCCTCACGGCTCCTTTTGTAAAAATGTTATAATTATTTCTGCTCATAAATTAAACCGTCAAGAAATCTGTAAGATTGCCAATCTATCACTCATCAAGCTTGAAATGAGGGTATAAATCTGGGTGAACGAAATGGTTGGCATCGTCTTTGTCGTCGTTTGTTGTCGTCGCGTCCGTCGCATCGTGAACGTCATCATCTTTGGTTTGTTGTCTAGGAAATATGTACAACCAAGTGAAACTTTACATTTATACACGTTTAACCTTATGTTTGGTAGTTTATATTCGAATTCTTTTCGCCTTCCTGTGAATTATTTTCTTTTTTAAATTGAAAAACACTAGCTTTGTATTCGAAATAGAAAATAAATTAATGTACCATGCTAAATCTATTTGAAAAGCTACTTTTGCTTTATATTAGCCTTATGGTAGTCTCATAATGATGGTTAAAAGAGTGAAATAAACAATTAAAAGGAGCATTAATTTAAATCGTCTTTTAAGTGAAGAAATGAAGTCTAACGATAAGTCTTCTTTATGGAAAAAAGTAATTTAATAAAACCACTAAACCGTTACTCAATTTTTATTCTCAGATAAACTTCAAGTTATTGCATAAAGTTTTTTGAGAACCTCCAGTTTAAAGAATTCTTATATAATTAAGTTTTCATAAAATAACACCAAAATAAGGTTTTAGTATCAGCTCTTTCGTATTTCTAGAATTCATTTACGGAAATCTGAACAATAATTCATGGAAAAAGTGTTTTGTGGTTTTTCTTGGGCTTAGACAAACAAAGATTTATTAAGTTTTGTTATTTACTTTGGTCCTTTTTTTTGTTGATTATTTATAATTTGGAAACATAAATTCTGAAAAATGAATGTCTAAAAAAATTAGGTAATTTAAAAATGTTGTGTTCTTTTGGTGGTATTACCTTTAGTAAGGAAAAGTAAGCTTCTCATTAAGAAGCTGCTATAGAACTGTTGCTTGTACTTTTGCATGCATGTTAAGTAAGGTTGGGTTAAAAAGGGAGTCTGTGATAGAAAGAGCAGTACATATTGAGGCCAGTTTAATGGCCGATTGTGATACCACAAGAATATTGAAGCATTCTTCTTAGCTCATTGAAACCAGTTTGAGTTTCTTACGAAACTTGAAAGACTGATTATGTTAATATGATTGAGATCGTTAGCTAATTTTTACGCTTGGAGCTAAAGCAGGGACATATGTTTCGCTGAAACTTTTGTATCTTTTGAGCACCTCCGTAAGGTTTCACAATTTCGGACGTATACAGTAAAGTACAGAGATTATTTTTTTACTCGCACTACAAGAATGTGGAATGCTTTACCAGACTCAATATTTCCCACTCATTACAATATGGATATATTCAAAAAAATACAGAGAAGGTCAAGAACTGTTTCCTCCTCTTTCTCATCCTAACATCTTCTGCAAACGTCATTTGAGAAAACGCCTAACCGAGTTACGTGCTTTTCTGTTAGAGAGTGTCCGGATATGACACCGATAATCGAGTTTTTATGTGATCTGCTTATGGAGACAGCAAGCACCATGATCGCTTAAACCAAGGGTTCAGATCGCCTTTGGTTGGTTGAGGCCCAGGTCCACTCCGGACTGTAGCGCCACCTTAAGTAAGTAAGTAAGTTTGATTTCTTCATAGCGTATTGCATTAGCAGAAGTTTTCATGTAGCGATTGCTATTCCATCATTAGCCAAATGTGGTAGAATGGGTTGTACTGTAACATTTCTGGTGACTTGATCTACTTTACAATTTCCTGGAATGTCTCAACAAATGTGCCATCTCCATTAGAGATGATTGCATTTATGGATGAGATTTAAAAACGGCCTGAGAAAATACGGATATAAGCTGCTGGTATTACGTTTTTAAGCCAGGACAAGCTTTCTTTTACTGCCGAAAAATGACCCTGAAACACGCTATAATGATTTGGAAGGAGGAATGAGAGTCATCATTTCAGTCGTTCATAATACACTCCCACCAACCCATTTATTTTTTGTCTTGATCTATCTGGGAAAAAATTAATTAACTCGTCTTCTAGTATTGCCCTTTCTTTGCAGAATGATCTAAAAGGTTAGAAATTTGGAAGTTTCTATTAAATTGTATTTGAAGGATGGTGTAGTCTGTGTACTTTGGAATGGACGCTAAATACTTAAGATTCAGGAGTCGCCAATATTGTTGTTAACCCACTGCGATGAAGCTTTGGGTGATTAGCAGAGCTTGCAACTATTTGTTCGCTAAGTATATCAAGAGGTGTAAGGTTTCCAGTGTAGAAGATGGGGCCATGCGAAGCGATCAGAGTGTACATAGGCATGCTGAACATTAGACTTTATTTAGTTTGTTGCGGTTTATAGCTGTTTCGAAAGCAATCAACCATAATGCCACACCGTATACAAAAATCGGTCTGATTACCGATCTGTATAATCAATACGCTTACGCTTCCTATCCAATACGCTAAACCTTCGTACTCGATTAATATTTCGGATAGTGTCATAACTCATGACGAATGTTAAACCGTATTAGTGAAATTGAAGGACGAAAAAGCTTCAGGACTTGATGGTATACCGCTGAAATTCTTTAAATCTGATAAAGAAAGGCTAACTTTAAATTTAACATAGGTTTTCAATACAAATTTGGATATTGGAATACTACCAAAACAGTTAAAAAGTTTCTGCATTTTTCCCACACATAAGAAAGGCAACATTGATGATCCATGCAACTACCGTGGGATATCCTTTCTCAACGCCACCTACAAGATATTCGCAACATTATTAAATAACCGATTGATCCGTTGAATTCATGATAATTAGTTGCTTCTCGACTATCGACCATATTTTTGTACTGCAAAGCATGGTGGTAACCACTATTGAACAAAAAAGAAACTCTACGTATTTTTTGTCAATTTCAAGGCAGCTTTTGATACCGTTGAACGGGATGACAGATGACAGATAAGGCAGCTGTATGGAATGTTGGCTAAAAGCCGGAGAGTTTTGAATCGAAAATGGGAGTCAACCAAGGTTGCAATTTAAGCCCAAATCTTTCTGTTTTGTTCATTGAGGACCTGTTTGACTTTTTTCCTAATAGAATTGAAATATCGAGGACACTCATTGACGTCATATTGTTTGCTTACTCGCCCGAAACACTACAGTTGACGATTAACCGACTAAATGTGTATTGTCTCGGTTATGGAATCTGAAAGTCAATTTAAGCAAATCCAAGTCGATGATATTCCGGAATGGTTCTAGTAGAACAGAAATTGCACTATGACAGAGAACCAATCGAGATTGTTAAAGCCTAAAACCATCTAGGGTTTACCATAACCAGCAATCTTAATATGGAAACACACCTTAGGGAAAGCTGATTAAATCTAAAAGCGCAATATGCACTTTTGCAATATGAAAGAAATACTTCTCAAACCAGTCAATATCACATAGTGTTAAATATAAGGCCTTTGTTGGAGTGGCGAAATCTATTATGATGTATGCAGCACACATATATAGTGGAGAGAAATTTGAAAGAGGCTCTTCATAAAAAGATTCTTTCGTTTACCGAAAAACACCCCAAACTATATGATCTCAATTGAGACAGGACTATCACCGCTCTTCAGCAAACCTATTAAATGTCATGTTGATTATATCAAAAAAGTTGTAAATATGCCAGATGAAAGACGTCCAAAAATTCTGGCATTGAAAATAATTGAGAAGAAAAATCTGTGGTATAAGAAGCTAGAAGACCATGCTGCCTACTGTGGAACGGACTTTCGTATAGTTAATGAAAATGGTAAATACTGCGATGACGACCTCCGAATGTAATTGCAAATTTAGATGAAAAACTGAGAGACGTCGTTATTAATAAAGCTAGGTCCACGGTGCATAGATCATAGATCACAATTTATGCGAACAATTTATGAAAACAAACTGGAGCTCATATCGGAAATCTTCAAAATGAGAGGAAAAATGATAAGTTTTAATTATATACCACATCGGAAGGATCCGCCTATCTACTGCAGCCTTTAAAACTTAAGCGTAAGTGAAGATATAATCCATTTCGTAGAAAAATGTTCAATTTTATGTGACATATGCAGAAATTTGCTCGGCAGCAATGTGAAGTCACCAGAAGAAATAGTGGCCCCCCTTAACTGTGAAGAAAACATCAATGAATTATTTAACTATTTTTGAACTGCAATATCTTAGCGCAATAAAATTATAAACGAAATGCTGATTCAACAAAAAAAAAACTTCAATTAGATAAACATTGTTAATTTTCAAACTGAGGTCAATCGGCAGACGGCATAGCCAAGCTTTAACGATTTTACTCAATTATTTTTTAAACAATGTACAAATGTATATAAACAAATGTTAATAAATCGAATTATTTATCTATCTTTCTGGTGAAAGTATTGGTAATCGTAATTGCGTGTTGTAAGCCCTGTTTTTTACAAATAGCATTCTGACAAGAGAAGTAGTTTCTTTTTTTCTTTCTTCTTTATTACGATTTCAATTTAGTTTTCTTGTCTAAAATAAGATCCAAGCACTAAGCCTCATCTGATAACTTTAATATTAGAAGGATTAACATGAAGAATTTTGCCTTTCCTCGAAAATGTGATAAAATCGGTTTTTGGTGGGTTGACATGTAGTCAACACTGATCAGACCAAAGTATTATTTTATCGAAGCCGTTTTGTAAGAGTTCTTTTAGGGTGTTACGGGTTCTTTCTTGAGACCAAAATATCTCTGAAACTCTACGCATTCAGACCAGTTAGGATTTTCTTTTTCAAGTGAAAAAGACAGCCTGTGTTTTTGAAGCATTTATTTGTATTTTTCAAGCATTGCAGTAGCTTTGTATTTCATTTAATGCTGATTGCCAGTTAGCTTCTATCAAAAAGCCAACTGAATCTGAAGAAAAGACACAGGTATCATCAATCTTAATGAGATAGATTGGAAAATTAAGAGTTAAAAGCTTATGTAGCAAAGCTTTATGCCAAACTGTGTCAAACGCCTTTTGAATGTCAAGGAGCAGTATGCCTGTGCTTTTTTCTTCATTGAAATTTTCCTTAATGTGTTTAGTTATTCTGTGCACTTGGTGAACTAATTGTGGAAGGCACGAAATACAAACTGTTCTAGTGGAACATCTGTATTTTTGTTTTTATAACTTGTTCAAAACATTTACTTAATGACCTAAGTAGACAGATCGGACTGTAATTGCAAGGCATGTCTGCAGATTTGCCAGGTTTTAAGAGCGAAATAATTTTAGCTTATTTCCATCTAACCGGAAAATAATTTAACTAAGAACAGGAACTGAACAAACACTGTATGTATTTTATTCCTGCCATTTTAAGATTTTTAAGATACAAATTCTTAAGCTTGTCAAAACCTGCTGATTTTCTGTTTCTAAGTGACAAGATAATAGTTTTAACATCATCTAATGAAACCCCATCATCGGGAAAATCAATATTTGAAAGTTCTAAACAATTAATCGAATTATTTACTGAAGACTCAGTAATGTTCTTTGTGGTTATATTGTCTAAATGATTGTTAGAAAAAATGTTTGCAAGTGCGTTCCCTTTTCCAAAATCGGACAAGGCTATTGTATTTCCTATTTTCAAAACAGGAACGAATGAATTTTTCTTTTTTATTATTTTTATAATGTTCCAAAATGGCTTACTTCCAGTTTTTTAACTTTGAAGTTTTTTATTCCAAGTTTTGTTTGTGAAAGCGAGAATTTGATCTTTTATCAAAGCGTTGAGAAACTTTACTTGCGAGATATAATACGGATCTCTACGATTTAGGTTATACGAATCTTGATAATTTCGATAATGTTTAAAGGGAGGTTATTACCGTAATAACAGCTTACTTGTTTTTTGGAAATTGCTTGATCAGCGCTTTCGAGGATAGCAGTTGTAAAGTTTGAAACATTTATATCTATCTGTTGAAGACTCAGCTCATCTATATGAATGTTATTCATACTTCTTATCTTTGGTCGCACTTCACTTTTATATAAAACTGGTAAATGGTTTGAGCCTACTTCTTTTATAACCATGGGTTGAGTAAACAGACTTGGGATGTTCGTTAAGAAAATATCCAAATGATAAAATTGAAACGTTTTTCGTTAGTAAATTGCACCACCCGAAAAATAAACAGAAATTATATTTAAAGCTGAACCATTTAATTAATAATTATTTAATTGTATTCAATTTAATTTCTTTCGTCAAATAGATCTACAAAAACAAAAACCAAAGAAAATTTTAGAACTTTTATTTTAACTAGGTAGTGTACAATACCTTAAAAATTCTTTTTGTAAAAAATCATTTTATATTACAAATTTTCTGTCCGTTTATATTCTCAATGTTCATTTGTACATTTAAAACCATTGAACTCTTTTGTTTATCTTTGCATTCAAAACTCAAATTCAGAAATAATTTTACGCCATTATTTTTAAAGACACTATAGAAAGCCAAATCCTAAAAATTATAATCATGCAATTTGAATTTTCCTCCTTTAGCCATTCCCTTGAGGAAACACACACATTTTTAATAATTAGTGAAACAAAACATTTTATAATTATTGTTTTTCTTTCTGATGTGAAGTATTTAAAAAATAATTTAACGAACATTTAAAAAATATCACTAATTTAGACAGGTTTTCTTCATTTTTTAATTAAATAAATATAGAGTCACACGAAAAGATAATAATAGTTTAAATACTGTGAATAATTTTGATATCATAACCTATTTAATCAATATTTATATTTTTATATGACTCCTCGTATTAGAAACGTATAATCTTCCTAGTTCCCACAGTATTATTATTATTTAACAAAAACACTTCATAGTTTGATAAATTTATAGTTTGAACCATTAAATCGATCACTCGAGGGCGTCCACTTAACCAAAAGAAATTATATACCATCATCTGCTATTTTCCCATCATGAGCGAGCATTGAAATGGGAAATTGGGGGTATTTGTACCCTTTTATCTAGAAAAAATTTGCATGACAGTTTTGTTCCATTAAATAGCCAAATAAAATTATTATTTCATGACAATTAAATATTGTAAACATATACCTCGTCCTCATCATATTTCATGCCACTTTTCATTTTGAACTTGAGAACCCCCCTTCGATAAACTTTTTTAATGCGCCTCTGAATAATCCGAATGACTTAAAATTGCGGCATAGAGAGTAGTGGCACAGGGCCAATTTCGCCAACTTCCAAATTAGGAACATCGGCTAGCTCACTTTGTAACAGTCCAATATGTTCGTTTCGATTACGAACGACAGCATTAGCCCACTAGGCTATAAAGTAGATATATGGCAAACGTTGATTGACCAACAAAATAAAAACTTCTTCTTATTTCTCTTGATGTCTGGGAATTCAAATTTTCAAAGACTTAGACTGACTGCCATAATATACTAGATGCTATGTGGCCTATACCTGCCTTTTGGTTGCTTGATGATGATCGGATCACTCTTTGCTACCACAGAGTTGTACATAATTGCTTTTGCTTCTGGCCAATGTAATAAATTACATCTCATGATACGCTTGTTGGCTATTATGGTCCATTATACTTTGAATTGATTGTCAAAAGTGCGATTAGGTTGGAGGTTTTTTATTTGTAGGTCTTTCGTTATTCAGGATGATTCGCCTAGCTGTTAGCTTGATTTGCGTTATGGGTATATGTTGGTAAAGTGCCAACACATAAAATTGTGTCGATATGATTAATGTTATCGGGGGAAGTCTTTGGAGTCTTCAAGCTTTCACGTTGGCATTATTTTGTCGGCTATGAAAAGAAATATGAGTAATGGCAATCAAAAATGGGATTCAATGTGTGCCACTGAATGATTTTCGCATAAACATAAACCATGTGTCCAAACATACAAAAGTTGAATTATGGGTAGAATATGGTTTCGATTGGAATTTAATTGGCAAGTGTTTGGTTTTAGAGATCTAATTGCCAGTTTATGCGGCATGATCAATTTTTGAAGTTTAACAAATATGATTTTTTAATTGATGATAGAAAATTAAACTTAGGTACAGAAAACAATCAAAGATATTTTTTATGGTTTAAAAAGAGTTCTCACGATCTTTTTTTTAGAAATCAGGTGATTTAGGTTATTTGATTATTTTTGTGGGAATATTTTCTGCGAGCGTTTTTTTTGGTACTTAACTCAAATAAAACGCACGACTCTATCGCATGGACATTGTTGCTTTTATAATTTAAATTGAATTTTCAAGTTTTTAGTTTAGGACGTTAAAATAGCAAAGAAGCTATTTCAAAAAAAGTTATAAATAAAACCAAAAACCAACTTCTTATAAGGAAAAAGAGAGAGTATAAGCAGCGTACGTTTAAAGCTGTTGAGACGTTCAAAAGCAGAAATGAAGATCGAACATTTGATGAGCAGGTGAAATTGTATTCAACAGTACATAAAACTTGAACCGAAGGCCTCAAAGACGAAAGTGGAAACATCAGAATAGAACCGCAGTCAATGCTGATGATATGGAAGGACCACTTCTTCAGACTGTATAACGGCGACGAATAACTGAATTCCGCTGCCAGGCAGAGCTATCCATTCAATATATACATATGTAAGTATGGTACTGTAGTGCTCAAAAACCACCATTTAAAACTTGTTTAAGCAAATCTGGAGGGAGAACTCAATGCGTTATTAATACCCTTAACATGTTTAAAGCTAAAACACAGTGCGAGCTTTAGGAAAATAGCGAAGGATTTAAGAGGAGATACGGATACACATTGATCTTAAAGTTTTCTATATCAAAATGATAGGGAAAAACAGATCTGGGTAAAGCATTCCACATTCTCGATGTGCGGTTAAAAAAAGAATCCCTATACTTGACAATACGTCTGAAATTGAGTTCAAGGTTAAACTGATGTGCATTCCTAGAAGTACGAGTATTACAGTTGAATTGTTTGAGGGGGCTAATTCGACAGAACACTGTTTATAAAAATATCGGTAGAACAACAAAAGGCATAAAATATTGCGGCTGTGTTCGAGTGACGTAACTATTTCGGTTATAGTTCTATCGAATATCATTTTCAAAGCTCTTTTTTGGATTATGACCAAAATACTTAAACTTGTTTTAGGGGCACCTGCCCAAATATGAGAGTTATATTCAAGTTTTGGGCGAAGAAAGGCTTTTTTAATTTCAGATGAAAATTTTCTTGAACCGTTGGAAAATTTTAAGCACCCAGCAGCATTTTTGGCAATATCGAATATGTGATCATTCCATAAGATGTGATCTGTTTTATATATACATACCGAGTACTGAAAGTTGATTAGTTTCCTGGATGCAAGTGCCGCTCATGGATAGTGGAATCGGGGATGGGTTACGCTTTAATGACAGGAGACATCATTGAGTTTTCGAAGCATTAAATTCTACATGGTTTTTGATTCCCCATTGTGCAATACTGTCGAGATCAGAATTTAATGAGCTTATCATACGCTTCCGTTGAAGTTCCACCTCCGAAGGACAAGGAAGAGAATGTAAATACGAATATAAAAAGCTGAGGGTACTGTCATTCGCGAAACAATTTCGTAGTTTCAGACAAAAGATCATTTATAAAAATAAGGAAGAGGGTCGGAGACAAAACGGAGCCCTGGGGCACACCAGCGTTTATTTTGTGAATATCACCAACCCGTCCAAAAAGGTAATTTGTAACTCAACCAAAAAGGGATTCATCAATACCAATAGCATGCATTTTCGATAAGAGAGCTTCAAGTGCAATAATCTTACTTTCTCCAAAACGATGTTAAGATTTGTTCCACTGTTCGGTGGGATAAACCATAAGATCACCAGTGGACCTATTGCCACGAAACGCATACTGCCGGTCATTAAGAATCTCCCGTTCTTTAAGATTTGTGTAACTTGATAATTAATTAGCGTTTCCATGACCTTGGAAAGAAGAATATTCAGCAATAGAGAACATTTTTATATTCAGGAGCTTGGCAGAGAATTTCTTGAAGTAGAGAAAAAAGCTGTACGTGTTTTTTGTCGATTTTAAAGCAGCATTTGATACAATCGATCGAGGTGTACTATTTTGTAAGGTGTATAGTCCTGTGATACAAGTGAAGACCTCTCTGACTGGTTTTAAATCTCATCAGAGTGAGACAAAATATTATATTGAGCCAGACTTTGTTAGACTAACTTTTAGAATACCTGCCGGGTAAAGTGGATTTCGCAGGGATGCGTATTCAGCCATTTCTGTTTGCAGACGATATAGTCATTTCTGCGAAATCACTGGAAACTATGCAGCTCATGATTAATAAAGTTTACCAGTATTGTCAGATATGCAAACAAATGAAAAATGGAGCTTTCATCGCGAAAATATTGAATGTGTGCGTGACTACAGATGCCTGGCATTACTGTTACAAATAATTTGAATATTGAAAACACTTGAAGGAGAAATTGGTTAAGGCGAAAACTGCTATTAATATATGACATGGAAACAATGCTTCATGAATAAGTGTTTAACTCATAGTAGCAATTTTAAAGTCTTTGAAGCATTAGCTGAGAGCATTCCTTTATATGGATAGCAGGCATGAGGGATGTTAAAATTACAATTCGGTTGAAAACTCCTTACGTACTTTCTAAAAAGTGTATTTCATTTGACGAAAAATACGCCAAAATACGTTATAATGCTGGAAACGAGTCTCTCTTCATAAAAACATTGAAGTTACAAGTGGACTTCTTGCTTAATGTTTTAAAAAAAAATGATTTACGGGTCGTGAAAAGAGTGGCCATAAAAGCAAAACAAGATCAAAATAGTTGGTATAGAGTGTGGCAAGATCTTGGAGGATCGAGAATCGAGGATTTACCATCCAACATCTTGTATGAATTCATTTTTAAGGTTGATGAGAAATATAGAGCTGAATATATTGCTGAAGCGTCTAATTCCTTGTGCAGAACAACTTACAGCAGATTAAGGATTCCAATAATGTGCGTGTGATTTCTATGATGGGCAGACTACGTAGTGAACTAATAGATTTTAATTACATTCACACAGGCCTGATTAACCCATAGAGTGTAATATGTGCAACCTATCAGAAAGAGAGGATACTGCCCACTGCCATATTTTAAGAAGAAATGTACTCAGAAAAGACTTTTTTATCAGAAAATCGAGTGATAAGTTATTTGAATGAAATTAATGTCAAACTTTAAAAATTTTGCAAAGCTGCGCTTAGATATAGAATTGCTATAATGATTGCATTTTTCTGATTTGATTTCTATTCACTGTTTTTAAATTTAAATTTTTAATCCATAATGAACTTTATATTGTTAAAAAATTTTATAATTCATTGTGTTGTGTTTTCAATCTGGCAGACGGTAATAGCAGTGTGGTTTTAGTGCATGCAAGTCCATAGTCGATCAAATCAACATCATAATCTTTTCATCGAACTTTGTAGAGTCATGCATACCTGCAAATCTCGTGTTTTTGGGCAGGTTGCTTTGTAAAGGTTGAAACAACTTAACGGATCTTTTCGATGCTAATAATGGCTTTAGATAAGGCGATGCGCTCGCATGTGATTTATGAAACATCATCCTTGAAAGAATAGTGCTGATCTCAAACGTCAACACTAGGGGCACTATCTTCAAAAGTCTGTCAAATTATTGTCATGTGCTGATGACATTGCCATAATTGGAATAACTTAGCGTGATGTCAATGGGGATTTTGTGAGTACTGAGGCAGAGGCGGGAAAACTGGATTTAACGGTTAATAAGGGCTAAACAAAGTACATGCTGTCATCAAGAAAGGGCCTACAACACCGACGTCTTGGGCAAAACGTCACCTTAGACGGACGTAACTTTGAGGTAGTTAAGAACTTTCTCTACCTACAAGCAGACTTATGTACAAAAGCGGATGGAAGCACCTTTCGAGGGAAAAGTTCTTCGTGTGATCAATGGTCCCGTATGCAAAGAAGGTGTGCGAAGGAGATGATCGAACGACGAGCTCTACTGGCTGTAACGCGACGTAGACTTAGCCAAAAGGATACAAGTCCAACGACTGACATGGCTGG